>NC_135232.1:1092485296-1092827296 GCF_051348905.1 Ranitomeya variabilis
TGTCGTGAGATCAGGAAATGGGATAGTTTTAGAGCTAGTAATCCAATATGGCAGGCTTGCATGTCCCAATACGGTCTACGCAATGGTTTGTTCTCGGCTAGTTCAGGAGCCACGGTGCAGTTTGATTTCTATTGTTCATATTGCTTTCTTATTCTTCCCTCTGCTTTTCAAGAAATATGTTAAAGCCAGGGTAAGCATACATTACATGTTGCACGTCTGTAAATGTATGTTTTACCTGTGGTGTTCTATGTTGTGAATAGGGTGAATATTACTATTGAAAGATCCTTGGTCCTCAGTGCCATCTTGTAAGACAAGAAGGCGTTTGGGATCTGTAGAGGTGTTACTATGAGAATCTAGACAATGGTAAGTCAACGGCTGCGTATGACAGATCCACGAAATCGGATGCAAGTCAGCTATGATCTTTGTCATTTTACAGATTACACATTTGTCTATGTTTATTCGTGCTAGGTGGAATAGTCAGACGAGACATCATCACGGGACAGAGGCTGCAGTCTCTGCCACAGCCTCTGTTCCCATCCTGAAATGAGGTATTAACAGTGATGTTCGTTTCAGAGGCTGGGTTAGTCCCTGCTCTGCTGAGCATTTGACAGTTATCAATTCTGACATATGCTCAGTACAAACTCCTTGCTTACATTGGAATATTCTTATCACTGTAGTGACGGTGCGCTCCCTTGTCATCTCTAATTAGAAGTGATGAGCTGGCAACAGAGCGCACTGTCAGTTTGCATCGGAAGGGGAGAACACGGTGAGCAAAGACCAGCCCCGTCCTAAATAGTGACATCTGATGGGTTTTCACTTCTCATCAGAGCTGGCGAGGGAGCGCACTGTTGTATTTGTGAACTGAGAAGAATATTGCACAGTAACAAAGGAGCTCGCACTAAACATACGTTGGAACTGACAACCAGTCTATGCTCAGTAGAGGAGGCAATAATCCAGCACCTGAAATGAACGTCATTGATGAGATGTGGCAGTGATCGCAGCCTCTGCCCCCTGATGACATCTCGTTTCAGAATCGCAGCATGCACTGTGGGTTCTCAAACAAAGCATCATCAAAGAGAAAAAAATAAAATAAAAAAGTTAGACTAGAGATGGAAGAAGGGGGATTTTAACATATTAAAAAACTATTACATTATTCAAATAAATAGAGAAAAATTTGGAATTAAATTAATTATTAGTTTTGGACCACCTATATTGAGTATCACCTCCAGAAGTGAACGATGGACTGAGGCAACCTTTTTCAAGAGTTCCATAAACCAATTGGCTTTAAAACTATCCCATTCACTTACAGTATGTAAAAATAATACAGCAATACAGTGTCCAAATAGCAGTGATGGGACAGTTCCTTTAGTGTGGGTTACAAAATAATTTACCCTGGCTTACAATATCGCATCCTAATGTTTATTGGGTTCATATTAAACAATTTGTTCACAACTATGATTTTAATGACCTGTCATTAGTATAAGTCACCAATATCAGGTCAGTGGGGGTCCGACACATGGCCCCCAGCAATCAGCCGTCACCAGCTCCGGCCAGATGTAAACAGTGTACGGGACAGAACAGCACATCTCCGTCCATTGTGTAGTGGTCACTGACGACGGGTCCTGCAGATCAGATCTTAGGGAAATGAGTAGGAATAGATCATCAATATCCCAGCAGTGGACAACCCCTTTAAGGATAAAATGTTTGTTGTCTACGTAAATTAATATCATGGTAATTTTTTTTATTATTAACCAGTTACCATGGCTTTCCTTTTGATGTGGCTACAGTCGGTACGGAAAGTATTCAGACCCCTTTAAATTTTTCACTCTTTGTTTCATTGCAGCCATTTGGTAAATTCAAAAAAGTTTATTTTTTTTTCTCATTAATGTACGCTCTGCACCCCATTTTGGCTGAAAAAAAACACAGAAATGTAGAAATGTTTGCAAATTTATTAAAAAATAAAAACTGAAATATCACAAGGTCATAAGTATTCAGACCCTTTGCTCAGTATTGAGTAGAAGCACCTTCTGAGCTAGTACAGCCATGGGTCTTCTTGGGAATGATGCAGCAAGTTTTTCACACCTGGATTTGGGGATCCTCTGCCATTCATCCTTGCAGATCCTCTCCAGTTCCGTCAGGTTGGATGGTGAATGTTGGTGGACAGCCATTTTCAGGTCTCTCCAGAGATGCTCAGTTGGGTTTAGGTCAGGGCTCTGGCTGGGCCAGTCAGGAATGGTCACAGAGTTGTTCTGAAGCCAATCCTTTGTTATTTTAGCTGTGTGCTTTGTCTTGTTGGAAGGTGAACCTTCGGCCACGTCTGAGGTCCAGAGCACTCTGGAAGAGGTTTTCATTCACGATATCTCTGTACTTGGCCGCATTCATGTTTCCTTCAATGACAACCAGTTGTCCAGCTGCATCCAGTCTGCAGCTGAAAAACCCCCATAGCATGATGCTGCCACCACCATGTTTCACTGTTGGGATTGTATTGGGCAGGTGATGAGCAGTGCCTGGTTTTCTCCACACATACCTCTTAGACCTTTTTGGTGATAATTCTATCTTTGTCTCACCAGACTAGAGAAACTTATTTCTCATAGTCTGGGAGTCATTCATGTGTTTTTTAGCAAACTCTATGTGGGCTTTCATATGTCTTGCACTGAGGAAAGGTTTCCGTCGGGCCACTCTGCCATAAAGGCCCGACCGGTGGCTGCAGTGATAGTTGACTTTGTGGAACTTTCTCCCATCATCCTACTGCATCTCTGGAGCTCAGCCATAGTGATCTTGGGATTCTTCTTTACCTCTCTCACCAACGCTCTTCTCCAACGAGTTTGGCTGGACGGCCAGGTCTAGGAAGACTTCTGGTGGTCCTAAACTTCTTCCATTTAAGGATTATGGAGGTCACTGTGCTCTTAGGAACCTTGAGTACTGCAGAAATTCTTTTGTAACCTTAGCCAGATCTTGCCACAGTTCTGTCTCTGAGCTCCTTGGCCAGTTCCTTTGACCTCATGATCGTCATCTGGTCTGACATGCACTGTGAGCTGTAAGGTCTTATATAGACAGGTGTGCGCCTTTCCAAATCAAGTCCTATCAGTTTAATTACACACAGCTGGACTCCAATGAAGGAGTAGAACCATCTCAAGGAGGATCACAAGGAAATGGACAGCACGTTACTTAAATATGAGTGTCTGAGCAAAGGGTCTGAATACTTATGACCATGTGATATTTCAGTTATTCTTTTTTAATAAATTTGCAAAAATTTTGACATTTCTGGGTTTTTTTTAGTCAAGATTGGGTGCAGTGCGCACATTAATGAGAAAAAAAATGAACTTTTTTGAATTCACCAAATGGCTGCAATGAAACAAAGAGTGAAACATTTAAAGAGATCTGAAAAATTTCCATACCCACTGTATTTGGCTGTATAGAATCTGGGATGTTAAAGGAGTTGTCCACTACTTGTACATCCTTTCCTTAAATGAAACAGGGCCCTATTGAAAATAAATATACTCAACTTCCGCACCAGCGTTGTTCTCATCGAACTGCAGTCAATCAACTGCCCTTAATGGGTAGCTGTACTCACACCCCTTCCAGACGTACAAGGGAAGTGTGCGCAAAGCAATCTATTAGCAGCCGCTGATTGGGGGCAGTTCTCACGTGACATAATGCGAGTGCTGGAAGAACAGCATCGGTGCGGGCGGTGAGGATAAGCTGTTTTTATTTTTAATGAGGCCCTCTTTCTTTTAAGAAGGGATTGTCTAGGTAGTAGACGTCTCCTTTAAGAACATCCTTAGTAATTAGAGAATGTTGCAATGAATTGATGTCTACAAATAGACAAACTATCCAAGTCTGACAAAACCTGCTCACACTCAGCTTCCTCCTCCTGCATTAAGGCTATGTGCACACGTCAGGATTCTTTGCAGAAATTTCCTGAACAAAACCGGACTTTTTCTGCAGGAAATCTGCATGCGTTTTTTTCACGTTTTTTGTGCAGATTTTTTGCGTTTTTTTCCGGAGCTTCCCAATAAATTAAATAGCGGAAAATCCGCAAAAAATCTGCAAAATTAATGAATATGCTGTGTTTTTTACCGCAATCCATTTTTCTTCATGGAAAAAAAAACGCAACAAGTGCACAAAAATTGCGGATTGCATTCTATTAATATGCAATCCCCTAGATGAAGCAGCACCTTCTACACACAGAAAGACCCGACACAGACAAAGGCAGCCTTGGCACTCAATGCAAACACGCTTTCTTCAGCGTTGCTCAAGGTGTGCACAGCGACAGTGGAGAAAATCTCTCTTAGCAGAAGACTTCATCCACTATAAGTTCATGCTCAAAACCTATAACTCTGCCCTTTATCTGGCCAAACAATCCTACTTCACCACCCTCATCACCTCACTATCCAACAACCCAAAACGACTTTTTGAAACCTTAAACTCCCTCCTGAAACCTAACGTACAGGCCCCCATCACCAACCTCAGCGGTGAGGATCTGGCCACTTATTTCTTAGAAAAAAATCAACCACATCCATCAGGATATCTCAGCGCAATCTCCTCAGTGCCTGGATCCCCTTCCCTGCCGCACCTCAAGCTCACTAGACATCTTTGAGCCTGTTTCAGAAGAAGAAGTTTCCAAGCTCCTCGCTTCTGCTCGGCCTACAACCTGCAACAGTGACCCCATTCCTTCACATATCCTGCAGTCTCTCTCACCAGTGGTCACCACTCACCTGACTAAAATATTTAACCTCTCTCTTTCTTCAGGTATCTTTCCCTCCTCATTTAAACATGCCATCATAACCCCTTTACTTAAAAAGCCAACCCTGGACCAGAACTGCACTGCTAACTACAGACCTGTCTCTAACCTTTCCTTCATCACTAAACTCCTGGAACACTTGGTCCACTCCCGTCTAATCCGTTATCTCTCGGATAACTCTCTTCTCGACCCCTTACAATCTGGTTTCCGCTCTTTACACTCCACTGAAACTGCCCTCACTAAAGTCTCTAATGATCTAATAACAGCTAAATCCAAAGGTCATTGCTCTCTGCTGATTCTACTGGATCTATCTGCCGTATTTGACACTGTGGATCACCAGTTCCTTCTCACTATGCTCCGCTCCATAGGCCTCAAGGACACAGCCCTCTCCTGGTTCTCCTCCTACCTCTCTGACCGCTCCTTCACTGTATCTTTTGCCGGCTCCTCTTCCTCTCCTCGTCCCCTTACTATCGCAAGGCTCAGTCCTAGGCCCCCTCCTCTTCTCTCTTTACACGGCCCCTATTGGACAAAACAATTAGCAGATTTGGGTTCCAGTATCATCTCTATGCTGATGACACTCAATTATACACTTCTTCCCCCGACATCACCCCTACCCTAATTCAAAATACCAAGGATTGTCTGTCTGCTGTCTCTAATATCATGTCCTCCCTCTACCTGAAACTAAATCTCTCCAAAACGGAACTACTTGTGTTTCTCCCTTCTACTAACCTCACTCTTCCCAACATCGAAATTACCCTGGAGGGTTCAACCATAACTCCCAAGCAGCATGCCCGCTGTCTTGGGGTCATATTCGACTCCGAACTTTCCTTTACTCCCTATATCCGATCACTCACTCGCTCTTGTCACCTGCATCTTAAAAACATCTCCAGAATCCGACCTTTTCTCACCTTTGAAACTGCTAAGACTCTTACTGTCGCTCTTATTCATTCTCGTCTGGACTACTGCAACTCTCTTCTAATCGGTCTCCCTCTTACCAAACTTTCTCCGCTCCAATCCATCTTGAATGCGGCAGCCAGGGTCATATTTCTGTCCAGCCGCTTCACCGATGCCTCCATCTTGTGCCACTCATTACACTGGCTACCCATTCACTACAGGGTCCAGTATAAACTCCTCTCTCTCACCCACAAAGCTCTCCACAGTTCTGTACCGCCTTATATCTCCTCTCTCATCTCTGTATATCGCCCTACACGTGCCCTCCGTTCTACAAACGACCTAAGACTAACATCCCCCGTAATCCGAACCTCGCACCTCCGTCTCCAAGACTTCTCTCGTGCTGCGCCAGCTCTCTGGAATGCACTTCCCCAGACGATCAGACTGATACCTAGCCCCGACCTATTCAAGCGCGCTTTGAAAACCCATCTCTTCAAACAAGCCTACCACATCAACTACTCCGTAAACTAACTTTGCCCTGTTCCCTCCTTCCAAATATTACTCTGAATCTGCACCCTACTATTCATCTGTCTCCACACCCTCCATGCACACGATAACTGCACTTGATACTTGACTATTGCACTTAAACACACGGACTGATGACCGGATCATGCAGCTTTGTATGAAAATCCCTATTTATTATAATTGCCAGACCTGAAATAACAAGCACTTTTCACCTATTGTGTCCCCCCTTTTCGTTGTAGATTGTAAGCTTGCGAGCAGGAACCTCACCCCTAATGTCACTGTTTAAATTGTCTTAACTTGTAATTTATTGTCTGTACATGTCCCCGCTAATTGTAAAGTGCTGCGGAATATGTTGGCACTATATAAATAAAAATTATTATTATTTATTATTATTAGTAGGATGCTTAATGGATGCTTTTTTTTCACGGTTTTATCGCGGTTTTATAGCGAAAAAACCGCAAAAAATCCGGAACGTGTGCACACAGCCTGACATTTACAGAGTTCCTTTCAATAACAAATAGAAAGTGGCAAAAAGTGGAAGCTGAAAATATTTGGAAAGGGAACATAAGATCGGATCGCATCGAGGCGGCTCAGAATATCTGACTTTATGTTACATAAATATGCCGGGAAAATATTGCATATTACCTAATTACATCTAAGGAAACCAGTGTGATTATTTACTCCAGATTTATGTCCTATTAAAGTCACCAGGTTTTTGCTACTCCATCTGAGAGCAGCATAATGTAGGGGCAGAGACCCTGATTCCAGAGATGTGTCACTTGCTGGGCTGCTTGCTGTTATTTTTATAAAATCACTGTTTTCTCTGCTGCAGATCAAGCGGTTCTCTGAATACTGAGCCCTGTATAACCTCCCCCACCCCACTGATTGGCAGTGTAAACTTTAGCAGCTTTCTGCCTATGCAATCAGTGGTGATGGTGGGGTTATACAGATCTCATGAATATGGAGGACTACATGGCAGCGGGTTTATTAGTCCTCTAGTGATGATAAAACTGTCACTTTATCAAAAGCACAGCAAACAGCCAAATAAGTGACACATCGCTAAAATCAGGTCTTTGCCTTTATATTATGCTGCTTTCATATTAGGTCGCAAAAACCTGGCGACCGATTTCTTGTAATAAGTATTGATGTGTATAGAAGAGTCAAACAAGTTGAAATGTTTGCAAGATAATTTTATGCTTATTTATATGAAAGTCTATCCATCCTTCACCATGAACATGGTTATGCTACTAAACACCGTAATATTTTGATGAAAACATTTTATTTTACAGGGTGTTTTACATCAAAGTATTAAATTACTAGAAAGGACGTCATTTGATATTGAGGTATGTAATTCTTCATCACCTTGTCTTGACTATGATCATATCATGTATTTTTACGCATATATATGTGTGAATATATATATATATATATATATATATATATACAGTATATAATACAGAAAATATAATAAGCAGTTAATATTAAAGGGAATGATTCATCAGAAAATAACCTATTGATTAAATCAGGTTCTTGTGTTAAAAAAAAAATTTTTATGCATTTTTTATATATATCATAATTTGTATTAAATAAAACGAGAATTTTTAATATTTTCCACTAGAGCCATTATAGAGTCACACTTCCTGGGATTTCAGGAAGTTCACTTGTACATTAGCAGCAATAGACTGACTCACACAATCTTTTGTACTTGAAGTGTCCATTGAGTATGTGCACAGGTCCCTGTGAAGGGAGAAGGAGCTGTGACATCACCTACTGTGATTGGTGGAGTCTGTGTTATTGTTGTTACCAGTCAAGGTAATCCTACCTCTGATGATAAGGAACCTGCTGAAAACTCTTTGTTAAAAAATGGGAAATAGGAGTCTATGGTCCCAGTAACCAGTGTGAAAATTGCAAGATTATTAGTTTTTTATTCTTTAATACAGATCATAATATGAGAAAACCTATTGCCAACATTTTATATAAAATACATTTACTCTAAGAAACAGATTTAAACAATAGTAAAACTCCAGGCACATTTCTATAACCAGTAATATATCAGGCCACCATAAGTTGTTGCACTGTAAGCGCGCCCCGGCATTGACTGACAACCAGCTCTGCGCTAATCCACTATAGAGCCAATTGTCTGTGAGTGCCGTCTGTCTGAGTGCCGTCTGTCTGTGAGTGCCGTCTGTCTGAGTGCCGTCTGTCTGTGAGTGCCGTCTGTCTGTGAGTGCCATCTGTCTGTGAGTGCCAGCTCTCTGTGAGTGCCGACTGTCTGTGAGTGCCGTCTGTCTGTGAGTGCCGACTGTCTGTGAGTGCTGTCTGTCTGTGAGTGCCATCTGTCTGTGAGTGCCAGCTCTCTGTGAGTGCCGACTGTCTGTGAGTGCCGTCTGTCTGTGAGTGCCGACTGTCTGTGAGTGCCGTCTGTCTGTGAGTGCCGACTGTCTGTGAGTGCCATCTGTCTGTGAGTGCCAGCTCTCTGTGAGTGCCGACTGTCTGTGAGTGCCGTCTGTCTGTGAGTGTCGGCTGTCTGTGAGTGCTGTCTGTCTGTGAGTGCCATCTGTCTGTGAGTGCCAGCTCTCTGTGAGTGCCGACTGTCTGTGAGTGCCGTCTGTCTGTGAGTGCCATCTGTCTGTGAGTGCCAGCTCTCTGTGAGTGCCGACTGTCTGTGAGTGTCGGCTGTCTGTGAGTGCTGTCTGTGAGTGTCGGCTGTCTGTGAGTGCTGTCTGTCTGTGAGTGCCGACTGTCTGTGAGTGTCGGCTGTTGAGTGTCGGCTGTCTGTGAGTGTCGGCTGTCTGTGAGTGTCGGCTGTCTGTGAGTGCTGTCTGTCTGTGAGTGCTGTCTGTCTGTGAGTGCCAGCTCTCTGTGAGTGCCGACTGTCTGTGAGTGTCGGCTGTCTGTGAGTGCTGTCTGTGAGTGTCGGCTGTCTGTGAGTGCTGTCTGTCTGTGAGTGCCGACTGTCTGTGAGTGTCGGCTGTCTGTGAGTGTCGGCTGTCTGTGAGTGCTGTCTGTCTGTGAGTGCTGTCTGTCTGTGAGTGCCAGCTCTCTGTGAGTGCCGACTGTCTGTGAATGTCGGTTGTCTGTGAGTGCTGTCTGTCTGTGAGTGCCTGTTGTCTGAGTGCCGGTTGTATGTGAATGCCAGTTGTCTGTGAGTTCCGTCTGCCTGCGAGCACTGGTTGTCAGCTAGTGTCGGCTGTCTGAGAGTGCCAGCTCTCTGTGAGTGTTGGCTGTCTGTGAGTGCTGTCTGTCTGTGAGTTTCGGTTGTCTGTGAGTGCCGATTCTCTGTGAGTGCCGATTGTCTGTGAGTGCCGTCTGTCTGTGAGTGTCGGCTGTCTGTGAGTGCCTGTTGTCTGTGAGTGCTGTCTGTGAGTACAGGTTGTCAGCTAGTGTCGGCTGTGCTTACAGCCACCGTTGTCAGTGATGTGACTGGTGACTGTAATTGTTCCAGGCATGCCTGCATGACTGAAAGCTGGTGGCTCCTGGGAGAAAATAAACTTTATTTCTCCCCGGAGCCACCGCCTTTCAGTGGCGCACTTTCAGTACTGTGGCCGTGCACCGTCATAAAGCTATTAACCTGCAGATTTATGGTTAATCTGCAGGTTTATAGAATTATTGGACCTGACAGGTTCCCTTTTACGTAGAAAACAAATGGCCTATGAGGTATAACTCCAGAAGTGCCTTTGACTATCCTGATTGGTGTACTATATTATATAGTACTGACCTATCTCTGAGCATACGTTTGTTGCTAATTCTAGGAAAAGGTCCGTGATGTCATTTCATCGATTGATGCGGCTCAAACGCTGATCAATAACAATGCTTCCGCAATCATAAAGCAGGTATGACGTTTCTTGTATTTGATAAATAATACGATTATTTTTTTCAATTTGAGTATATATTGCTGCATCAAAATCCCACATTTTATAAAATGCCTATTTTCTATGGTTAGATGCGATTACAGACCCAAAAGAATGAGGTTGCACTACTGAGAGATGAATTATATATTTTTTACATTCTTTTCAAATCGCATTGCTTAAAATATATTTTGGGGATTCTCCATCCAGACCCCTAATATTAGCCCCTGCACGCGAACAATGTGCCATGTATAATACTGATATTGACATATGCGGCTCCCGCACCAGGTATGAGTGCTACCTCCGCCACAGGAAGGGTGAGCTAATATTAATTATTTGTGCTTTGTTTCAGGAATCCAAAAAGTTTATAGACACAGTCCTCAGCTACTTTGTTCAGTATGTTCAGTGGGTGAAAGATTCAGTAAGTAAATCTAAAGATATAAACATATATGTACTGTATGAGTGCATGAATATTAGCATAAAATCTGGAATAAAATGGGTTAGAACTGCGCTGCCATCGGAAGGATGATGTGGAGACAGGAGTCCAAGATTGCGATTTATTGGTCAACGCGTTTCGAGGTATCAAACTTCTTCATCGGGACACACTCCAGCGAACTGATGAAGAAGTTTGATACCTCGAAACTCGTAAAATCTGTGTCCATATGACTCTGATATCGAGCAGTGATATCTAATATTATGATCTTGCTATCATGGGATCCAAAATCCGTGCTGTAATAACTTTATTATTTGCACACATTGATAAAAACATGACCACATGACAGTTTTTAATCGATCACTTAAAAGGGAATCTGTCAGCAGTTTTTTGCTATGTAATCCAAGGGCAGCATGAGGTAGAGGCTGAGACACTGAATTCAGGGATGTGTCACTTATTAGGTTGTGTGTTGTATAACTACAATGAGTGTTTTCTCAGCAGGAGAATATTACTCACAGACTAGTTCCCACTTGCATCCTGGTCCAACCCCGCCCCCAGAAAGCTGTGTTGTGGGCGGGGTTAGCTTTCTGAGCTCTGCTCCACCCTACAACTAAAAACTCTGATTGTATCACAACTGCTGCACCCTGTAAACTACATGACACATCCCTGGAATCAGGATCTCTTTCCCTACATTATGATGCTCTCAGATGAGGTAGCAAAAACCTGGTGATAGATTTTTTAATACCAGGCATGAAGGAATACAGCAGAACCACGTGTATGAGTATCAGTGAGTGGTACCCTGAGCAATATATACTGAATATAAGTAGGAGAAGGGGAAAAAAGGAGACTGGGCAATTGCCGGTACACCTGTTGTCAGGACTGGGTAACACCCAAGTCATGGCTGTGTAATAATATCCAATAAGGAGGTAGAAAATCCAGCAATGAAAAGGATGATGGCTACGGCTTTGGTCTCATGCAGCATCAGACTGCAGTAGTTTGGGCCCACCACAGGAAATAATTTTTGGGGTCCACCATGCATAAGTGGTACTAACAGCAGAGTCGCTTATTGTTAACTCCCATCTTGTCAAGCTGATAATCGGGGAATGAGCAGCCATAGGAATGATTGTTCCCAACTATTATTATTATTATTTATTGTTATAGCGCCATTTATTCCATGGCGCTTTACAAGTGAGGAGGGGTATACATAATAAAAACAAGTACAATAATCTTGAACAATACAAGTCATAACTGGTACAGGAGGAGAGAGGACCCTGCCCGCGAGGGCTCACAATCTACAAGGGATGGGTGAGAATACAGTAGGTGAGGATAGAGCTGGTCATGCAGCGGTTTGGTTGATCGGTGGTTACTGCAGGTTGTAGGCTTGTCAGAAGAGGTGGGTCTTCAGATTCTTTTTGAAGGTTTCGATGGTAGGCGAGAGTCTGATGTGTTGTGGTAGAGGGTTCCAGAGTAGGGGTGATACGCGAGAGAAATCTTGTATACGATTGTGGGAAGAGGAGATAAGAGGGGAGTAGAGAAGGAGATCTTGTGAGGATCGGAGGTTGCGTGTAGGAAAGTACCGGGAGACGAGGTCACAGATGTATGGAGGAGACAGGTTGTGGATGGCTTTGTACGTCATGGTTAGGGTTTTGTACTGGAGTCTCTGGGCAATGGGGAGCCAGTGAAGGGATTGACAGAGGGGAGAGGCCGGAGAATAGCGGGGGGACAGGTGGATTAGTCGGGCAGCAGAGTTTAGAATAGATTGGAGGGGTGCGAGAGTGTTTGAGGGGAGGCCACAGAGCAGGAGGTTGCAGTAGTCAAGGCGAGAGATGATGAGGGCATGGACTAGGGTTTTTGCAGATTCTTGGTTGAGGAATGAACGGATTCGTGCAATATTTTTGAGTTGAAGTCGGCAGGAAGTGGAAAGGGCTTGGATATGTGGTTTGAAGGAGAGATCAGCGTCAAGGATAACCCCGAGGCAGCGAGCTTGTGGGACTGGGGAGAGTGGGCAGCCATTTACTGTAATGGATAGGTTCGTTGGTGGGGTCACGTGAGATGGGAGAAAGATGATGAATTCTGTTTTGTCCATGTTAAGTTTCAGAAATTTAGCGGAGAAGAAGGATGAAATAGTGGACAGACATTGAGGGATTCTGGTTAGTAGGGAGGTGATATCTGGTCCAGAGATGTAGATCTGTGTGTCATCAGCATAGAGGTGATACTGAAAGCCATGAGATTCTATGAGCTGTCCCAGGCCAAAGGTGTAAATGGAGAAGAGCAGGGGCCCAAGGACTGAACCTTGTGGGACTCCGACAGAGAGGGGGCGAGGTGAGGAGGTGGTGTGTGAGTGGGAGACGCTGAATGTCCGGTCTGTTAGGTATGATGAGATCCAGGATAGGGCCAAGTCTGTGATGCCAAGGGATGAGAGGGTCTGCAATAATAGGGAATGGTCCACTGTGTCAAAGGCAGCCGACAGGTTGAGGAGGAGGAGAACAGAGTAGTGTCTATCGACTAGTCCAAAAAGTCCAATAATCACCTGACAAATCCACAAAACGCTTTTTTCTTGGGAGCAATGATTTGGAAGCTTGCTTTAAAATCAAGATTTTCTGCAGCATATCATTTTGTGTGAACAGTAAGTGATGTGCTGCAATGTGGTGCGTGGCACGGCCCGCCGGATAATCCCCCGCTGCTGTGGTGGGCCAGTCCAATGCTGCTCTCATGTCCTATGTGGAGTAGCATGTTTATACATTGAGGAACGTTTGTAATTCTTCAATAAATGGGTATTCTACCTTCTTCTTGGGTACCCTCAACAACACCCACAGGTCCGAAAGATGAAGGTCACGGTCACAGGCTGTTGATTGATTTGTCTAATGTCTGTAGTCTTTTTTATACTAACGCCTTCTTTCCAATCTTGTCTTTTCAGATCGCCCTGGATGTTGCAGGATGTAAACCCGTTGCCAATGTCATAGACACCGCAGTAGATGTCTTTTTATGCAGTTACATCATAGACTCGGTGGTAAGGAACGTCATATTTCTCAGTATTCATTTAGAAACTTATAAAGAACCTGTGATGTATTTACAGCAGTCCTTTCTTACAAATACCGTACATACCGTACCGAGGCTTCTATCCTGCTGGAAAATTACCTCTTTTTACACTTTTTACCTCCCTCGCATTTATTTCGGCTCTTACCTGGGGGGACAGGTGCTGCGGTAACGACACAACAGTGCAGAAAACACGATCCGACCCCTATAGCGAGAGGGATTATTCTGAGGATACACTATATTATATTTTTTATATTTATAGAAAAATAAAACAGAAGCAGAAAAGAAACCCCGTGTAACTGATACTTGCCTGGTGCACAGCCTAAGGGGGGATGCATAGTGCAGGGATTCTTACCGGGGGTCTCTGAGTTCATGCCCTGTGTTAGGAATAATACAAATAATACGTTTTACCTATTAACTTTGACAACTTGTAAACATATTTTCTCTTTTTTTTTTTAGAATTCCTTCTGGTTTGGCTTGGGAGGCTCCACAGTATTTTTAATCCCCGCTATTATTTTTGCTATCAAGTTAGCAAAATTTTATCGTAGAATGGAAACAGAAGATGTTTATGATGAGTAAGTGTGTCCTTAAGTCTATGTATTATTGACCTAGAGATTACTTTATTTTTGTCATCTTTTGATGTATCACAGAGTCCCGAATTTAGAATAAAGAAGAAATCTGTGTCCATTTGCTACTTTTCTATCTATATACTGTGTGTATATATGTGCGTATATACATATATAGGTGTGTGTATATACTGTATATATAATTTATATATATACACACACACTGTGTATGCGGTATGTATGTGCATTGCTTCATAGTAGTAACTACATTTTTCATATATAAATTGAGACTCTTTCCTTTAGTTTTATTATACAATATTTGCTGTGCATATAAACTGAATGAAAGGGTTAATTCTGCGCTGCCAGTAGATCAAAGATGGAAGATGAAATGCTGCTCAGAAATGCGGTTTATTTGGCAACGCGTTTCGAAGTTCAAACTTCGCAATGTGGTTTGTCCTAATGAAAAAGTTTTGAAAGTCGAAGCGCGTTGACGAATCTCATTTCTGGACACCATTTCATCTTCCATCCTTGATCTACTGGCGGCGCAGAATTAACCCTTTCATTCAGATTACACAGCTGAAGCCTGCTGACGGATTCCCTTTAAGCTGTGATCCCCTCATATTTGTTCTCCCAGTTCCTCACTGTTTTAGGGTATGTGTCCACGTTCAGGATTGCATCAGGATTTGGTCAGGATTTTTCATCAGTATTTGTAAGCCAAAACCAGGAACAATTAGAGGAAAAGTATAATAGAAACATATGCTCCACTTCTGTATTTATCACCCACTCCTGGTTTTGGCTTACAAATACTGATGAAAAATCCTGACCAAATCCTGATGCAATCCTGAACGTGGACACATACCCTTAAGGTGAATTTCATTGTTCCAATAATGACGAATTCATCTCATTTAGAGCTAATTTTAATATATTTTTAATGTGTATTTTGGCCGCTACTGTAGAGCTCGACAAAGTTTTATTTGTTTGCCATCATTTTATAAGATTAAGCCGATGAGATAAAAAAATAATAATAATCCTTAAAATGTCATAAAATAACAAAAGAAGTCATACATATTTGAGGTTAACTAGATCCATCAAGTTCAACCTTTCTCCACCAATTGTTCATTTTGTCACTAATCTAGCTATAACCCCCATTGTTATGTGCATTGAGTAAATCATCCAGCCATTTATAAAAGCTGTTATGGTGTCGGCCATTACTACCTCCTGTGGTCGGCATTCCGCAGTCTGACTGCTCTTACTGTAAAGAATCCTTTCCTGTTTAGCTTTTGGGACAAAGTTTACCTTCAGCTGTGGGCAAAATCCTTGAGGGTTTCCTAAGAGATGCTATCCTGGAAAAATATCTCCATGAGAATAACCTCATGACTCAGTAGCAACATGGGTTTATGAGGGATCGGTCCTGTTAAACTAATCTGCTCATCTCCTATGAGACTGGACCTGGCTAATGTTGTGAATGTTGTCTATCAGGACTTTTCATACAGTGTCACATAAAAGGTTGGGGATATAAAATGAAAAATTGGGACAAGGGGGAAATATATGTTGTTGTTTTTTTTAATCACTGAGCCAATTATTAATGGAACACAATCTCACTGGGTCACAATTAAAGGGAACCAGTCACTAGTTTTTGAGTCTCTCAACAAATGCCACCACCGTTATCTGCTCCCATACGGCATTCCACATACGAGTATATTATCTCCTGGTGCCCACTCTATACCCCCAAAAATACCATTAAAATTGCTCCCACTCTGTATTTACATGAGCGTGGTCCTGTCTGATGGACGCCATCGCAGCGGCATTTGTACCTCCAGCTCTGATATTTATAATATTTATTAATGACCTTGTAGGGGGCATACAGAGTAGAATCTCAATGTTTGTAGATGACACTAAACTCTGCAGGGTCATCAGCACGGAAGATAATTTAATGTTACAGAAGGATTGATTAAAGCTGGAAGATCGGGCTGAGAAATGTCAATGTAAGTTTAATGTAGATAAATGTAAGGTTATGCACTTGGCCAGAGGAAGACAAATGTATAATTATGTCCTAAATTGTAAAAGATGGGGTAAAACTGTCAGTGACAAAGACTTGGGTGTATAAGTGGACAACAAACTCAACCTTAGTGATCAGTGCCAGGAGGCTGCTGCAAAGGCAAAAGGAATAATGGGATGCTTTAAAAGAGGCAGAGAAGCTTCTGTCTAGAGGAGAGAAGGTTTAATAATAATAATCACAGATGCAGATTCTTTACTGTAAGAGCAGGGAGACTATGGAACTCTCTGCCACTTGGTGTTGGTTGATTGGTTGATTTATTAAAAAAAAGCTCAAGGATGGCCTGGATGTCTTTCTTGAAAAATGTAACATTACAGGTTATAAGTTCTAGATTCTGCGATGGGACGATGATCCAAAGAACCGGTCTGATTACCGTATGGGGAGTCAGGAAGGAAATCTTCCGCTAATATGGGGCAATTAGCATCTGCCTCATGGGGTTTCTGCCTTCCTCTGGATTAACATGTTAGGCTATAGGTTCAAATCGGTGGATTTATGTCTACCATTAACCATAAAAGGAATCTGTCAGCAGGTTTTGATATGTAATGAGAGCAGCATCATGTAGGAGTACACAAAGCAATGTGCCACTTACTAGGCCGCGTTTTGCTGTTTCAATACAATTCGTGTTTTATCAGCAGGAAATTATCACTGAAGGACTAGGTGTCTCGTGCCTTCTAGTCCAATCACGCTCCCCCCACTGATTAGCTGCTTTCTGTCAATATATAATGTACACAGGAAGCTGCCAATCATTGGTGCGGGCGGCGTTATACAATGCTCAGCATTTGAGCTGTGCTAGATCTGCAGTAAAGAAAAATGTGACTCTTAGCATACGTACTACACTCAGTAAACTAACTGACACATCACTTGAATGAGGGTCAATGTCATGCTGCTGTCAGATTGCAAAAGCCCGGTGAAATTCCCTTTAAAAACAATGAAACCATAAAAATGTTTTTTATCTACCTAGTTCATGCTCTTTTAAAGCCTGCTATGAACTGATGCTCTGCCAAGAATCTGCACCCAGACGCTACTCACAAACACTCTCTGTGTGTGAGCTTCTGTGCTCCCCTCTCCCATGCTCACAAAGTGATCGTTTATGGGTATCGATTACAGATTCTTCGTAGAGCATCATCTCAGATTCTAAAAGCGCATGAACTAGGCAGTTAAAAAACATTTTCAGCACATGGTGTTTGAGAGAGAAAGAAGCAAAACAAGGTAATGAAAGTATATTACAGATTCTTAACTGTGCAGAATGCTGATCATCAACCACTACAATAAGCCTAGTTACTTCTTTAGAGGGATTCCCCGAGAAATGTAATACAATAAGTACCGGTAATACACATTTAAATATTGAACATTTTTCTAAAAACCTTTTATTTAACAAAAAGGAATGTTTTATCTAGTGAACTCTGTGAAGATTGGCCATTTATATCCTTGTGCCCCCCATCCTAGATTTCAGAGAACACGCAGTAGGACGGGCTGCATGAAGACCATCTGCTCGATATAGAGGCAATGTCAGAGAAGCATTGGAGATATTAGCAAATTATTTGGCACCTGATGAGTAAACTTTAGTTAAAGGGAACCTGTCACCAGGATTGTGCACAGACAGTGTCAGGTCGGCGCCGTTACACTGATTCCAATGATACTGTGGTCGATTAAATCAGTCTTGTGGTTGTTGTTTAATCTTCATTTGTAGTTTTCAGTTAATGAGATTCTCGTGCTCTGGGGTGATCTGATAAATTCTACTGCGCAGGCGCAGCAGCCGCCATATTGATGGAGCCAATTTTTTTTTCCTCTAGCAAAATTGCACCTGCGCAGTAGCAACTATAGCGTTCCGAATTATGCTACTGCGCAGGTGCAGTCGGTGCCATTTTAACCCCTTTCTGCCATTGGACGTACTATTCCGTCCATGTGGGGTGGGCCCTAATTCCCAAGAACGGAATAGTACGTCCAGCACGATCGGCCACGCTCACGGGGGGAGCGCGGCCGATCGTGGCCGGGTGTCAGCTGCCTATCGCAGCTGACATCCGGCACTATGTGCCAGGAGCGGTCACGGACCGCCCCCGGCACATTAACCCCCGGCACACCGCGATCAAACATGATCACGGTGTGCCGGCGGTACAGGGAAGCATCGCGCAGGGAGGGGGCTCCCTGTGGGCTTCCCTGAGACCCCCGGAGCAACACGATGTGATCGCGTTGCTGCGAGGGTCTCCTACCTCCTATCCCTGCAGGCCCCGGATCCAAAATGGCCGCGGGGCTGCATCCGGGTCCTGCAGAGATTACTTCCGGGTGCCGTGCAGGCTGCAGATGAAAGCTGCAGCCTGCACGGCTGTAAGTGAGATCGGTGATCTGACAGAGTGCTGTGCACACTGTCAGATCACCGATCTGTAATGTCCCCCCCTGGGACAAAGTAAAAAAGTTAAAAAAAAAAATCCCACATGTGTAAAAAAAAAAAAAGAAAAAAAAAATCCTAAATAAAGAAAAAAAAATAAAAATATTATTCCCATAAATACATTCCTTTATCTAAATAAAAAAAATCAAACAATAAAAGTACACATATTTAGTATCGCCGCGTCCGTAACGACCCCACCTATAAAACTATATCACTAGTTAACCCCTTCAGTGAACACCGTAAAAAAAAAAAAAAAAAAAAACGAGGCTAAAAACAACGCTTTATTCTCATACCGCCAAACAAAAAGTAGAATAACACGCGATCAAAAAGACAGATATAAATAACCATGGTACCGCTGCAAACGTCATCTTGTCCCGCAAAAAACGAGCCGCCATATAGCATCATCAGCGAAAAAATAAAAAAGTTATAGTCCTCAGAATAAAGCGATGCCAAAATAATTATTTTTTCTGTAAAATAGTTTTTATCGTATAAAAGCGCCAAAACATAAAAAAAATGATAGAAATGAGGTGTCACTGTAATCGTACTGACCCGAAGAATAAAACTGCTTTATCAATTTTACCAAACGCGGAACGGTATAAACGTGTCCTCCAAAAGAAATTCATGAATAGCTGGTTTTTGGTCATTCTGCCTCACAAAAATCGGAATAAAAAGCGATCAAAAAATCTCCCGTGCCCGAGCATGTTACCAATAAAAACGTCAACTCGTTCCGAAAAAAACAAGACCTCACATGACTCTGTGGACTCAAATATGGAAAAATTATAGCTCTCAAAATGTGGTAACGCAAAAAATATTTTTTGCAATAAAAAGCTTCTTTCAGTGTGTGACAGCTGCCAATCATAAAAATCCGCTAAAAAACCCGCTATAAAAGTAAATCAAACCCCCCTTCATCACTCCCTTAGTTAGGGAAAAATAAAAAAAATTTAAAAAATGTATTTATTTCCATTTTACCATTAGGGTTAGGGCTAGGGTTAGGGCTAAGGTTAGGGCTAGGGTTAGGGTTAGGGTTGGGGCTAGGGTTAGGGCTAGGGTTGGGGCTAGGGTTAGGGTTGGGGCTAGGGTTGGGGCTAGGGTTAGGTTGGCGCTAGGGTTGGGGCTAGGGTTAGGTTGGGGCTAGGGTTAGGGTTGGGGCTAGGGTTAGGGTTAGGGTTAAGGCTACAGTTAGGGTTGGGGCTAAAGTTAGGGTTAGGGTTGGGGCTAAAGTTAGGGTTAGGGTTTGGATTACATCTACGGTTGGGAATAGGGTTGGGATTAGGATTAGGGGTGTGTCTGGGTTAGAGGTGTGGTTAGGGTTACCGTTGGGATTAGGGTTAGGGGTGTGTTTGGATTAGGGTTTCAGTTATAATTAGGGGGTTTCCACTCTTTAGGCACATCAGGGGCTCTCCAAACGCGACATGGCGTCCGATCTCAATTTCAGCCAATTCTGCGTTGAAAAAGTAAAACAGTGCTCCTTCCCTTCCGAGCTCTCCCGTGCGCCCAAACAGGGGTTTACCCCAACATATGGGGTATCAGCGTACTCGGAACACATTGGAGAACAACTTTTGGGGTCCAATTTCCCCTGTTACCCTTGGGAAAATACAAAACTGGGGGCTAAAAAATAATTTTTGAGGAAAAAATTTTTTTTTTTATTTGCATGGCTCTGCGTTATAAACTGTAGTGAAACAATTGGGGGTTCAAAGCTCTCACAACACATCTAGATGAGTTCCTTAGGGGGTCTACTTTCCAAAATGGTGTCACTTGTGGGGGGTTTCTACTGTTTAGGTACATTAGGGCCTCTGCAAACGCAATGTGACGCCTGCAGACCATTCCATCTAAGTCTGCATTCCAAATGGCGCTCCTTCCCTTCCGAGCCCTCCCATGCGCCCAAACGGTGGTTCCCCTCCACATATGGGGTATCAGCGTACTCAAGACAAATTGGACAAAAACTTTTGGGGTCCAATTTCTCCTAATACCCTTGGGAAAATACAAAACTGTTTTGGGGGGAAATTTTTTTTTTTTATTTTCACGGCTATGCGTTATAAACTGTAGTGAAACACTTGAGGGTTCAAAACTCTCACAACACATCTAGATGAGTTGCTTAGGGGGTCTACTTTCCAAAATGGTGTCACTTGTGTTTTTTTTTACTGTTTAGGTACATTAGGGGCTCTGCAAACGCAATGTGACGCCTGCAGACCATTCCATCTAAGTCTGCATTCAAAATGGCGCTCCTTCCCTTCCGGGCCCTCCCATGCGCCCAAACGGTGGTTCCCCTCCACATGTGGGGTATCAGCGTACTGAAGACAAATTGGACAACAACTTTTGGGGTCCAATTTCTCCTGTTACCCTTGGGAAAATACAAAACTGGGGGCTAAAAAATAATTTTGGAGGGAAATTTTTTATTTTTTATTTTCACGGCTATGCGTTATAAACTGTAGTGAAACACTTGAGGGTTCAAAACTCTCACAACACATCTAGATGAGTTGCTTAGGGGGTCTACTTTCCAAAATGGTGTCACTTGTGTTTTTTTTTACTGTTTAGGTACATTAGGGGCTCTGCAAACGCAATGTGACGCCTGCAGACCATTCCATCTAAGTCTGCATTCAAAATGGCGCTCCATCCCTTCCGAGCCCTCCCATGCGCCCAAACAGTGGTTCCCCCCCACATATGGGGTATCAGCGTACTCAGGACAAATTGGACAACAACTTTTGGGGTACAATTTCTCCTGTTACCCTCGGGAAAATACAAAACTGGGGGCTAAAAAATAATTTTTGTGGGAAAAAAATGTTTGTTTTATTTTTTCCGGCTCTGCATTATAAACGTCTGTGAAGCACTTGGTGGGTCAAAGTGCTCACCACACCTCTAGATAAGTTCCTTAGGGGGTCTACTTTCCAAAATGGTGTCACTTGTGGGGGGTTTCAATGTTTAGGCACATTAGTGGCTCTCCAAACGCAACATGGCGTCCCACCTCAATTCCTGTCAATTTTGCATTGAAAAGTCAAACGGCGCTCCTTCCCTTCCGAGCTCTCCCATGCGCCCAAACAGTGGTTTACCCCCACATATGGGGTATCAGCGTACTCAGGACAAATTGTACAACAACTTTTGGGGTCCAATTTCTTCTCTTACCCTTGGGAAAATAAAAAATTGGGGGCGAAAAGATCATTTTTGTGAAAAAATATGATTTTTTATTTTTACGGTTCTGCATTATAAACTTCTGTGAAGCACTTGGTGAGTCAAAGTGCTCACCACACCTCTAGATAAGTTCCTTAGGGGGTCTACTTTCCAAAATGGTGTCACTTGTGGGGGGTTTCAATGTTTAGGCATATCAGGGGCTCTCCAAACGCAACATGGCGTCCCATCTCAATTCCAGTCAATTTTGCATTGAAAAGTCAAATGGCGCTCCTTCGCTTCCGAGCTCTGTCATGCGCCCAAACAGTGGTTTACCCGCACATATGGGGTATCGGCGTACTCAGGACAAATTGTACAACATCTTTTGGGGTCCATTTTCTCCTGTTACCCTTGGTAAAATAAAACAAATTGGAGCTGAAGTAAATTTTGTGTGAAAAAAAAGTTAAATGCTCACTTTTATTTAAACATTCCAAAAATTCCTGTGAAACACCTTAAGGGTTAATAAACTTCTTGAATGTGGTTTTGAGCACCTTGAGGAGTGCAGTTTTTAGAATGGTGTCACACTTGGGTATTTTCTATCATATAGACCCCTCAAAATGACTTCAAATGAGATGTGGTCCCTAAAAAAAAATGGTGTTGTGAAAATGAGAAATTGCTGGTCAAATTTTAACCATTATAACTCCCTAACAAAAAAAAATTTTGGTTCCAAAATTGTGCTGATGTAAAGTAGACATGTGGGAAATGTTACTTATTAAGTATTTTGTGTGACATATCACTGTGATTTAATTGCATAAAAATTCAAAGTTGGAAAATTGCAAAATTTTTAAAATTTTCGCCAAATTTCCGTTTTTTTTCACAAATAAACGCATGTAATATCAAAGAAATTTTACCACTATCATGAAGTACAATATGTCACGAAAAAACATTGTCAGAATCACCGGGATCCGTTGAAGCGTTCCAGAGTTATAACCTCATAAAAGGACAGTGGTCAGAATTGTAAAAATTGGCCCGGTCCATAACGTGCAAACCACCCTTGGGGGTGAAGGGGTTAAGGAAGAATTTTTTTTTTCTCAAGCAATTTAGAACACTAAATAAAATAAAAATATGCATATTACAGATGTGATCATGCTACAGTGCAGACGCCGACGCCTGCGAGATGAATGTAATTTTTTTTTTTAAACCATAACATATAGTATGCAAAATAGTGGGCAGGTCACTGAGGGAGCGCGAGAATTTAATTAACTGAAAACTACAAATAAAGATTAAACAACAACCACAAGACAGATTTCATCAACCAAGGTATCATTTTACTGTAATGGCGCCGACCTGATACTATCTGTAGGTTACTGTGCACAGTCCTGCTGACAGGTTCCCTTTAAGTCCAAGTGTGTGATTTCACTAGGGGCGTGTACTTCTTTTCCTGTATGGGTTGCTAACACCTACTTGGACTTAACAAAAGTTAACTCATTAGGTGTCAAATACTTTGAATGCTAATATCTCCACAATGGAATTTAAAAAACAAACAAACCAAACCAGTTTTATTCCGCTCTGCAGCCACTATTACATTCTATGTCCAGTTCAACATGTAAAATTTGGTGGACAATCAATTAAATAAGGTATACTCCTGGAACTTTTGGTTTTCTTAACATTACCAATAAAAATGAATGACTTAAGGTGCTTTTACATTGCGCTTTTCTCCATGTTTGTGGGTCCCATCGGGGCTTGTGTCCAAACCTCCACAAAACGGGATTCGTACATATGCGTTGACGGAGCATAGACTATAATGATGACGTGTACGTGTACGTCCGTTCGGTTGTGCATCGTTGTAAGGCGTGTACCTACTGGAGACGGGCACCCAGTAGTAGTAGATTACATCTGAGTGTCCGCCTTCAGTAGGTGTATACGCCCCAAATATGCACATCAGAGCACACGTTCACTCTGTTGGCACCATTATAGTCCATGGCCCCGACGGGCATGCGTCCAAATCCCGCTTCAAGGACTCAAGCCCCAACGGGACCCATGAATGTGGAGAAATGTGAAAGCACCCTTCGCGCAAGGTGACTTTTCATGAAAGTTTTACTTGACCTAATGCTGATATATCAGAGATCCTCGTCTACTAGACTTTAGAGATTGTCTGGAGGAAATATGTTCTAGAATTTAGACCCACAATGAACCATGACTTTACGAGCACATAGCTGGAGTAGTGCCGACACAGTTGGACATTTTTTAATTGATATACGGTGGTTGTCTTGTTTCACGGTCATGACTTCACCACATGACCAACACAATTACAACAAATTTGCTTCTGTACTTCCTCACTGCGTCCGAATGTGTCCGTCCTAATTGGTTTTTCTTCTCTTATCTACAGTACTTCTGTTTCAGGGACTTGGCATTTCACTTTATGATAACTGTTTTTACCATTCGACCTCCTCATGCCTCTTTGTTCCGTTTTGCTTCACTCTCCGAGAACATTTACCGCTATCCGTTATCCATATTTCCTCTTGTATTTTGCTTTCACCGATGCAGACAAATCCTATAGATTGAGTACTAACGGTGCTGCCGGAATGCACTTGCTTTGTTCAGAAGGTGCTTCTAGCGCTACTAACCAAATGTAAAAAAAATCAGGACTGACTTCAAGTCTGACCCACGAGAGCACAAGCTTATATTTTTTTAGTAGAAGTAATTTATTCAATACTAACTTTGCCGTTTTTAAAGTAATTTTCCCTCTTTTTATATCTTGTAGTGTTGAAACTGTCCCCATGAAAAAGTAAGCTTTTTATGCAATTTTTGTGTTTTTTTTTTTTGTATAATCTTTACAAAGGGGCTATCTTTTATTTTGTGATACCTTTTAATATGTCAGTCTGTGCTTATCTATGTTTTTTTTTTATACCAGGAACACTAATTTTCCAATAATATGCACGATGAAAGAATATGACAATATTAACTCTATTTATTTTTTTATTGCATGGCACTCTTTTAATTATCCAGTTAGTGTCACACGGGATCACATAGAAATAAATATCACGTCACGTTCATTTTATTTTTTTTTCCACATTATTGATCTATTTTTCTTTTTTTTTTTACTTTACATGATACATCAATTTATTTTTTCATGCAATTGTTTTATTACAGTATGGAAAATGGTAATAATGGTTATCATAATGAGTATTTGTATGGTATACGAAATCCTATTATGACAAGGTAAAAAAAATTTAAAGCATGCCTATCTGGTTATCATTCATTTTTATGCATGGTTTTTGTTTTTTTTGCATGACTTTTGGCTGTCCTGGTTGCACGGACACATAACATATGTTTTCACTTTATTTGCTAATCTTTACAGTTCATTGCTAGTTGTAGATCTGGTCTAGCTTTTCGGTAAGAGATTTTTTTTTCCAGCTTGCAAACTTTTTTTTTTTTTTTTTCAAGTAAACTATTAAAACAATAAAAAATTCAGTAACCATGTCTTCCTAACCTGTGATCATAGACAACCAATGGTGTTTTATACAGTAAGCTGCCATTATAGCGTTGAATTAAGTAATTCAACGGTCACATGTTGTCATCCTTGTAGAGGCGTAAACTAAAATTGATGGGTAACGAACTGTTGGCGAGGGATTTTAAGATTAGTTTTTTTTTTCTTACATTTTTGGAAACGTTAACAAGGCATCTGGTGCATAAACCATGGATCCCTAAGAGCCTGACAGATGCCAAAACAATGCCATTCTGGCATCCGTCTGCCTAGTACATGATATTAGACTTACTTTGGAACACCTACACCCATATGTAACCTCCTAATGCACCACTAAAATGGAGCACAAACAGAAACAGATTGTCAAGCAAGTATCTGAATTGTACGTTTATTAAAGAGAATCTGTCAGCGGGATTTTTGCTATGTAATCTGAGAGCAGCATGATGTAGGGACTGAGTGTCTGATTTCAGCGATGTGTCCCTTACTAGTCTGTGTGCTGCTGTTTCAAAAAAATCAGTGTTTTGAAGATTATCACTACAGGACTAGGTGTATCGTGCCTCCTGGTCAATTGTTGTGCATAACCCACCCCCCACCACTGATTGGCAGTATTCTGAGCACAGCTAGATCTGCAGCAGAGAAAACAGTGATTGTATCAAAATGAAAGCATGTACACCAATAAATTGACATCTCTGGAATCAGGGTTTCTGTCCCTATATCATGCTGCTTTCGACCTGCTGACAGAGTCGCTTTGATACACCTAAAAATCCTATAAATATGATAAAACTAATATAAGAAGCACAGAAAAATGTGCAGGCAAGTAACTTAATTAAAAAAACTATTATTACATATACACGTTTCGCTGCAAAAGCTTCATCCAGGGGAAAGATCAAACATACGTTGACAGAGGTGGGTCCTTTATTTTCTGCTGATGTACTTTGGTTTATTTTCTTTTGACAACTTTTTAACATTTGTCTACATGTATACCTTGAGTTTTCTTGTCTTCATCTCTTCTCTTAATCGGCCTCATTTGTAGGCTAACTTTGCAAGTCCTATTACATTATTTCATTTATTGAATTGGGCCTTGTCTATTGTTTTATAAAATATATATATATATATATATATATAAATATATATATATATATATATGTATATATATATATATACATACTAGATGGTGACCCAATTCTAGCGCATCGGGTATTCTAGAATATGTATGTATGTATATAGCAGCCACATAGTATATAGCACAGGCCACGTAGTATATAGGAGCCATGTAGTATATAGCAGACAAATACTACATGGCCTGTGCTATATACTATGTGCCTGCTCTATACATACATACATACATATTGTAAAATACCCGATGCGTTAATACAGGCCACGCAGTATATAACAGTGGACAAACAGTATATAACACAGCCCAAACAGTATATAACACAGCCCACGTACTATATAACACAGCCCACGCAGTATATAACAGTGGCCACGCAGTATATAACAGTGGCCACGCAGTATATAACACAGGCCACGCAGTATATAACACAGGGCACGTAGTATATAGCACTGCCCACGCAGTATATAACACAGCCCAAACAGTATATAACACAGCCCACGCAGTATATAGCAGCCACGCAGTATATAACACAGGTGATGTAGTATATAACACAGGCCACGCAGTATATAACACAGGGCGCATAGTATATAGCACTGCCCACGCAGTATATAACACAGCCCATGCAGTATATAACACTGGCCACGTAGTATATAGCAGCCACGCAGTACATAACACAGCCCACGTAGTATTTAGCAGTGTGGGCACCACATCCCTGTTAAAAAAAATAATTAAAATAAAAAATAGTTATATACTCACCCACCGGGATCCAGCGAAGATCTGGCGCTACGCGCGTGGCTGCCGCCATCTTCCGTTCCCAGGATGCATTGCGAAATTACCCAGATGACTTAGCGGTCTCGCGAGACCGCTAAGTCTTCTGGGTAATTTCGCAATGCATCTCTGGGAACGGAAGATGGCGGCAGGCGCGAGCGCATCGTCGGACGACGGAAGGTGAGAATAGCAGGTTTTTTGCTTTTTTATTATTTTTAACATTACATCTTTTTACTATTGATGCTGCATAGGCAGCATCAATAGTAAAAAGTTGGGGACACACAGGGTTAATAACAGCGGTAATGGAGTGTGTTACCCGCGGCATAACGCGGTCCGCTACCGCTGGCATTAACCCTGTGTGAGAGGTGACCGGACGGGAGTATGGAGCGGGTGCCGGGCACTGACTGCAGGGGAGTAGGGAGGGACTAATCAGACTGTGCCCGTCACTGATTGGTCGCGGCAGCCATGACAGGCAGCTGGCGAGACCACTCAGCGACGCGGGATTTCCATTACGGAAGTTGCAGACAGAAAGACGGAAGTACCCCTTAGACAATATATATATATATATATATATATATATATATATATATATCATAGAATCATAGAATGGTAGAGTGAGTTGGAAGGGACCTCCTGGGTCATCTGGTACAACCCTCTGCTCAAAGCAGGATTCACTAAATCATTCCAGACAGATGTCCAGCCTCTGTTTGAAGACTTCCATTGAGGAAGGACTCGCCACCTCTGGATTGGACACAGTATTCCAGATGAGGTCTGACCACAGAGGAGTAGAGGGCAATAATGACTTCACATGATCTAAAGTGTATGCGTCTGTTAATACATCCCAGAATTGTATTTGCCTTTTTTGCTGCTGCATCTCACTGTTGACTCATGTTCAGTCTGTGATCTATTAGTATACCCAAGTCTTTTTCACATGTGCTGTTTCATACCCCTATTCCTCCCATTCTGTGTATGCTTTTTTCATTTTTATTGCCCAGATGTAGTGCTTTTCATTTTTCCCTGTTAAAAACCATTCTGTTAGTTGCTGCCCACTGCTCCAGTTTATTTATATCTTTTTGAATCCTCTCTCTCTCTTCTCTAGTATTAGCTATCCCTCCTAGCTTTGTGTCATCAGCAAATTTAATCAGTGTACCCTCAGTTCCTTCATCTAAATCATTGATAAAGATGTTGAACAATACAGGGCCCAGGACAGAACCCTGTGGTACCCCATTTGAGACATTCTTCCAACTGGATGTGCAGCCATTTATAACCACTCTTTGGGTCCAATCACTAAGCCAGTTATGAATCCACCTAGCAGTTACCTTGTCCATTCCATACTTAGTCATTTTTCAATAAGGATCGTGTGAGATACTTTGTCAAATGGTTTGCTGAAGTCAAGATATACTATATCTACAGCATTTCCCTGATCCACCCAGTCAGTGATTCTGTCATAGAAGAAAATTAAGTTTGTCTGACATGACTTATTAGTTACAAACCCATGCTGACTCTGGTTAATCACATCATTCTTATCCAGGTACTTACATACATGTTGTTTAATATTGTGCTCAAAGATCTTTCCTGGTATAGATGTCAGACTCACCTGCCTATAGTTCCCTGGGTCCATCTTCTTCCCCTTTTTGAAGATAGGAACAACATTTGCTCTTCTCCAGTCTTCTGGGACTTCTCCTGTTCTCCAAGAATTTTCAAAGATTATGGAGAGTGGTTCAAACACTTCTTCTGCTATCTCTTTCAGTACTCTGGGGGGTAATTCATCTGGACCGGGAGACTTGAATTCATTTATGTTAGCTAAGTGTTTCCTCACTATATTTCTGTTTATAGATATCCTGGATTATTATATTCCTTTAATAGGACAGTGAAGATCATTTGATGTTACATTTCTTTTCTGAGAGAAAACAGATGCAAAATAGGAATTTAAAAGTTTGGCCTTCTCAACATTCTTTCTTACTATTTTATTGTTTTCATCCTGTAAAAATCCTATTATAATAATAATAATCTTTATTTTCATATAGCGTTAACATATTCTGCAGCGCTTTACAGTTTGCAAACTTTATCATCGCTGTCCCCAATGGGGCTCACAATCTAAATTCCCTATCAGTATGTCTTTGGAATGTGGGAGGAAACCGGAGTAAACTCTTTGAAGATGTTGTCCAGGGTAGGGCTTGAACCCAGGACTCCAGCGCACAGGGTGGGGCTTGAACCCAGGACTCCAGCGCTGCAAGGCTGCAGTGCTATCCACTGAGCCACGGTGCTGCCGCTATAGCATCCTTGACTTTTCTTTTACTTTTTACATATCCTCAAAATCCTTTTTTATTGCTTTTGGCATCTCTTGCAAGCCTTAATTCATTATCAGCTTTAGTAATCTGATTCGTTCCCTGCAGGTTCTGCAGACAGCATTATATTCTTCTTTAGATATGCCTCCCTCTTTCCATTTGATAAACATTTCTTTCTTCCTTTTTAGCATGTGTTTAAGTTCTGTGTTCATCCATCCTGGTATCTTTAAATGCTTCTTAGGGTACGTTCACACAGGACTTTTTTGCTGCTTTTTTTATGCTAATTTAGGTGCGTTATTTTGGTGCGTATTTGGTGCGTTTTTTGGGTACGTTCACACAGGACTTTTTTGCTGCAGATTTTTGCTGCAGTTTTTTGCTGCAGATTTTTGCTGCAGTTTTTTTTTTTTATGCCAATTTTCAGCTGCTAGGACACCTCACAATGGCTCTTCACACCTCACAATGGCTCTTCACACCTTACTACCAGGAACTCCCTCACAATAGATCACAATCAGGACACCTCACAATGGCTCTTCACACCTCACAATGGCTCACAATGGCTCTTCACACCTCACTAACCACACCCCTAAGCTCTTGGCTGTGAGATCCCTTCCTGCTGGCCATGATTTTCTGCACAAAAAACGCAGCAAATAATGCTACATGCGTTTTTGCAGTGTTTTTTTCATCACCCATTCAAGTCAATGCAGCAAAAACGCTGAAAGAAGTGACATGCCCTATGTCCAAAAAAAGCAGCAAAGCAGAAAATACTGATCAAACAAAAAACCAACGTGTGTGCATGAGATTTCTGAAATCTCATAGGCTTTACTGGTACTGTAAAAAGCAGCTGAAAATTAGCATAAAAAAAAGCAGCAAAAAAGTCCTGTGTGAACGTACCCTTATTCTTCTCTCTTTTCGGAATTGTTAATGATTGTGCTTTGAGAATCTCATTTTTCAAGATTTCCCATCCTTCCTGGACAGTTTTGTCCTTTAGGATATCCAGCCATTGGATCCCTCCGATTCTCTTTCTGAGTCCCTTAAAATCTGCCTTTCTGAAATCTAACCTTGGCATCTGAGTCTTCACAGTTCTTCCTCTAGTTATCCAAAATTCTAGAATAGCATGGTCGCTACCTCCTAGGGTGCCAGTCACTCTTACCTTCTCAACCATTTCCTCCCTGTTTATAAGGATTAGATCCAAGGTAGCAGATCCCTTTGTTCTTTCTCCTACCTTTTGGAAGATAAAATTGTCAGCAAGAGAGGATAAGAATTCGCTTGATATATATATATCATCATATATACAACATAAACCACATCCACAGGAACTTAGTAACAGTTTGAACAGCATCTGGACATATTCAACTTTACCACAGTTCGTCTCTGACCCCGGTCAGCATTACACACGGTTTTCAGACCGTTACCTGTTGGCAACCTTCACGGGTTCCTGGACACCCCTTGGCCTCAGAGGTGCCCCATACACAATGTCTCTCTCTTCTTTCACTCTGACCCCGGTCAGTACAACACGGATCTCCATTCGTTACCTGTTGGTGCCGCACAGGTTCTCGGATACCTCTCTTCCTTAGAGGTATCCTGCAGATATTCACACTCTGACCCCAGTCAGTATAACATGGATCTCCATCCGTTCCACAGTCTGGTCTGTGCGAGGTCCAGAGCCCCCGCCATGTGCTCTTCAGGGAGCCGACACTCCCAACACATGGGGCTCTCTCCAGGACCTTCCAGCACAGACCATTCAGATCCACACTTAGAGCCCATGTGACCATCCCTCAGTCACATTATATAGTACTAACCACTCCCACAGGTGGGAGCGTGGGTGTGGCTAGTTTGTCCCACCCATCTCACACAACTAGCCTAGTAAGTCTCCCTTACAACTACACCATAGATATACACACTCTTGAGGGACTACAGGTCCCAGGACAACAACATTGCATCATACTTACCACACAGACTCCCTCTGCGACACATATCGGCCATTCACTACACTGCCAGTCACTGTTTTACTACCATTATCACAACAGATATACCTCAATGCATATCCCAAAGAGCACACACAGCGCCCCCTAGCTGCCACAGGGGTCACTATACTACATATTCCCCCCCTCTGTTCAAACCCGTAGGGTTGAACACTTATCACACACCATCCTCATCATCACACCTTTGTTAGCTTTTTCCAGCCCCTAGCGGTCAACATGTAAATCCTGAGCTTTAGCTGACAAGTCACCACATTTTTGTAACAAGGTCTCCCACCTATGTCACTTTCAACCTCAGGACTCCAGACCCATCCACCATCTCCTGCATGGCTTGACCACTCGTTCTACTGACTTTCTTCCAGGCGATCTCTGAGCTCCGCCACGTCTTTCTCTAAGGCACTCACACGGCACTCAGCAGCCTGTCTCCAAAGCTCCTCTTGCTTTAACCGGGTTTCTACCTCAGGCCCCACTCCGTTGGTGGCCTCTTCTTCACTGTACTCCCTTTTCCTTAGAGTCACAGTCACCCGCATAGTCTGTGTCATACCCCACAGTATGGTGAACCCCCAAGTCACACTCTTTCCGGGTGTCAGCTCCACATGTTTTATCTACCACATCACTAACAGTCATATTGTGGCACACATCAGGTGATGTCATGTCCGTAAGTTGGGACCGTCCACCATCTTCCTTGGTCACGCCAAAATTAGGACTGTCAACTATAGGGGGTGCATTCTCTGCATTAATTTTCATACACATTAATTCAACAGACACTTTCCCTTTTATCCACCAGTCCCACTGGGTTTCCAAATCTCGCCCTATTACCATAGTATACAGTAAGTCCGGGACTACTCTTACATCGTGATATGTGGACTCTTCTGTCATGTCAATGTAGAGGCAGGCTGCCAAATATCCTTTAACGTCCTCACCTGTGTCATTCACTCTTGTCCCTAACCCAGGTAACACAGTGCATTCAGAAGGGGTTCTCAGCAAAGTCGCTTTACTCCCTGGGTCTATCAGTCCTATCACACATTCTCCATCCAACAAAAAGGAGCACTGTCGTGATAAACCATTAGCTGAGCAATCCACAGTATAACATGGACCTGCATAGTACAATTTCCCCTGGAGCCCACCGGTCTGCTCCACCCCTTTAACTTCAGGAGGCTCTGCCCCTTTTTTGGACACTGGCATTCCCCAGGTTACCGCTCCCTTTTGGGACTCCACCCCCTTTTAGGGTTACCACCCCTTTTTGGGCAATTATTCCCTTTTGGGATACCACCCCCTTTTGGGACTCCGCCCTTTTTTTGGCAACCATCCCTGTTTGGGTTTTCCGCCCCATTTTTGGGGATGCTACCTTTAGGGACACCATCCCTTCCCTAGGGTACACCCAACAGTACCAGTTCACACAGTACAGAGAAAAAAAACATGTCTCTTTGGGTCGCACCGGCCCTTTAAGAGTCTGCACAAAAAGAAGAAAAAAAAATGTTTTTTTTTGTTTTTTTCAACACTTCACCAGCTCCTGCTGGCAATCACAAGCTGCTGCTGCTGAACCTCTTGCTGCAACTGCAGCCGCACTCCACAACGCTCTGTACAGCTCCACCGCAGACTTCGTGGACCCGCCGATCCACAGCAAGACGCTTGTCACCTTCGTAACCCCGCCGAGTTACAGCATTACTGCACAAACACTTTATCTGACTGATCCCGATCAGTATCACACGGCTGTCAGACTGTTCGACTCCTCTGGCTTAGCCAGCACCGCACATGTTCTTCTTAGGGAACCGTTTTGCCCGCATTCTCCACCAATTGTAGCATAGCGCCTACTACGTGTCTTGGGGGACACTCGCTTGGCACGGGATTAACGCACTCGGGCACGGTTTTCTATTAAAACACAGTCTTTTAGGTTTATTTCTCACAACATAAACCACATCCACAGGAACTTGGTAACAGTTTGAACAGCATCTGGACATATTCAACTTTACCACAGTTCGTCTCTGACCCCGGTCAGCATTACACACGGTTTTCAGACCGTTACCCGTTGGCAACCTTCACGGGTTCCTGGACACCCCTTGGCCTCAGAGGTGCCCCAGACACAATGTCTCTCTCTTCTTTCACTCTGACCCCGGTCAGTACAACACGGATCTCCATCCATTACCTGTTGGTGCCGCACAGGTTCTCAGATACCTCTCTTCCTTAGAGGCATCCTGCAGACATTCACACTCTGTCTTTCCTTTTCTCTGACCCCGGTCAGTACAACACGAATCTCCATTCCTTACCTGCCATTGCCGCACAGGTTCTCGGATACCTCTCTTCACTAGAGGCATCCTTCTAACATTCTCACTCTGACCCCGGTCAGTATAACACGGATCTCCATCCGTTCCACAGTCTGGTCTGTGCGAGGTCCAGAGCCCCCGCCATGTGCTCTTCAGGGAGCCGACACTCCCAACACATGGGGCTCTCTCCAGGACCTTCCAGCACAGACCATTCAGATCCACACTCAGAGCCCATGTGACCATCCCTCAGTCACATTATATAGTACTAACCACTCCCACAGGTGGGAGCGTGGATGTGTGGCTAGTTTGTCCCACCCATCTCACACAACTAGCCTAGTAAGTTTCCCTTACAACTACACCATAGATATACACACTCTTGAGGGACTACAGGTCCCAGGACAACAACATTGCATCAGACTTACCACACAGACTCCCTCTGCGACACATATCGGCCAATCACTACACTGCCAGTCACTGTTTTACTACCATTATCACAACAGATATGCCTCAATGCATATCCCAAGGAGCACACACAGCGCCCCCTAGCTGCCACAGGGGTCACTATACTACTATATATATATATATATATATATATATATATATATATATATATATATATATATATATATACATGTGCAATAGTATATGTGAAATAATAGACAAGGCCCAATTTAAGAGATGAAGACCAGAAAACTCAAGGTATACTTGTAGACATATGTTACAAAGTGGTCAAAAGAAAATAAACCAAAATTTATCAGCAGAAAATCAGGCACCCACCTCTGTCAACGCATGTTTGACCTTTCCAAAGGATGAAGCTTTTCCATCGAAACGTTTGTGTAACAATAGGACGTTTTTTAAATTAAGTTACTTGCCTGCATATTTTTCTACTTTTTTCTATACTTCTTTTTGCTGTGCTTTACAATATAATTGGACACCACCCTAATAAAGAAATGTTTGCTTGTTTTTTTAAATTGTGGTGACCTATGCAACTGTGTGGCTCACAGTTTTGTATATTGGTGCTTTATGTTCCATGCATACCTACTGCGATTTCCTTGTACATGTACTAAACATAGAGTTTAAACGCAATGGGAATAGCGTCACAATGATATTTGCATGTTTAAGCAAATTGGAAATGTTTAAAATGGGAACTATGCAGTTGTCATGTAAAAGTGCTGTGAGTTGGGCTGATCTGCTATTCTGTTTTTTTAAGAAGGTCTTATTATTTAGTGCATGGCTGTTGTTGGCTATAGATAAATGAAGCATGAGCATCTAAATAACTATTGCCAGTTAGTTTGCTTGACTCATTACTTGTCTAAATTATATTAGAAATAAATCATATGTTTTTCCTTTTCCTACAATTTGTTGGAAGAACATATCTAATTAGTCAATTGCTGTGAACTGCTATGCTGAAAAAAATAAATGAACACATTTATTAATTATTCTAACAGATTTCTAAAAATCTGTTGAATTACACTGCAGCGCTACCACAGGAGAATTTTAAGCATTACACTGTGGTCAATAAATTAAATTTCTGTCCTATGTTCCAGGTGCTCCAGCCAAGAGCTGCTCTCGTCTGCATCTGTGGATAGTAAATGAAGTATCTTAAAGTGTTACTTAACTTTGGATCATATTTTAATACTTTTCTAGGCTTTCAAATTTGCTGCAGCTTGGTGGTGGTCCAGGTTCTGAGATCCCCACAAATCACTGAAAAGACTGCTCAGAAGTAGGGAGCTTAGGAAGCAGAAATATACGAGTCTTACCTGAGCACACAAAGAGTGGAGTACAGATTCAATAGAAATCTATGGGTCTGTCCATCAGTGCATGTTTTCAGGCCGAATCTGAGTGCTTCTGCCTCATGAGCTTGTAAATTAGGGAGACAAAAAGTGCATATAGGGTCTTATCCTCAGATTAAGTGCGGTCTTTTAACAGGGAGCTGCTCACCTGATGGTGTAAAGCAAGATCATGTGCGTATCGGGTGCTGCAGATCCACGGGCCGCCCATGCGACCTTCTCAGAGATGTTGTACAGGATAGTTTGTGGATTAAGTCTGCGCTGCCACAATAATACAGATTCGAATGTAATGAAAAACTCTGATGGTTTATTCAACACGTTTCAAGGTCTATCTGACCCCTTCATCAGGTATGTCTTTGTGGTATTTTCCTGATGAAGGGGTCAGATAGACCTTGAAACGCGTTGATTAAACCACCAGAGTTTTTCATTACATTCGAATCTGTATTATTGTGGCAGCGCGGACTTAATCCACTAACTATCCCGTACAACGTCTCTGCCTTATGAGCTTGGTACTTGTGAGCAATTTTTTAAGTGACCGGTAGTGTCTCAGATCCTGGATAGCCATCGATCTGCACAGAATTTAAGGGTCTACAAACCTAAAAATGTGCTCGAAAGCAAAGGAGACTCCTTCCATTAACTGAAAATACTAAAGGCTTATTTGATAATGGGTTTTCTAACCCGGACAACCCCTTTACATGTGCCTTGAGTTACCTCTATATGGTCTTTATGCTTTGTGAAGAGCCTTTGCCAGCTTTTGTGTATAATGTAAAGCTGCATGATTTTAATTTTACAGTTTAGAACAATGTTGAATGTTCCTAAATAAATGCTGGCTTACACCTGGTGACACTTTATTTTTTTGATACTACGTTCCCTGAATTTTCTACTTGGATAGCCTATCTTCATTTGACACTGTGAGTAGATTCCCTCGAGCTTCTGCCCCACCACGTCAAGATGATTGATGAATCCTATCCAGTTGTATGAGATTGTCGAGGTATCATATCTGTTCTCTGTAGCTTGACTCTTGTTCTTCATGGCTAAAGTTTTTGCCTCTATCCTTTACTAAGTTCTGTACATTTCTATTACTTGGTTTCTTCACAGCTTTCTAACATTGGTGCTTCTGCAAAAATCCACATAATTCTTCTCAACAATAAGTCATACATACATGGATTAGACATCCACAAGAAAGTGCCCCGCTGCTGAGAACCCCATTGATTACGAGATTAGAAATCCTGATGCACTACTCTACAATTCACCTAGATTTCCTGGGATTTTTTTTTTCAATTAGCCCAAAAGTAAGGAATGAGTTAAGATAAAGAAACAAGCATTACTTACCCTAAGAATTCCCACCACTCCACCACAAATGTGCAGATCCACCTTTGATCTCTTTCAACACCAAAAGTGATGACATCCCCATGTCAGTAATTTCAGCATTGCACCCAATCACTGGCTTTAGTAGTCAAGCGTCATACATTAAAAATCACCACTGAAGCCAGTGATTGACTGCAGTGGTCAAATAATTGATGTATGGGAAATTAGAACTGCCAGTAAAGGGGGACCACTGAAATTGCAGTACTTGAGTGGTAGGGAATTCAAGGGGTAAGAATGCTAATTTCTTGGTTATGGATTATTCCCTACACCTGGGCAAATGTAAGAAAATCCTGCAACTATTTTAACCCAAAGAAATAACTTACCCAGAATAAACCTTCTCGTATAGGTAAAATGGAAAGGGGCCTTGCAGGGAGCATGCACAATTCCCATGGCCGTTCCCAAGATTTGTTTTAATCCCTCATTCCACATTACTGAACTGTAAGTGTTGAGAATAGTTATGTCCTGTAAGAATAATGGTGTGCTCCCGATAAATGTCATCTTTTTAGTATTTGTGCCAATGCTAATGTTTTACCAAAATTAAGCATTTTAATTACTTCTATTTGGATAATTGACTTTTAGTTCTGGTGTAATCAGCTGATTTGTTGGTTTTGGGCTTTGTCACGTCTAAGCTACTTATTGTTTTGTTTTATGTCACATATTGAATGCTATTGACATTGTCTGTAAAATCAGGGGTCATGGTATAATTAAGTGATGGTTTATGTAGCTGAAATATGGTTTTAAAGGTATTTGGTAATGAATACATCAAGATTAGATGATGTTTTTAATTAAAAATTATATACCTGGATGTTATCATGTTTCTTAAGTTTCTAAAGTTTTATTGGAAATTATTTGGAATTAAAGGACTAAATATTCATAAATTAAAATAGAGTATTTAATAATGTCATACAAAATGCATACTTTCCTGAAAAAGTTGGAAATTAAAAAAAAAATAAATTAAAAGTATGAGAGATTTTACACCTTTCTAAAATGTAATGAACTAAAAATTTGATGTTGGCACTAGGCAGATTCATTTAGATGATATCTTACTTTTACCCAACTGATACCAAATTTGAAACACAGGGTGGGAAAATATGAGAAGGGTTCCTATTCAATCACGTTTTGGTCAGGTCAAGATCGGGTTCAGGCAAGTGTATGAAAAATCGACTACGTTTTCGGGATTGTCATCCATATTCCATCCATGTGTCTGTTTTTTACATCGGTGTGGCGTCCGTATTTATACATCAACAGTTTAAAATATTGAGGATCGCATAGATTCCTCGGTTATTAACTGAAATGTATGTGTGAAAATCTGATGTTATACGATTGATCCGTACAGTATCAGCAGAATAGATGAGTCTTATACAAAATACAGAAGAGAATAGTGCATGCTGGAATTTTATTTTTTCATACAGACACTCCGTCCATGTGAAAAAACTGGTGTCTGAAGAACACAATTGAATTATATTCAACGGCCCAAACTATAGCCGGAACTCACATCTTCTTAAAAGAATTACTTTATTGATCCCATAGTATAAAAAGCACAAAAAATGGTTGAACACAACAGCACAAAAATTAAGAAGGCAGAAAAAAAATATCTTCTGTGCTCCCAGGCAACATATTTCAAACCTACATGGTCCTTTGTGAAGCATGTAGGTCTGAAACATGTTGCCTGTGAGCGCAGTGTATATTTCTTTTCTTGCAAAAAGAAGGTTAGTATTTCAGCTCAACCATTGTAGATCAGATCCAATGTGGTCAAAGGTAAGTCCAAGCATGCAAGTAGCGTCACTGCCAGAACGCTGAAAACTTGATTGAGAAGCAAAGAAATCCAGCTCCGGAATTAAAATGGAACAAATTAATTTAAACATTTTAAATTTGGAAAGCTGCTTACAGATGACCATCAGATTAATGGAAAAGAACAGCCATGACCAACTCAACGTGTTTCGAACACCCTCTGTGTTTTTTCCATTTTAATTCCGGAGCTGGATTTCTTTGGTTCTCAATCATATTTCTTTTCTACCTTTTTAATTTTTATGCTGTTTTGCGCTGTAGGGTTCAATCATTTTTTTGTGCCTTTTTATACTACTGGATCAATTCTTTGCAGATGTGAGTGATGGCTATCGTTTGGACTGTTGCTATAATTGGAGTATTTTGCCGTGCACCCAGACAGGTGAGCTGATTTGCTCCTTTTTCACAATTGAATTACCGGTACATTGGTCAGTGTGGTGTTCGATCATGGACACAGGTCCATATAATACACCTGTCTGAACGACCCCTAATCCTGGGAAACCACCTTTATACTTACTGACTACATAGAACAACTCAACATAGATTGAGTGGAGGGTTTTCTTAATGTCTCAGAGAAGCAGCTTAGAATTAGACTAGAGCAGGACTCCAGACCAAATACTCAGTAAAAATTAGAAATGCATAAAAGGAAAAAAAGTGTAAAGTTTATTTTTATTAACATATTAAGTTATATGTTCCTTTGTTCATTTCAGTGCTATGGAACAGTGGTAGAAAACAATGGAGATTATGGTAAGTAAAGTCAATTAAGAAACCCGGCCAAAAGTGTCCGGATAATATATGTTAGGCTTCAGTATAAATTGCACATCTAAATATATTAATACAAGTTAATAAATGGAGTATAGACCTAAAGATGAAAGGCCTTTACATTTTGATCTGCAAAAAAACAACTGTTGAAAGTCAGAAACATAGAAAACATACAGTACTTGGATAAATGTAATAGAAAGACTTATAAAATCATTTGTGAGGAACATTCCAAGCAAACTGCCAGATGACAATGGAAAGCCCCTACACATATCGCCTTGGGCCTGGCCTCTTTTCTGAAATTTCTAGAATACTGAGAGTTATTGTAAATTTATGATTCAGATTGACATAGAATTAGGAAGAATATATTGAAATTATCCAAACGTTAAGGGTTTTTTTTGGCCAGAACATACTTTTCTATATGACTGCAGAATTCTGACTGTGGTAGAACATTGAGAGAAGCAGGAGATCTTGTTAATCGGCACGTGACCTCTACAAGTATGCAATACATACACTTAGTCACATGACGACCGCTTGAGAAGGTAGAGGAGAATCCTGACAATATGTACAATCCCTTGAAAATGTATTCATACCCTGTGAAGTAGCAAGTATTTGTGAACTGTAAAGGAAATGATGCATGGTTTTCTAAATAATTTAAAATATGAATCTACAAATTGTAGCATGCATTGGTATTCAGCCCCCCCAAGCATCTTTTTCCACATTTGTAAGGAGTATATCTCGTGCACTACGTCGTGACCCATGCAGGCTTGGTACAAACCTCTACTAGGTTATAAAAACTACAAACCGTCCAAGAATCCAAGGCACTGAGTAGTCTCTTTCAAAAAAGTTTTAATGACCCCAGTGTCCATCCAAAAAAAACCTGACATGCGGCGTTTCAGCCACTCAGGGCCTTTATCAAGCCGAACAAGAGGTGTACGTAACACAAAACAGGTATTATTTATAGAAAATCAGTTGTAGACCATGCCCCTTGGATCATCCTACAGGTCCAATCTACGTAAGCATGAAGACCCTCTCCCCTCGCTTTTTCCCTTATTTTATTGTTTGAATCCATTGCTTAATCCCACTGATATTTAAAAACTCGCCTAGATCCTCTTTACATCATCTTTTTTCTCTCCTCCCGCAATCGGTGCCTAATTGAGAATGACAACTGACGATGCCTTGTTCTCCCTACTGTGATACTAAGTGCCATGAGGGGTTAAGCTAATTTGTTATAATGGGCTGACTTTTATGTGGACATCCATAGAGCGGGAGAGGGGATGTCCACCTTATCTCCACCCCAGGTTCTGGTCGGGAGCTTAAGTAGCTGGCCTCCAAAGGCATCAGGGTTCAGTGTCTGGAGAGGAACACTCCAGGGAAGTGTTTGTGCCTGGGTTAAAGGATACGAACCGTGGACATTGATAACCCTGAGCGGTCTGATCCCCCCCAGAACAAGGACTGTGTTTTGTTTTGGTTTTTTTTGCCCAGAGGGTTGTGTTTATTTTTCCCCAGCTTGGTTTATACTGCACTAAATAAATCAAAGACTTTCTTAAAGAGACAGTGTTCCTTTTCTACCTCTATGTACGACTGAGAGAGCCGCTCTACCACAAGTGGTGTTTTGAATGCGGGTAATGTTCTGGGAACACCAGTAGCAGCCGTGGTCAAACCGCATGTGTTGGGTGAAAGAGGCCACAAGACAGCGTACGATGTCAGGCAAAATGGAGGACCTGCTCAAGCATTTGGTGAACGCACAGCAGCAGTAACAGCTGGCACATCAGGAGATATGTAAGCTGCTTGTCCAGCAGATGCAACAACAGCAGCAATAGCAACAGGACCAGTTCAGACAACAGCAGCAGTTTGAGTTGCTTGGCGAAGCGGTTCGTGGGAGACCGGAAGCCCATTCCACAAGCCAGGTGACAACACGTACGTCCAGACGGCGGCAAGACGAGCGATGCAGAAAATGACACCGGGAGGCATTTTTGACTGTGTTCTAGCTGGTTGCAAAGCAGGAGAATGTTGTGAATTCCGTTCTCGGGCTCCCTCCTGTGGTCGTGAATGGTACTTTGGGGAGTTCTGTCCTTGGACACCCTCTGGTGGCTTTGAGTGGAACTGCTGATCTTTGAGGTTGGCTTTCTCAGCTGCCCTCGTTTATTGCTGCTGCTGGCTTCCCTATTTAACTCTGCCCAGGTCGTTAGTTCATGCCAGCTGTCAATGTCTCAGTACTGGTTCAGATCTCTCTTGGATTTCTCAGATGACCTGTCTACTCCAGCAGAAGGTAAGTCCTTGCTAGTTCATTTGCTGTTCATTGGTTTTTGACTATATTTCTCAGTACATGCTATGTTTCTAGTCCAGCTTGCTATTATGATATTTCCTTGATAGCTGGAAGCTCTGGGGGTGCAGAGCTGCACCTCCACACCGTGAGTCGGTGTGGAGGTCTTTTTGCACACTCTGTGTGGTTTTTGTAGTTTTTAGTACTGACCGCATAGTTCCCTTTCCTATCCTCTGTCTATCTAGAGAAGATTCGGCCTCCTTTGCTAAAATCTGTTTCATTCCTGTGTTTATTTCCCTCTTAACTCACAGTCAATATTTGTGGGGGGCTACCATTACTTTGGGGAATTTCTCTGAGGCAAGGTAGGCTGCTATTTCTATCTTTAGGGGCAGTTAGCTCTTAGGCTGTGAAGAGGCATCTAGGGAGAGTTAGGTATGCTCCACGGCTATTTCTAGTGTGTGTGATAGGATTAGGGATTGCGGTCAGTAGAGTTACCACTTCCTCAGAGCTTGTCCCAGGTTTTCCATTTTAACCATCAGGTCATTTCGGGTGCTCCTAACCACCAGGTCCTAACAGTACAGCTGGCCCACAAAGTGTTAATGCATCTCAAAAGAGGGAAAAGAGAAGTTCTGAGTCAATTTTTTTTTTCTTTGCAGCTTGCTTTGTCTTTCTTTTCCCCTTAACCTCTGGGTGGTTCAGGACTCAGGTGTAGATATGGATATTCAAGGTTTGTCCTCTTGTGTGGATCAACTCGCTGCTAGGGTATAGAGTATTCAAGATTATGTAGTTCAGAATCCGATGTTAGAGCCTAGAATTCCAATTCCTGATTTGTTTTCTGGGGATAGATCTAAATTTTTGAATTTCAAAAATAATTTTAGACTGTTTCTTGCTCTGAAACCCCGCTCCTCTGGCGACCCCATTCAGCAAGTAAAGATTGCTATTTCTTTGTTGCGTGGTGACCCGCAAGACTGGGCATTCTCCCTTGAGCCAGGAAATCCTGCATTGCTTAATGTAGATGCATTTTTTCTGGCGCTTGGATTGCTTTATGACGAACCTAATTCTGTGGATCAGGCAGAAAAGATCTTACTGACTCTATGTCAGGGTCAGGATGAAGCAGAAGTATATTGCCAGAAGTTTAGAAAGTGGTCTGTGCTTACACAATGGAATGAGTGTGCCCTGGCAGCAATTTTCAGAAAGGGTCTTTCTGAAGCCCTTAAAGATGTTATGGTGGGGTTCCCCACGCCTGCTGGTCTGAATGAATCAATGTCTTTGGCCATTCAGATTGATCGGCGTTTGCGCGAGCGCAAAGTTGTGCACCATATGGCGGTGTCCTCTGAGCAGAGGCCTGAGCCTATGCAATGTGATAGGACTTTGACCAGAGCTGAACGGCAAGAACACAGACGTCAGAATGGGCTGTGTTTTTACTGTGGTGACTCCTCTCATGCTATCTCTGATTGTCCTAAGCGCACTAAGAGGTTCGCTAGGTCTGTCACCTTTAGTACTGTGCAGCCTAAATTTCTCTTATCTGTTACTCTGATTTGCTCATTGTCGTCCTACTCTGTTATGGCATTTGTGGATTCAGGCGCTGCTCTGAACTTGATGGACTTGGAGTTTGCCAGGCGCTGTGGTTTTTCCTTGGAGCCTTTGCAGAGTCCTATTCCCTTAAGGGGGATTGATGCTACGCCATTGGCCAAGAATAAACCTCAGTACTGGACTCAGCTGACCATGTGCATGGCTCCCGCACATCAGGAAGATATTCGCTTTTTGGTGTTGCATGATTAGCATGATGTTGTCGTGTTGGGTTTGCCATGGTTACAGGTTCATAATCCAGTACTGGATTGGAAATCAATGTCTGTGTCTAGTTGGGGTTGTCAAGGGATACATAGTGATGTTCCTTTGATGTCAATTTCTTCTTCCACTCCTTCTGAAGTTCCTGAGTTTTTGTCGGATTACCAGGATGTATTTGATGAGCCCAAGTCCAGTGCCCTACCACCTCATAGGGACTGTGATTGCGCTATTAATCTGATTCCTGGTAGCAAGTTCCCTAAGGGCCGACTGTTTAATTTATCTGTGCCAGAACATGCCGCTATGCGGAGTTATGTAAAGGAGTCCTTGGAGAAAGGGCATATTCACCCGTCTTCGTCACCGTTGGGAGCAGGGTTCTTTTTTGTGGCCAAGAAGGATGGCTCTCTGAGACCCTGTATAGATTACCGCCTTCTCAATAAAATCACGGTCAAATTTCAGTACCCTTTGCCTCTGTTGTCTGATTTGTTTGCTCAGATTAAGGGGGCTAGTTGGTTTACCAAGATTGACCTTCGAGGGGCGTATAATCTTGTGCAGGGTGATGAATGGAAAACAGCATTTAATACGCCCGAGGGCCATTTTGAGTACCTGGTGATGCCATTCGGGCTTTCTAATGCTCCATCTGTGTTTCAGTCCTTTATGCAAAACATCTTCCGGAAGTATCTGGATAGGTTCATGATTGTATATTTGGATGATATTTTGGTCTTTTCGGATGATTGGGAGTCCCATGTGAGGCAGGTCAGGATGGTGTTCCAGGTCCTTCGTGCTAATACCTTGTTTGTGAAGGGGTCTAAATGCCTCTTTGGAGTTCAGAAGGTTTCCTTTTTGGGCTTCATTTTTTCCCCTTCTACTATCGAGATGGACCCTGTTAAAGTTCAGGCCATTTATGATTGGACTCAACCTACATCTGTGAAGAGTCTTCAGAAGTTCCTGGGCTTTGCTAATTTTTACCGTCGCTTCATCGCTAATTTTTCTAGTGTGGTTAAGCCTTTGACTGATTTGACGAAGAAAGGCGCTGATGTGGTGAATTGGTCCCCTGCGGCCGTTGAGGCTTTTCAGGAGCTTAAACGTCGTTTTACTTCGGCCCATGTGTTGCATCAGCCAGATGTTTTGCTCCCTTTTGAGGTCGAGGTTGATGCTTCTGAGATTGGGGCAGGGGCTGTTTTGTCTCAGAGAAGTTCTGATGGCTCTTTGATGAAGCCGTGTGCTTTCTTTTCTAGAAAGTTTTCGCCTGCTGAGCGTAATTATGATGTCGGCAATCGGGAGTTGTTGGCTATGAAGTGGGCATTCAAGGAGTGGCGACATTGGCTTGAGGGAGCTAAACATCGCGTGGTGGTCCTGACTGATCACAAGAATTTGACTTACCTCGAGTCCGCCAAGCGGTTGAATCCTAGACAGGCTCGATGGTCACTGTTTTTCTCCGGTTTCGATTTTGTGGTCTCATACCTTCCGGGATCTAAGAATGTGAAGGCTGATGCCCTTTCTAGGAGTTTTTTGCCTGATTCTCCGGGAGTCCCTGAGCCGGCTGGTATTCTCAAAGAGGGGGTGATTTTGTCTGCCATCTCCCCTGATTTGCGGCGGGTGCTGCAGGAGTTTCAGGCTGATAGACCTGACTGCTGTCCAGTGGAGAAACTGTTTGTCCCCTGATAGATGGACTAGTAGGGTTATTTCTGAGGTTCATTGTTCAGTATTGGCTGGTCATCCTGGTATTTTTGGTACCAGAGATTTGGTTGCTAGGTCCTTTTGGTGGCCTTCCTTGTCACGGGATGTGCGTTCTTTTGTGCAGTCCTGTGGGAGTTGTGCTCGGGCCAAACCTTGCTGTTCTCGTGCCAGTGGGTTGCTTTTGCCTTTGCCTGTCCCGAAGAGGCCCTGGACGCATATTTCCATGGATTTTATTTCTGATCTTCCTGTCTCTCAAAGGATGTCTGTCATCTGGGTGGTTTGTGATCGGTTTTCTAAGATGGTCCATTTGGTACCCTTGCCTAAATTGCCTTCCTCCTCTGATTTGGTTCCATTATTTTTTCAGCATGTGGTTCGTTTGCATGGCATTCCGGAGAACATTGTGTCGGACAGAGGTTCCCAGTTCGTTTCTAGGTTTTGGCGGTCCTTTTGTGCTAAGATGGGCATTGATTTGTCTTTTTCTTCAGCGTTCCATCCTCAGACAAATGGCCAAACCGAACGAACCAATCAGACCTTGGAGACCTATCTGAGATGCTTTGTTTCTGCTGATCAGGATGATTGGGTGACCTTCTTGCCATTGGCCGAGTTCGCCCTTAATAATCGGGCTAGTTCTGCTACTTTGGTTTCGCCTTTTTTTTGTAATTCTGATTTTCATCCTCGTTTTTCTTCAGGGCAGGTTGAGCCTTCTGACTGTCCTGGTGTGGATTCTGTGGTGGACAGGTTGCAGCAAATTTGGACTCACGTGGTGGACAATTTGACGTTGTCTCAGGAGAAGGCGCAACGTTTTGCTAACCGCCGTCGCTGTGTTGGTCCCCGACTTCGTGTTGGGGATTTGGTTTGGTTGTCTTCTCGTTATGTTCCTATGAAGGTTTCTTCTCCTAAGTTCAAGCCTCGTTTCATTGGTCCATATAAGATTTCTGAAAGTATCAATCCTGTGTCGTTTCGTTTGGCCCTTCCAGCTTCTTTTGCCATCCATAATGTGTTCCATAGGTCGTTGCGGAGATATGTGGCGCCTATGGTTCCTTCCGTTGATCCTCCTGCTCCGGTGTTGGTTGAGGGGGAGTTGGAGTATGTGGTGGAGAAGATTTTAGATTCTCGCATTTCGAGACGGAAGCTTCAGTACCTGGTTAAATGGAAGGGCTATGGTCAGGAGGATAATTCCTGGGTTGTTGCCTCCGATGTCCATGCTGCCGATTTGGTTCGTGCCTTTCATTTGGCTCGCCCTGATCGGCCTGGGGGCTCTGGTGAGAGTTTGGTGACCCCTCCTCAAGGGGGGGTACTGTTGTGAATTCCGTTCTCGGGCTCCCTCCTGTGGTCGTGAATGGTACTTTGGGGAGTTCTGTCCTTGGACACCCTCTGGTGGCTTTGAGTGGAACTGCTGATCTTTGAGGTTGGCTTTCTCAGCTGCCCTCGTTTATTGCTGCTGCTGGCTTCCCTATTTAACTCTGCCCAGGTCGTTAGTTCATGCCAGCTGTCAGTGTCTCAGTACTGGTTCAGATCTCTCTTGGATTTCTCAGATGACCTGTCTACTCCAGCAGAAGCTAAGTCCTTGCTAGTTCATTTGCTGTTCATTGGTTTTTGACTATATTTCTCAGTACATGCTATGTTTCTAGTCCAGCTTGCTATTATGATATTTCCTTGCTAGCTGGAAGCTCTGGGGGTGCAGAGCTGCACCTCCACACCGTGAGTCGGTGTGGAGGTCTTTTTGCACACTCTGCGTGGTTTTTGTAGTTTTTAGTACTGACCGCATAGTTCCCTTTCCTATCCTCTGTCTATCTAGAGAAGATTCGGCCTCCTTTGCTAAAATCTGTTTCATTCCTGTGTTTGTTATTTCCCTCTTAACTCACAGTCAATATTTGTGGGGGGCTACCTTTACTTTGGGAAATTTCTCTGAGGCAAGGTAGGCTGCTATTTCTATCTTTAGGGGTAGTTAGCTCTTAGGCTGTGAAGAGGCGTCTAGGGAGAGTTAGGTACGCTCCACGGCTATTTCTAGTGTGTGTGATAGAATTAGGGATTGCGGTCAGTAGAGTTACCACTTCCTCAGAGCTTGTCCCAGGTTTTCCATTTTAACCATCAGGTCATTTCGGGTGCTCCTAACCACCAGGTCCATAACAGGAGAAACTGCGACTAGAGCAGTGGGCGGAGGTGCTGGCCCCTATTTGACTGGCGAGCCTGTTATGATCCGGTGGTAGGATCACCAAACTGACCTGATAGGTAAACCAGAATATTAGGACGAGCTCTGGGGATGTGGAAACTATACTGACCGCAACACTGAACCTATCCAAAACACACTAAAGGCAGCCGTGGAGCGTTACCTAAAAACCTAGACGCCTCGTCACAGCCTGAGGAACTAACTACCCCTAGAGAGAAAGCCAAGCCTCACTTGCCTCAGAGAAATGACCCCAAAGTTTAGACAGCCCCCACAAATAATAACGGTGAGTTAAGGGGAAAATACAAACGTAGTAATGAAAAACAGGTTTAAGCAAATGAGGCCCGCTAACGCTAAATAGACTGAAGATAGCAAGGGATCTGTGCGGTCAGTACAAAACTATCAAAAACTATCCACGCAGAAAATACAAGAACCCCCACACCGACTCACGATGTGAGGGGCGCACTCTGCACCCCAGAACTTCCAGCAAGCAAAAAATCACATATAAGCAAGCTGGACTGAACTCATCATATTATGAAACATATTTTCAAGAGAAAAATGAGCAAACATGAACTAGCAAGACTTAGCTTCTCCGGATGGAGACAGGTCACAAGGAAGTCCAGAGAGATCAGAACCAGTACTGAATACAACGACAGCAGGCAACAAACAAAGGTGCAGGTGGAGTTAAATAGGAACCAGCATAGCAGGAAATGAGGCAGCTGAGCCCATCTCCAGACCCGCAGTATCGCTAAAGGCCACCAGAGGGAGCCCAGACGGAATTCACAACACGAGCCCCAGAAAGGTTATTATGACTTGGCCTTACAAGATGCCGGGAATATGCCAAATTAAAAACTGAGATATTGGCACGCTCCGGGGTCACTATGACTACCCGAGCCCAAAGGGTTCATAACTGGGCATATTATGACAAACCCCCTCGCTCTCAGATGTTTGACCTACTGCATCTGGTTTAGAAATGGTTGCAGACATAATCCTCCCCTCCAGCACAGATGGTCGAGCGGGTGGTCATGGACAGATTTATTCACTCCCTCTCCAGGCCGGTACAGACCTGGGTTGCCCAGGGAGACCCCCTGAATGCAGATGACCTGGTGGGCCTCGTAGAAAGGTATCAGGTGGTCGAGAGGTCCCTAAAGAAGCCAAAGGGTGGTGGATCTCCATATTGCTTTACCCAGTAGGAGCCTGAGTCCCAAAGGGGTAGCAGAGCCATCACTGGAGGGAGCCCAAGGTCCCAAGGAGTCGGTGAGGGGTTGCCAAAGGCTCATGGTAAAGACTTGCTATGCTAGAGATGCCACGGTCCTGGACACATAGCCGCCCATTGTCCTATGTCCGCCAGACTGCAGCCTAAGAAGGCGCTGTTTGTACTATGCCTAACCCACCTGCAGTGTGGACTATCAGCCCGGTGAGGGGCCGTCGGCTTGTCCCATAATGATAAATGGGGTACTGGTATTGGAACTCTTGGACTCAAAAGCTTGGTGACTCTGATAAGGGCAACACTTCCTCACCAGCTGGTCCCCGTAAAGACAGTGGACGTGTGTTGTATTCATGGAGACGCCAAGAATTACATCGTTGCCAGAGTGACTATAAAAACTAACTGTGGGGCTGAATCACGTGAGGTTAGGGTGGTTAAGGACTTGCTACTCCTGGTGATAATAGGGCGGGACTTTAGCCTGTACTGTGCCTTATGAGGGAAGGCAGGGATACCAAGTGTCTCAGACAAGAGTGTCTCAACCCGAATTAAACAATTAAACCCCATTGCAGTCAAAGGTGGATGAGTTCACCTTGTGTGTCCTGGCTGGTGACAAGGACAAGACAGCAACTAGTGAGGCCGAGATTCCTAAACTTGGGGTTTCTGGTGGAAATTTGGGGACTGCTCAAATGAAGGATCTTATCCTAAAAGGGGCGTTGGAAAATATGACTGTGAAAAATGGGGTTGCACAAGAGCCGGGGGCAGACACCAGGTTTCCATATTTTGTTTTAAATGGGAGAGCTGCTATATCGGGTCACTAAGCTGAGAGGAAGTGGTGGAGCAGTTGTTAGTGCCGGGTCCCTATAGGCATAAGGTATTAGACCTGGCCCATTCTCATGTCTTGGGTGGACATCTGGGAGTAGACAAAACTCATGAATGGGTCCTTATGAGGTTCCTAGTGGCCTGGGTGTCAGAGAGCTTAAATACTGCCGGTCTTGCTCTACTTGTTAACTTACTGCTCCGGTATCCCATTTCCACAGTCCCCTAGTTATAATGGGCTGGCTTATATGTGGACATCCATAAAGCGGATGGAAGGATGTCCACCTTATCTCCACCCCAGGGTTTAGTCTGGGGTTTAAGTAGCTGGCCTCCAAAAGCAGCAGGGTTCAGTGTCTGGAGAGGAACACTCCAGGGAAATGTTTGTGCCTGGGTTAAAGTACCCAAACCGTGGACATTGCTAACCCTGAGCGAGCTGATCCCCACTAGGGGAAGGACTGTGCATTGTTTTGCTGTTTTGCCCAGAGGGCCATGTTTATTTATTATTGCTGTGTACCGCTGAGAGAGCCTCTCTTTATATATAAATATATATATATATATATATATATATATATATATAATATAAATAAAAAACTGTTCTTGTTTTTTTTCTTGTGCTTCACTATAGAAATGCATATTTATTATTAACTATTCCATCAGCGATGTCTCGATGATCGGCTATATGTGTGTTTTTAAAAAAATGTTTTATTTATGTAGTGTCTCTGTGGTTACAGACATTGGACCAGTAGGAGGAACTAAGTATAGTGGTCTACAACTGACTTACTATTAATAATACCTGTTGTTAAGAACTGACCTGGCAACCACTAGAGGCAGCACCAACTGGTAGCGTAGTCAGGAATCACTAGTCAGGAATCATTTAGATGTCAGACATGGGAGCAGCAGTATAGTTTGAAGGATAAGCAGCAGATGAAAAGAGAGCTTGACTAATGGCTGGGAGCTCAATAATCACGCAAGGAAGGAAGTGCAATGCCAGATTTAAGTAGGGAGTTCAATCAAGAGATTCCTGGTTGGAGCCAATCAGGAACTCAGGGTGGAGGTAATCAGGAACTGACAAGTAAGCTTAATAGCTGAAAGGGATGAGCTGCTACCTGGTGCACAAGAGCTGCTGGGTTTGAACACTGACACTTGTTTTGTGTTGTGTGAATATGTACACCTCTTGTTTGCATTGATAAAGGTTCTGCATGGACAAAGCATTGGATGTCAATGTTTCTTTTGTGTATACACTAGTGTCAATAAAACTGTTTAGAAGGAGACTACCTGGTGCATTGGATTCTCAAATGGTTTGCATCTTTTTCCACATGCTGTGTCCCCTACATTTGAGAAGAGCTCAAAATAGAATGTTTTGGGATAAATGCAAAGGGCTATGTGTGATGGAAGACTAACACATCACCCTGAAAACACCACCCCCACTGTCAAACATGGTGGTGGTGGCAGCATCATGCTGTGGAGATGGTTTTTTTTAGCAGGAACAGGGAGGCTGGTAAGAGTTGCTGGGAAGATAGATGGAGCTAAATACAGGACAATCCTGGAGGAAAACCCAATAGAGGCTCCAAAAGACTTAAAACTGATGCATAGGTTCACCTTCCAACAGGACAACGACCCTAAACATACTTCCAGAGCTACAATGGATAGTTTAGATCATAGCATATTCATGTGTGTGAATGGGCCCAGTCATAGTCCAAAACTAAATAACATTGAGAATCTGTGACAAGACTTGAAAATTGCTATTTACAGATGCCTCCATCCAATCTCACTGAGCGAGAGTGCAAAGAAGAAGAGGCAAACCTTTCACACTCTAGAAGTGCAAAGCTGGTAGAGACATACCTCAAAAGACTTGCAGCAAAAAGGAGGTCCTACAGTGTATTGTACTCAAGGGGGCTGAATATAAATGCACATCACAATTTTTAGATTTATGTTTTTTAAATATTTAGAAAACCATCTATCATTTCTTTTATACATCACAAATACTTGCTACTTAGTGTTGGTATATCACATAAAATCTCAATAAAATGTATTTAAGTTTGTGGGTGGAAGGTGAGAAAACTGTGGAAAACATTACCGAGTATAAATGCATTTTCAAGGCACTGTGTATTGCGCACTGTCAGGATTCAGCAAAAAGTTAAATAGAATGACTGCAGAAATGTATGTTCAGCCCAGAAAACACCTTTACGTAGCTGTCTGGTGAAAAATGATTGGGCCAAATCTGTCTCTCCTGATGACCCGCTGCCCACACACACATACATGTTGAAGTGAGAACAAATTTATGTAGAAATCTAATATGCCCAATATGATGGGGGATGTCACGAAAACTATTAGATCAGTAAACCATACAAATGGATATAAAATCTATAAGTTCAGCCAACTTTAACTAATGTCAAGCGTAACGATAGCCTATATTGTTTTTCATCGAGATTTCTGACATAAGTCCAAAAAATATCTGCTATCGTAATCACTATATTATCTCACAAATCTAAATGTCAATATTAAAAATAAAAAAATAAACATAAAAGCTGACGTTTTCATATTGCTTTTATCAATTTATATGTAATAAGATATGTTCTCACTTTATAATTCTGGGGGTCCGACCACTGGGACTTCACTGTTTCTGAAAATTGACTTCATTGTATAGCTTTGTGACAAAAAGCCCCAGTGTGCAGAACTAAAATAGAAGATTCTTCACGATATTTTGAGGATTGGTAGAAAAAGCCATTCAGAACTATAAGGATTTTAAAAAAAAAGGGAACAAAATTTACTCCATCAGTTAACATTCAAAGAGCCAAGACCGTGACTACTTTGGCACAATATACATTGATGGTCTCATACACTTGACTGTATCATGGTACGGTAGAAGTTCCAAGTTGTTTGGGGGTATAATATGGCACTCATAGAAGTCTGGGCCACATATTGTACCCATTTCACACAAGTCTCCTTACACAAGTCTCCTCACACAGATTTATACAGAGCTTGACCAAAAAAAAGTGTTATATGTTTCATCAAGTGCCATTATTATAGAGGCAGCAATAGGGTGCTATGGCTGTTGTAAACTTCTGGCACTGCCTTTGCGTCACTCCTATAATCGGTGCCTACAATATTTTGAACCCAATTTGTAGAGCATTCGTAATGGATCTGTAGCCAAATTTCAAAATACAAACTTCACACATTATTAAAAAGATATTATAGACATGATGAGGTTAGTGCATTTACTTTGATTATTTTTATAGAACACTGGCTATATAACTCTTTTGGAAAGTGTACAACTCAATCTCTGCCCAGCTGTCCGGATTGACAACTCCTCAGTGTCCCTCCTACTTGCCAAATTCTCACACTGCTCAGTATAAGCTGCAGCTGTCAATAAGGCTGGTTGGGCAGGGAACGACTACACCTGGGCTCATAATTATGAGAGAATATTTCAATATTCGGGTTCGGATTACGATCTCCGTATTTGCAATATTCGACGAACGCCATTGGACTTAATGGGAGTAGAGATGAGCGAATATGTTCGGAAACGATCTTCAAACATAAATTCGGCACGAATGTTACAAATATGGCACATTCGGATTCGACGATCGTTTTCCGATCATATTTGCTCATCTCTGTCATGAGCGTAAAAGCTAAAAACGATTATACAACCAATCTGACATGAGTTTTTAGTAAGTACACCAGACTCATAAAGTTTAAGAATTCTATTTAACAATGTACAGCTTGTTCTGTGAAATCTGGTGCTAGATCCAATTTGACTTTAATATGTACCCAATAGTTTTCTGTTCATTTTATTTGATTTTTTAAGATCTAGAGATCTGAATGGTCCTTTCAGACTAATATCAGCATTGTTTTTCCATAGGTGCGGCATCGTACACTGACATCACACGACTTCTGTCTCTGCAGAGTGTAAGCTTTTTTTTGTAATATGTAAGACATGACTGCCTGACAGACCGTAAGAAGTCTTCATGGATTTTCTTCAAAAACTTCCTTTTCAAGAAGAACAAATACATGTTGGACTGTGTAGAAACTCTTACAAATGTCATATTTGTGGCACTTCTTTTAACTGTATGTAAATCTGTCACTGCCAAGAGGTCCAGTAATGCTACGCTTAGCAGAACAATGGGGTTAAGGGCAAGCGTTTACACTAGTAATTTTTGTATGACGAACTTTTGTATTTATACTCACTATTTATTATGGTGTTTTAGTTACGTGTTCTGTAAAAAAAAAAAAAAAAAAAAGGAAAAAACAGAGTAATCGTGTATCATTTCAGTTTGGAATTCTTCACTTGTACGGTCAGTAAAAGTCAACATTGTTTAATAACATTTGGTGTTGCGTAGTCCTTGTATGTGGCCAATTTAATGATCAGCTTCCATCTTCTCATCTTTTGCATTGAGTTTATGCTTCTGTGAATAAAACCTGTAATTTTTTAAAACTGATATCCGTGGTAAAGCTACTGGCCAAGTTGATGTTTTTGATGATAATTTTTTACTGGGACAGAGCCAGTCCAGGGTAAAAGAAAAACGAAGCATGTCCAAGTTTGATCCAATATATCTGGATCTCGATCACACTCGGCCATACAAGTCAACGAGTCAGTGGAAAACATTGGACTGCACTCAGATGATTTCCGCGCACTGACAGAATAGAGAAGATGGAGAATTTTTTTCTCTATCTTTTCCTTATCCAACAGAGTTTGATCAGAGTGTGATTTGCATAATCGTCTCAATTCTACCGGATAAGAGGTTGTGTGACCCCGGCCTTAAAGAGACAGCTGATTTAAATCTCCAGGAAACATTCTGTACGTGTATATTTAAAATCATAAGGGTATGTTCAAATATAACTTTTTTAATACATTTTTCTTCTGCATGAAAAAGCAGTCAATGGCTAAAATATTTAAGCAGTAATTACGCTAGTTTTTTGTGTGGTTTTGAAGTGTTTTTGTTAAGTTTCTTTGAGATCAAAATGGGCTAGCAGCAAAAAAAAAAAACACACAAAAAGGGGAAAAACTACAGAATGCTGAAAAAAAAATTACACTGTTTTGTTTTTATTGTTTTTTTAAAAAGCACTACACGTTAAAAAAAAAAAGGCACGTGTAAAAATTGCATCAAGAATGCTACGTGTGAACAAGCCCTCAGTGCGCAGTGTAGTTATGTTACCCGAAATGTTACTTGGTTAAGTTTTTGGGAAACAAAATGGCTGCACAAGGTCACCACGAGGAGGAGCTACTTCTCCTTCTGAAGCAATGGCTCATGCCCTCATCTCTTGGCAGCTCGAAAATAAGGAGACACAATTTCTGCCGTAGAAAGATGATTTGTTGCGATGTACACTAAATATTAAAATCTGCTAAAAAGAGACATTGTCGGTGTCACTGCGGCACTTCTGGCAGGAGGAAGGCAGTAGGGGCGCCAAAGAAAAATTATGAGTAGCGCTATCAAAAATCCCATTCTTATGGTTATTGTACTTCTGCACACTTCAAGCACATTACCACTAAAAGAAAAAAGGTAATAATAGGGCAAACCACAGAACCTCATCCAGTCAGAGGGTTGAGAACATTTCTTGGACTTGTGAGTTATTGCAGAGAATGGATTCCCTCAGAATCATCCTTCATGCAACCCCTAGTTGACATGTTGGCTGCATGTAACAAGAGACCACCATACGATTTGTGATGCAGTGGCCCCTGTTACAGCTAGGGGGCATTGTATGTGCTCCTCAGGATACGCATGGAGGCGTAATAGTGATAATGAGACGGTGACCGGCATCATTGTGAATGGCCGGTATGTGTCGCAGAGGAGATTCTCTGCGCTGTAAGCCAGTAATGTTGTTCTGGGACCTGTAGTCCCACAAGTGTTTGTGTAGTTTATAATAAGGGAGGCTTACAGGGTTAGTCGGAGAGCTGGGTGGGTCTGACTAACCACACATTCCTCCACTCTGGTCACATGGTGGGAGTGTGAGGTCCTGGATGGCCTGTGTGTTGGAATGTCCTGGGAGTAGGATTGAATTCCTGAAAAGCACATGGAGCGGCCATGGACCAGGAGGCCTGTGTGTTGGGAGGTCCTGTGTGTGGACCAGATCCCTGAATAGCACACGGAGAGGCCGCATACCTGAAAGCCTGTGTGCTGGGCGGTCCTGGGAGGACGGACGTCCTGAATAGCACACGGAGAGGCCGTGGACCTGGATAGCCTCTGTGTTGGAATGTCCTGGGAGTAGGACTGGATTCCTGAAGAGCACTGGGTTAAGCCATGGGACTGCAGAGCCTGTGACGGCTACTGTGTTGGGGAAGCTACCGTCCTTCTGTGGGTCTGGAACTGTAGGGTGGCCTGGTGAGCAAGACACGGTCTGGGACGGTGATCCCAGTTAGGCAGCTTCCCTGGGAGAGAGGACAGACGAGGAGTCAGCGTGTGGAGCAGGAGCTCCTGTAAGGTAACTCCAGATAAAGGGGGTTATGGGCAAACGAGTATCTGCCAGTGGAACAGACTGTTAGTGCCTATGATGATCCATGGAAGTTAATGAACTGTGTGGTCTCCCACGGTAACTGGACGGAGTGAGGTCTGGCGTGTTTAGAGACTGCAACTTAATGTCGTGTAATGCTATGTGAGTAGAGACATTAATACGGCGCATGGACACCCCCGGGAACTAGTCAGAGGAGTACTGGCGGGTGTAGTGTCTGTCAAATGAAGGAAGCCGTGTACTAAGAACTATATGTATGTGATGTGTAACATGGCGGTTTATGATGCCTAAATAAACCGCATGGACTGTTTTATGGAGAAAATCGTTCCTGTGTGACTGAATCCCATTGTTAAGCGAGTGTCCCCCAACACAGGCAGTAAGCGCTATCTTACAGCATTGACACAAGAAGCAATGGAAGGCTTCTAGAAAAGATGCTATTGTGCCAGCACCAGCATTGGGAATGCCTAGACGGTATGTGCACACGTTAAGTATTGGTGCATACATTTCTGCATCTCTTAGCAGGAAAAAGGCACGTTCTTGCTGCGTTTTTTACTTGCATTTTTTATGCCGATTTTCCAGACTCGCTGCAAAAACGCTGAAAGAATTGACATGCTGCATCAAATCCGCAAGTCACAAATCAGCAACGTGTACATGAGACTTCAGGATTCTCATTCGCTTTGCTGTTGTCAGGAAACCCTTCAGGCTTTGTTGCAAATTTTCGCTGAAAAAACGCAGTAAAACTGCAATGTGTGCACGCAGCCTTAGAGCCCTGCCTTGAAGGCCCTTACCAGGTCCAGTTACATGTAATGACTGACAGTCTGCTCTCCTGATCTACATGTCTCGCACTGGTAACGTCCTTCTTCATTTAAAATAAATTCTGGAGGCAGATTCTCAGGAAGATCTATGTCCGGCCCATTGATCTCAACAGCTCATTTACATATTGATAAAAAACATGTATGTCTCTGGAATAAGACGTTGAATCGCAGCTTTCAAGGTATCATTTTATTAAACTTCCTATGACATGGATGGACATATGGATGGTTTAGGAGGGATGATCCTACTGAGAGATTCCCTTTAAACCAATCAGCCAGTATATAAAATAAAATTACAACAAATTGGGACAATAAGTTTATTAAATATAATGGGATGATGATGCAAATGCATAATGTGTTATGTTCTGGTGGTTTAGGAGCAACATGGGACGTGCTCTGGGGGAGGTGGTACCTGTACTGACCGCAGTTCCTGAGCTAAACACAACACTAGAAGTAGCCGTGGGATGTTCCTGTCACTCCCTAGACACCTCGTCACAGCCGGAGGACTAACTACCCCTAGAGATAGAAACAGGAAAGCTATCTTTCCTCAGAGAAAATTCCCAAAGGATAGGACAGCCCCCCACAAATATTGACTGTGAGTGGAGAGGGAAATGACATACGCAGAATGAAACCAGGATGTAGCAAAGGAGGCCAGTCTAGCTAGATAGATAGAACAGAACAGAATACTGTGCGGTCAGTATTAAAAACTAGAAAAATCCACCACAGAGTTTACAAAAATCTCCACACCTGACTAAAGGTGTGGAGGGTAAATCTGCTTCCCAGAGCTTCCAGCTTAACTGAATAAATCCATAATGACAAGCTGGACTAGAAAAAACATAGAAAGTGCAGAAAGATTAAGTCCACAACAAGTGGACTGCAAAAGAACAAAGCAAGGACTTATCTTTGCTGAACTGGTCAGAATATCAGGGAAATCCAAGCAGAGATGTGAATCCAACCAGGAACCATTGAAAACTGGCACAGGCTGAAGGATGGAACCAGGCTAAATAGCCGAGCCAGAAAGACAATCAGTGGAAGCAGCTGCTGACTACTAAATCCAAGGAGCAGCAGTACCACTTAAAACCACCGGAGGGAGCCCAAGAGCAGAACTCACAAAAGTGCCACTTACAACCACCGGAGGGAGCCCAAGAGCGGAATTCACAACAATAATGTATCTGACTGCTAGATATGTACTCAATATCTGCAAAATCTATGATATATCTTGTAGTTCCAGTTCACATTAAGGACTTACTCATTGCACCAAATGAAAGTGAATCTCTTCAGTATGGAGGAACCCAATAGTAAGAATGGAATGGCAGAATACACTATCTTTGGAGGCATTGCAATACAAGTACAATCGATTGCCTTACGATTTATGGCATGTTATGCAGAACCCAGTGAAAGAAGGATCTTGAATCAAATGGCAGTCACATCATGGAGATTTACAGGAGAGACCTTAAACAGTACAGTATTAGCAGCATCTGTTGTCTGCTCAACCCAGCCCCCAAGCATAAGCCTGCAGCTGTTGCATGCTCTAATAGTTTTAACATATACAGTGGGAGCTGATATTCATAATTATCATTATTTTTGTTACTACACTAGAACAAACACTTGTACGGACTACAATGATCAGAACCAAAAACGATCTTCACTTTTCAATAAACGAGAAATTCCGACTCTATAATTTGTAAATGACTTTCACCACTTGACTATTTACAAAGATTGACAAGATGCGTCTTGTTCCCGTTCAGTGAGATCACACAGGGTCGTTAAACGTTGCTTTGAGCTATATATTACAGGCACATTCTTTGCGTGGACAAGCTTCTCTTTTTCGCAGAAAGCGTTACACTTTCAGATTCAGACATCAGTATACCTTTGTGGCTCACGCTGAGCACAGCTGCCTGACTGAAGCATCATCTCAAAAGCATAGGAGGCTTCCAAACCAAATTTCTGGCCATGAAGTTTGGCACGGTCATAATCACCATGGCCATGGTCTGGGTGGGAACCCTAGCCCAGCAGCCTGGTACAGAAGAACAAATTCCCTTTCAAACTAGAAACAGAGATGCTTGTATCATGACCATCAGTGGTCAAGAGGAGAAAAGAGTAAAAATCGAATGCAAAAATCAGGGCAATAATATTTTATGTGAATTTGTATCCAAACCAACCTTCTGCCGAGCATACAACAAAGACCAAAAGGGATTTTGGAACCAGCTTAGCCAAGATTTAGAAAACGGTAGAAATCCATGTGAACCGAAGGTGTTCAAGCACAGTATGTGCCCAAAGGCTCCTGCACCTTCTCAATTCAAGCAAGTAAACCCTCGGAATCAACAGTCTGATACCTCCAAATCTGAGAAGAAACCACCACCAACAAAGAAGCCAACGACCAAAAAACCTCCATCTACCAGGAGACCAGACTCCCCCAAACCTAAACAATTGGAAGAGCAAAATCCCAAAGCTGTGAAGATGGCAAAAGATAACTGCTCATGGTTCTTCCAGACATTCTGCTCCTACATCATAGAGATATTCGTATAAGATAAAGGTAACCTTAACTTTTAATACTAAATATATCAATGGATCATGGTTTATGCACAATGAGTAACACAGCTCTGGCAAAAATTAAGAGACCGCTGCAAAATGTTCAGTTTGTCTGATTTTTCTGTTTATAGGTATATTTTTGAGAAAATGTAAATTGTTCATTTATTCTATAAACTTCTGACATGTCTCCGAATTTCCAGGCAATAAATTTTGTAATTTTTTTTCTGACAAAGAAAAATGGTCAAAATTAAAAAAACAACAACAGTGCTTTCAGACGTCAAACAATGCAACAGAAAACAAGTTCATAATCATTTAGAAACAACAATACTATTGTTTTAACTCAGGGAGAGTTCAGAAATCAATATTTAATGGAATAACCATGAATTTTAATCACAGCTTTCATGCGCCTTGCATGCTTTCCACCAGTCTTTCACACTGCTTCTGGCGCAAAAATGTAAGCAGTTTTTCTTTGGTGGCTTGTGACTATCCATCATCCTCTTGATTACATTCCAGAGGTTTTTAATGGGGTTCAGGTCTGGAGATTGGGCTGCCCATGGCAGGGTTTTGATGTGGTGGTCTCTTAATTTTTGCCAGAGCTGTATAATTGATCTGTTTAATCATGGCTTGTACTGTTTTTATGAAGATTCATTAACCTCTTAATACTTGAGCTATTTTGACTATGAAACTTTTTTTTTTAAGCATAATGGTCAAATGGTTATTACTTAATTTATATTTCAGGTTATTAAAGAGTTCTGTGTCATTTTGGTAAAAACACAGCTTCACTTAATCAATTTTTTGCACTTTTTTATTGGCACTTTATTGCTTAATACAAGTAAAAAAAAATTCACAAGTAAAAAAAAAAAACTACAAAAACTTTTTCTGCTATTTCCCTATGGTTATTCTGATTAATGACTTGCCCTAGTCACTTCCAGACAAGATATCACTTTTTTTCAGCTGTTAAACCTTTTATTGACAGCTCTGACAAGTGAAAGCTATAACTGCCAGAGCTGGACGTTGGAAGAACACTCCTTAATGACGGCCAATTGTTACAGCAATCAATTGAGGTTAAATAATTGGTACAAGTTTGGTCAGGGTTGAGCAACTTAAAAGTTTTAACACTGTAACATACCTGTTAAGTTCAGTTAGGAGAATCGATTCATGGGTCTACGGTCCATCAGCCAGGTCAGTAGCCTTTGCCACTGGTTGGGAGGCACATGAATTAGTTATCTTCTGGGATCATCGGCACAGCTTTTGATTAACCGGTCTGGAGTGACATCATCGTTGAGATGTGAAGCACAAATTATGTCATGCCAGCCCAGCTAATTAATAATCACTATGGGAATCCCAGAAGTTAAGAGATTCACAAAGCTCCCATCTAGAGGTCATAGAGCAGTGACCTTGGTGATGGACCAGAATCTTGCAAAATCTAGTTCCCAAGAACTGACTTGGGGCTCAGTGAAAATTCTCAACCTTGGCAAAACACATCAGCTCACAATGGACCCAATTTATACTACATGTAAATTACAATTTTAAAATATTGTGAATAATCGCCGTAATACCGTTAGTTTTTTTTTCCTAGCTAAAAGTTGCCTATGAGAGCACTGCATACTGTTATACGTTGAACCCAATAAATAAACATTATGCAGTAAACTCCAGTGCTTCATCTATCAATGGATCCAGACTTTTATGTGACAAAGGTTAGAGGATATGAGGTTCTGTTTAGTGATGTGCGAACCTGCTCGTATAAGGCGTTATTTGAGCAGGCTTATGTGCCAACAGAGTGTCTTCGGCGTGCTCGGATAATTTGTTCGAGTCCCCGCGGCTGCATGTCTCGCGGCTGTTCGACAGCTGCAACACATACAGAGATTGCCTAAGAAACATGGAACATGTGAACATGGCCTAATGCTTTCTAACAGATAAAAGGCATTGTCTCTGATGGCATTAAAGGTTTTCATCACATCATATAAAGGTATGTGCACACTGAGTTGTTTTAGGAGGCTTTAAGAGCGGTTACGCTCCAAAAAACGGCTGAAAAATTGCTCAAAAACTGCTTGAAAGACACTTGAAAATCATTTCTATTGTGAAACCATTTTGCTGTTGATATGTTCATTCTTTTGAACGTTTTTGTTCTATTGAATGTTTTGAAAAATGCCTTGTGGGGAAAAATTAATTGCAGGTCACTTAATTGAAAAAAAAAAACCTGCAAAACACTTGAAAAATTTTACAAAACTACTTTACAAAACAAAAACTCCCCAAAGCTGTTTCAACAGGAAAACTTGCTATTGTTTACATCCTCAAAAAAACTCTGTGTGCACATGGTCTAAGTGATAAACGACGAATGTTGAACCTCATGGATGTCTTTTTTTAACCTATTTAAGTTTATGCTTTAAATACCTACAGTAATTAAACACACAAACCCCTGACTGGCCTACGCTTTAGAGTTGATTCAGACATCTGTTTTCACCTATGAGTGCTATTTGTGTTTTTCATGGATTACACTCATACCCATGACACTCCATGGTATGGTTCACGTGGTTTTTTTTCCTCGGACTGAGTAGTCCACGCAAAAGCACGGAGACTTGTCCGATATTGCTCAGTGTTGGATCAAGCTCGCCAATGCAAGTCTATGAATCTGTGAAAAAATTGGACAGCACTCGGACGCCATGCTGTCCATTTTTCACAGACTGTTTGCCAGGAGAAGCTGCAGAAACCTCAATCAGTTTTTTAACCTGAAAAAAACTGATGAAACTGACTAATCTTTGATTTTAAAATCTGACATACTGATGAAACAATGATGGAACCTGCACCATTTTTTCCATGTATGAGAAAAATCACTGACGTGTAAAGGAGCCATTATAGAGAGTGTAGAGCTGCTCACTAAGGTGGACCTAACCGGTCAATGCAAAAAATATGTTTGCGTCCCCAGCAGCAACTGTTTATTAGGCAATCCCTGCCTGTGTTGCAGCTGTCTAACAGCCGTGAGACATGCAGCCGCGGGGACTAGAACATAGTATTTAAGCACACTGAAGATACTCTATTAGCACCCGAGCATGGTCAGATAAAACCTTATCTGACCACATTCGCTCATCACTATTTAATAATAATATCCTATATGTGAAAGTGAAACATGAAATGGACTCATGAGAAAGTTTTGAAAAGATGTTTGTGTGTACTGTTTTCCCCCTACATAGGGAAGTGGACATGTTTTGTCTGTAATCCTAGGATTATCTTTGTTATCTAAATTGCTCTACAAAAAAGATTGGAGCCTTAAACTACTTCCTACAATTACAGACATGTAGAGTCTTGTAGGCTGCACATGACAAGTACATCGGGACTCTCAGTCAGGGACTCGTGAAACCACAATCTGATTTAACGGAAATGTTTTGGGGCTTAAATTTCCCAATATATAGCAATTATTCAATACATTCTCCTACCTAGTTAAATTTCTTCAAAAGACTACAACTATGAGAAAAGTAATCCTGACCTAGGTGAACAGACCTCCCCTCCACAAGACCTATTTCACTGCAATTTTGAGCGCTTGTCTAAAAAAAAAAAAAGAAAAAAGTTTCACTGTGTTACAATTTACTTTACGTCTTCAATGGATTACTGTACCTTAAAGATATTGAAAATCGGGGGCAGACACAAACAGTAGAGCGCCCCTGTGCAAGAACTAAACCTGGGGCTGGGGCCTTCTCCATAAGCATATAATGAAGCACCTGTTACTATCTCTCTAACAATCCACCAGTAATTGTGAGCTATAAAGTTTATTAGCTCATCCCCTTATGTGTAATACAATTGATAGTATGAAATATCTTTTAAGGCTCGTTCACAAGTTCATGCTTGGGTGCTAACCGTGTGTCTTCAGTGTGCTGTTCGACAGCCACAACACATGCGGGGATGGGCTAACAAACAGTCAGTCCCCACATGTGTTGCGGCTGTCTAACAGCCGCTAATCATGCAGCCGTGAGGACTCGAACATATTATTCAACCACGGCGAAGATACTCACACATGCTCCGATAACACCTTATCCGAGTACGTTCGCTCATCTCTGCTAATAAACAGTCATGACATGCACCCTAATAATTGGGTGTAATTGATTAATTTAATGAAAGGTGGGTGTTATAATTAATAGCAGTGCGGATGTCAATTAGTGAGGTCATTCATTCAGTGAAGAGACAGGTGTCAGTTATGGCCCCTATTTAAAGGATGGCCTCAGGTATTGTACATGCTGGTTTTAGCCATTGATCTGTGAGTAAAATGGGTCGTTCCAGACATTGGACCGAAGGAGAAAGAACTTTGATCAAGAAGTTGACTGGAGAGGGGGAAAAACATATAAAGAAGTGCAGAAAATAAGTGGCTGCTAAGTTAAAAAAAAAATGTCAATGCTTTAAAATGGCAAACAAAACCTGAAACCCATGGTAGGAAGAGAAATACTACCCCTGAAATGATTGTGTAGGACACAGCCACTGATAAGGCGAAAATGTCAGCTGCAGCAATATCCATGAGTGTTTTCAGAGTAGAGTGGATTTTATTTTTTATGTGCTGCTGATTTAGACACAATCCCAAAGTCACATAGACATTAAACCCATCGGGAGGGTACTAACCTCTAATATTAAAACCTTACCATGTTTCAATGTGAATAAGGGCCGAGCAGGACAGGAGCCCAACTATGGACACCCAGCAATGTGAACCTATACAAATGTAATAACCAGCTCAAAGAAAGGGAGGCTTCACCATTGTGTGCACGTAGTGCAAGAACCTGAAGCAAAACCCCCCAAAATCAACTGGACTATAAATTGGCATACATGCTACGTTCAGATTCATGCCCACACTGGCCACCAAACAGTCAAAACCCAAGAGAGAAACAAAATGAACACACAACCTGCTATAAGTAAACCAAAAGCAATAGTGCATATAAATTACATAGGATACTTGGTAAACAATTTCCCAAATAACACATTGACCGGCCTAAAAAGAAGTGGCACAACATTCTATAGACAGATGAGAGCAAGATTGTATTTACTGGGTCTAAAGGCCGCAGACAGGTTGTGAGTCCATAAACACCGAATTCAAGCCACAGTAGACTGTGAAGACTGTAAAACATGGAGGTGCAAACATAATGGTGTGGGGATGTCTCTCATACTATGGAGTTGGGCCCATTTATCGGTTATATGGTTGACATATTAGGATTTAGGTTTCACACTGGCTGCACCCAATCCTCGGCAGCCTGACCACTCACACAGTGCACCACTTTGCTATATGACTCCATCATAGTGTTAAACATCTTCATGATGATGATCATTTTCAAGACCGGTTCGTTGTGGGAGAAAATTCCATAAAGGGGTTGCCAAAGTGCAAAGTAATATTTTTCCTAAATCTCTATTTAGTGCCATAGCCTATACTATTTTCTAATATACTTGAATTTGAAATTCCCTATGTTTCCCTACCTGCTTTTTCATTTTTCTTTTCACTTCCTCTTTGATGCTTCGTTTGAGAATTCCAGTGCATGCTGGGATACTGAAATGAAGAGTCCTCAGGGGGCAGGGGCTGTGGTCAGTGCATCAACCCATTCCCTGAGACAAAGCGTCATCAGTGAGCAATAGAGCACACTGTCAGAATACCGAGCGTGCAGAGACCAGCGCCTCCTCCGCAAAGGACGTCACTCTTCTATGCAAGCCGGGTTTTCTGATAACGCACTCTGTTGCCGGCTCATTACTATTGTTCTAAGTCGGCAGCAGAGCGCACGCTGTCTTTGTGCACCTCAGACAGAGCCCAACCTCTGAAACGAGCGTCACTGATGACTTTGTTTCAGGTAGGGGACTGGGACTGCGGCAGTCCTTAGCCATGCACTTCTCTACTATCCATGAATGAGAAGTTAAATTTGAGCAACCAATCACTTAAAGGGAATCTGTTACCTCAAAAATCGTATATGAGCTAAGGCCACCGGCATCAGGGGCTTATCTACAGTATTCTGTAATGCTGTAGATAAGCCCCCAATGTAGCCTGAAAGATGAGAAAAACAAGTTAGATTATACTCACCAGGGGCGGTCCCGGTTCGGTTCATGTCCGATGGGCGTCGCGTTCCGGGGCCTCCCATCTTCATATGATGACGTTCTCTTCTTGTATTCACGCTGCTGCTCCGGCGCAGGCGTAATTTGTCTGCCCTTTGAGGGCAGTACAAAGTACTGCAGTGCGCAGGCGCCGGGAAAGGTCAGAGAGGCCCGGCGTCTGCGCCCTGCAGTACTTTGCTCTGGCCTCAATAGGACAAAGTACGCCTGCAGGGAGCCGCGGCAGGAAGACAAGAAGAGGACGTGATCGTATGAAGATGGGAGGCGCTGGACCGGACCGCGACACCCATCGGATACAAACCAAACCGGGACCGCCCCTGGGTGAGTATAATATGACCTCTTTTTCTTATCTTTCAGGTTACATCAGGGGCTTATCTACAGCATTACGGAATGCTGTAGATAAGCCCCTGATGCGGTGGCCTTAGCTCATATACGATTTTTGGGGTGACAGACTCCCTTTAATGCAGCTACTATATTTTTCTGTTCCACTCTACACAATTAAAGAGACTCTATCAGCAGGTTATTACTACTCAGTCTGAGAGTAACACAATGTAGGGACAGAAAGCCTGATTCCAATAATGTGTCACTTGCTCAGCTGCTTGCTGTAGTTTAAATACAATCATTGTTTTATCAGCAGGAGATTACCACAGCAGGACTAGAAGTAACATGCCAGGCAGTCCAGCTAATCTGTGTAGCCCCACCCCCACCACAGAAAGCTGCCAAACAATGATGTCAGCGGAATTATACGCAGCTCAGTATTCAGAGTACTGCTACATCTACAGCAAAGAAAACAGGGATTTTATCAAAACTAAAGCAAGCAGCCCAATAAGTAACACATCGCTGGAATCAAGCTTCGAATCCCTACCTCTTGCTGCTCTCATATTACATAGCAAAAACTTGCTGACATATTCCTTTTAAAGAGGTTGTCTTATCAGAGACTATCCCTTCGAAAATGCAGCCTTTGGGGCAGTGTTGGCGTCCCGCTCCTGACAACACCAGCAAGTAATGTTTTTTGATAAGCAAGTCATGGCTATTACAGGAGAAATACAAAACGGCAACTAAAAGAGAGAGAATAGTCTGCTACTGATCCCACGAATGACCTCCCTTAATTGATGGCTAAACAGATTTATTTATAATCACTTTTAATTCAATTAGCAAGAAAGCGTTAATGGGGTGAGTGGATTACCCAAATGGGTTTAGGTGCGGGGAGGTGTAGTAATTGTAAGCCAAAACCAGGAGTGGGTGATAAATACAGAAGTGGTGACGTGTTTCTATTATACTTTACCTTTGATTGTTCCTCTCCTGGTTTTGGCTTACAAATACTGATGTAAAATACTGACCAAATACTGAACGTGTGAATGTGGGCTAAGATAGTGTGAAAAGAAAACTAAAAAATATAAACAAATTATTTATTCATATATTTTATCTAATTTTGCTGATCGTATAAGGATTATTTAATCCAGCCCACCATTTGCAACATTTAGAATAAATTGCAGGATGGAGGTCGGCAGCACACCACTACACACAATGGTTTGCCTTGATGACACTACTACGCTTCATTTGGAATTTCCAAAGACTTTTTCTTTTCAAAATCTTTTTTAGTAATTTTCTGGTATAAAACTATATTACAACATGTAACAACAAAGAGATTTTCAATAACGCATAATCGCTTATATATTCACGCACGCTGACACAAAAGAAAGATCAATTTGTATATGAAAGAAAGTTTCTTACATCTAGAGAAAAATCTGAAGAATTCAAGTGATGTGTTTGTAGCACCGATGTTGGGGTGGAGGGCGAGGGTACGAGGGGGAAAAGGTAAGGGAGGAATTTGGGGGGGGGGGGATAGAAGGAGAATTTTGGCTGTATTGGAAGTTAAAGAGTTGTTAAAAAGATAAGGCTATTAGGATATACGGTAAGTGCAATAATTGTTATGATTATTCCGTCGGAGGAGAATTTCCAAACAGTTTTTGACGCAAACTTCATTTTCTCCCTGAGAGGCATAATGGTTATGGTTAGTGATGAGCGAGTGTAGTCGTTGCTCGGGTTTTCCTCAGCACGCTCGGGTGACCTCCGAGTATTTGTGACTGCTCGGAGATTTAGTTTTCATCATCGCAGCTGAATGATTTACAGCTATTAGCCAGCTTGATTACATGTGGGGATTCCCTAGCAACCAGGCAACCCCCACATGTACTTAGACTGGGTAGCAGTCGTAAATCATCCAGCTGCAGCAAGGAAAACTAAATCTCCGAGTAGTCATAAATACTCAGAGACCACCCGAGCGTGCTCTGGAAAACCCGGGCAACGAGTATACTCGCTCATCACTAGTTATAGTGTCAGAAGAGGTTCAACATTTTGGTAACTACTTTCACTCAGTTTCTTGAACAGCAGAACAAACATTTAATGCAAGTTTCAATCCATAGACCACATGCACACGTTCAGTATTTGGTCAGTATTTTACCTCCGCATTTGTAAGCCAAAACCAGGAGACGAACAATCAGAGGAAAAGTATGATAGAAATGTAGCGCCCCCACTGCCGCAGGGCCGAGGGGTACCCGGTACCGGGCCTCTGAGTTTCTGCTCTGGGGTTGTCACGGTGGCTAGGCCCAGTCCATGACCCTGCTGAGGGGCGCCCAATGAAGGATTTGGAGGATGGTGATGTGGTGGTGCGGTGCAGGTCACCGTAAATAATGAGGACACCAGGTTGCAGTCTCTTTACCTCTTTACTGAAGGCTTCAGGACCCTCAATCCGGGGTACGGTTAACCGGGCTGCGCAAGTCCGGCCGGTCCGATGGCACCTCCAGAGTTCCCTTTGCAGGTGGAAATCTGTGCCTACCTTCTAGCGCTTGTGTGTTGTGGTCCTCCCCTGCTGTGCTTACGGGATAGTCCCCACAACTGTTGTGTCTGTTTCTCGTGTTCCCTCACAACTCGATTCTGATGTTCTTCTTCGTCCCCCAGATGATATGGCTAGGACGCACCCGTATGACGGGTAGGCTCGGAGCTCTTCCTGGACCCTAGTGTCGCCCCTCTCCTGTTGTTGCCCCCTATGTCTTCTTAGGTGAATTGAGTGAGACAGCCCGCCTATAACTGACTGTCCTGCTGTAGGTTTGAAGTATTGCTTGGAGCCTAATACTTCCTCGGCGTTCCGGCCACCGGCTACACGCCTCAGTAGGATGTTGCCTCGTCTTACAGCACGACTCCTAGTGGTGTTTCTCCTTGTTGCGTTGATCTCGTTTCTCACTCAGCACAATAAACCTTGCTTCTTGTCCTTTCTTAGGGTACCGCCGCGATCAGGTGCAGGCGCGGTCCCGTAACGTTCTCTCTGTTCGCTAGGCCTCTGTCAGGATCCCACCCCTGACAGGGACCCCCCTGAATCTTCCCCTGCAACACCCTCTGCCACAGGATGTTGCCTGGATCCAACCCAGTCAGCTTCTGACTAACTTCCTATCTAACCCCCAGTTTTACCAGACTGTGAGGAGTGGCCTAATACATAGCGCCCTTAGCTCCCCCTGGAGGCCAGACTGTGAAGTGTATTGGTGTTTGTCATACCTGGTCAGGTGAACTCCTTCAGTGCCATCAGATGTACCATAGCCCCCCTTAGTGGCGGAGCATCAGTACTGCAATGACCAGGACTCTTGGGCGCTGCAGAAACACGTCACCACTTCTGTATTTATCACCCACTCCTGGTTTTGGCTAACAAATACTGAGGTAAAATACTGACCAAATACTGAGGTAAAATACTGACCAAATGTTGAATGTGTGAACGTGGCCTTATAGTGATGCCTAATGATCTGGGTGTGTTCCAAAATGGCTGCCAGCTCTTGCCCAAACCTAATATGGCACTAATGGTGGTGACACCTTACCACAGAGTGCCCTTCATAAGGCTTGAAATTTGGGGCTGCAGCAGCCACTTGTATTGCATGTCCTTGTTTCTGCGGTCTTTTCTCAGTATTAAACATGGTACACTGCCGGGAACAATGATCTCAGAGGCATCTGTGTGTATAACGTGAGGCTATCTCACAATATAGGTAGAATATGTGAAATCTCACCGAACATACCCCTCCCCTATCTCCGTGGTGCCCTTTTTTTTAACATGTTTTCATATATTTATATATGTTATCCACTACTTTTTTTTGTGGTTGTCCTGAAGAAGACATTGGAGTGACTCTCAAATGCGTTGACAATAAACCAACATTTCCATTTTCCATCGTGGCTTGTCATTTTTCCAGCAGCGCAGGTTACTTCCATTACCCATGGCATGATTAAGAGAATCTGTCACTCGATTCATGCTGCCCAAACCACAGGCAGCATGAATCAGAAAGATTCGGCACGACTGCAGCCAGGTATGGTTTCCACTAAAATGCTCCAGTGCTTTCCCTACACTAAGTGTAGAGGAAAAAACATGATGTTAGAGGAAACCTGTTGTATACACAAATCCAGGCAGCACAACAATTGCTATGGAGTACGAGTAGAGCGAGGGTTGATGTTCCACTAGAGCTGAACACTTGCTCAGTAGACTTCAGAATATTTAGAAAGAGAACAGCGCCCCATAATTAGCAGGTTTGTCTCAAAATATCTTAATTGTGTTTTTCCAAATCCAAACAGACATATTCAATTCATGCTGCTGAAACCATGGACAGTATGAATTAGAGTCTGGATGGTATGTTTCTCTCTGAAATGCTTTAGCGTTTCAGAAAAAAATAGTTTGAAAAGCCAGTTGGGGACCGTAGGCAGAGATGAGTCTAGTCCAGTTTCTCTCTGCTCTGCCAGAATAGCCTCGTCTCTGCCTACGGTTGCTGGCCAGCTTTTCTTCTCATCCTCTATAGGACTTAGGGCTTGGACTTATATATACAATAGGTTCCCTTTACCATCATATTTTTTTTTACATTTAACATTTGTTCTGGGAAACCTCTTATTGTACAGACTACGTTTCGAAAAGGCTCCACTGTCAAACATGGGCCGAAAGAGTGTCCACTGCTAAACAGGGGCAAAAAGAGTCATGTAATGGCCAGACTCCATCTGGCCGATACATCAGTATATCACAAAAAGAGGTGCAGAATAGCTACATTTTTTCATCCTGTGCGGTCCATCAGCAAAAAAAAAAAAAGTAAATGCCAATATAGACTGCCCATGATAGATGCCAAACATCCATTTTTTACACCATGAAAAGCTATTGATTATCTGTGAATAATACAGTAAATGGAGGCCATTATAGCCTCTGGGCGACGGCCATTGTTAGGCATCCAACACAATTATTTAATTTATACGTCGCCAGCTTTTTCCTGGTGTATATGTTAAATAAGGTAAAAAAAATGCAATATAAGCTGGGCCTAACGCGAATCCACTGTAGAGGGAGAAAAGTCTTTATTAGTCTGGGGATCACAATGTCAAATAGAATTATTGTAATTGTCTCCAATAAAATGATCACTTCATGATACAAGAATAATATATCTGATGATGTAAAATAAAACTTATTTACATAAAAGGTTACAATTTTTTTTAAAACCTAATTTTTATTGACATTTTTGAAAAATACAATAACATGCCAGATTGTATGGAAAAAACACAAGCCCGTATGCAGACAATGCAGACTTAAGAGAGTTAGACTGGCATAGAATAAAACATAGAAATTAAAAAGACTTAAACTAATATCAACTATTTAAGTAAGTGATCTAGCTGACATTAAACGCCCTCATGAAAAGACTATAATATTGTAATTAAATTATACACCTAGACCTGGATATATCCTCCCCAACTTCAACTCAGATGCAATAACCCCAGGTTGGAAAACTTGACAATTTTTAGTTCTCTTGTAAAGTTTAGCACTAACAGATACAATGGCAAGATATGCTGTACTTTGGATGGTGACTGCCTGTCTGCGGGGGGATCGTAGAGGAACATTTCTACCTGGATATTGGGTATTTATGATCTACAGCAATGGTGGAAAATCTGACATATCGAGGAAGACTCAAATATACTCTTTACTCCACTGACACTTTTTATTAATCCAGCGGAGAAGAAAGACAATGTTTTTACACCTTCTGTATGTTTTGGTGTCACAGACCCCAGATCATAATAAACGTAAGATGTAAGAAAAATTGTAAAACTTCTTATACTCACCGCTCACCTCTCCAGCTTCTCAATGTCACCTGACTGATCATCATCACATCTTCTGATCTGACCCTTGTGCTGAAATCCTTGGGGCTCTCACACTGAGCGAGGACTTCCAGCTCTGATGAGGCCCGGGAGGGTTCTGCGCAAACATGTAAAAAGTCACAGCGTCATGATGCAACAAGGACCAGGCAGGTGACAGAGACATGAGCAGTAAGGTGAGTATAAGGATTCTTTTATTTTTTCTAACATGTAAATGGTCCATTATGGTTCCGAAACTGCTACATCGATCATGCACAAGCTAGTTACAAAAAAAATCTGAATTTTGGCAAATGTTGATTTTTGTAAAATTAGAGTAGAATGCAATTCAACTTAATCTATCCGCTCATCTCTAGTTCTGATAAATCTCCTGTTTTCTATGTTCTATGTTTTCTATGGTTCCATGGTAACATCGATGGCATTTCCTACAGCAGAAGTCATTCTTGCTTTATAATCTGTACATTTCATGAAAAATTAATGAAGTCCATATGATACCGTTTTGTCTTCCAGATGCAAAAGATGGAAGAATTTCAAGCAGGAGGGTGTTTGACATTTTGCAATGGGACTATCCTTGTAAATATAGATATTATATACCCATCACAGCCCTTTCTTAAATGGCTTCTATAAATCCGAGTCTGCAGTATGGATGGAACATGAACTGTGTTTACTGAGTCTCAAGTAGACCAAGAAAAAGAAAGCTTTTGTACATAATGTTTGACTTATTATAGCAATCAGATTGTTTAGTGTATTTGTTCATGATATATCCTATTAATTAATAAAGTAACTATGACTATAGTGTGTTTATTATAAATTATACTGAATTATACTGAATTTCATGAACATAATGAATGGATGGGACTGTAATGTGGGACGTTCTGAGATGTTGTGCCTGCTCCAAATTAAATTGCAAAGATCCAGCATGCACAAGAGAGGACCATGCTAGCACACTTTTATGCATAATAAAATAATAAAATAATAATCTTTATTTTTATATAGCACTAACATATTATGCAGTGCTTTACATCGCTGTCCCTGATAGGGCTCACAATCTAAGTTCTCTATCAGTATGTCTTTGGAGTGTGGGAGGAAACCGGAGCACCCGAGGAAACCCATGCAAACACGGGGGAGAACATACAATCTCTTTGCAGATGTTGTCCAAGGTGGGACTAGAACCCAGGACTCCAGAGCTGCAAGGCTGCAGTGCTAACCACTGAGCTACCGTGCTAAAAAGTACAACTCTGCAAGAGACCTCTGGTTGTTATGCCAACCCATCGGTGACCCATGATCATGTGACGGGGGTCACCGATGGGCGGATTTCCGTCATGCTTTCTGAAAGCACAGGTAAAATGCCGCTGTCAGAGTTTGACAGCGGCATTTAGCGGTTTAACAGCCGAGGGTGGATCGCGATTCCTCCCACGGCTGTTAGCGGCACATGTCAGCTGTTCAAAACAGCTGACATGTGCTGGAAAAGATGTGAGCTCAGCACTGGAGCGTGTACGTCATCGGCATATTACTAAGGAAGTAAAATACATTACTAAAAAGGGTCATCATTGGGCACTCTTCTTTTTAATGTGTCTATTAATAACCTTGTTGAGGGCGCACAAAGTAAAATTTAAATATTTGCAGATGATACCAAACTCTGCAAGGTAATCTACAAAGTGGATCATCATTTATTATTACAGGATGATTTGGAGAAGCTGGAGGCTTGGGCTGAGAAATGGCAGTTGATGTTTCATGTAGATAAATGTAAGATCATGTATTTGGGCCAAGAAAGCAAAATGTGTAATTATGTACTAAAACACTAGGTAAAATTGCCACTAAAAAAGACCTCGGTGTATTGGTGCACAGCAAATTACTTTAGTGACCAGGGCCAGACAGCTGCTGCTAAAGCAAATAAAATCATGGGATGCATTGGCCCCCTTCATGACATTTGACATATATTTACATCAAAGGTAGCTTCTCTGCCTTTAATGTGAGCTCACTGTCGAGCCCACATCTTTTCCTGCACATGATGACTAACTGAATCAGTCATCATGTGCCTTTAACAGCCGTTAACCAGATAAATCCCTCTGTCAATCACTGAAAGCGGGATTTTACACGTGCCACGCACACACATTTTTCATCCCGCCCATCAGCGCCCCTGTCATGTAATCATGGGATGTCAATGGGTTGTCATGACAGCCAAGGGTCTGCTGATGACACCCATGCGTATCATTATGATACTCCTGTGAATTCCGAAACAACAACCTAAAGGACATAAATTCAAAAAACAAACCAGAAAAAACAGCCTTATCAACAACAAGTCAGATCACAAATACACAAGCAGGATACAGCAGACCCCCATTATAAAGGCGGGGGCAGCACAGGTGAAAAATACTGATGAAAGCAGCCACTCTCAAAGCTACCAATTCGTAGAGTGGGTGGCTGCCTAGCAAAAAAAATGCACAAAAATGAGGCTTGAATAGAATGCCACTCACACAGGTACGTGTGATGCACAGTGTCCAGCTTACAGCCTATTAATTATGCCTATAATATATCAGGCGGGCTGTCCAGCACTATATGAGTGCACTGCACCCCATAAGGCAAGACACCCCAGTTCACCCAACCAACAAAAAAGCGATGGCTTGTGGAGATCATGATTTTTGCTATACATAGCACAAGCGATCAGACAATTGCAGCTTCAAGTCTCCAAAGGGGACTATTAAGCAAATTAAAAAATGAGAAAAAAACTCACAAAAGTTCAAATCAACCCCTTTTGCCCCATTAAATATAAAACAATGAAAGTAAAATGCACATATTTGGTATCGCTGTGTTTGGAAAAGTCCGATCTATCAAAATATAAAGTAAATTAATCTGATTGGATAATGGCGCATTGAGAAAAAAAAAAAATGGAAAGTCAGAATCATGTTTTTCTGTTCGCCACAGCATTGCAATAAAATGCAATTAGAGGCAATCAAAACATAGTTTCATATCCCAAAATGGTATCAATAAAAGGTCAGCTTAGGGCACAAAAAAATAAGCCATTACACATCCTCATGTTCTGGAAATGAAAATGTAACAGGTCTCAGAAAATGGTGACATAAGCAAAAAAAAAAAAAACTCTTACAAATTTCCAAATTTTTTTTTCACCATTTAAATAAAAAAAAAAAAACCTGTACATGTTTGGTAGCTACATACTCGCACTGACCTGGAAAATCATATTGCCAGGTTAGTTTTATCATATAGTGAACATGCTAAAGAAAAAAAAAAAAAGAATTGTGGAATTGGCATTTTTTTCCAGTTTCAACTTACTTGGATTTTTCTCCCACTTTTCAGTGCATTACATGATAAAATGAGTGGTATCATTCAAAAGTACAACTCGTCCTCCAAAAGACAAGCATAAAGCTCTTGGATTAAGGGGAGGAAAAAACAAAAAATAGAAAATTGCAAGGTCATGAAGGGATTAAAAGAGGCATAGATGCTTATGACAAAAACATAGTTCTACCTCTATACAGGTTGCTAGTTAGACCACACTTAGAGTACTTTGTACAATTTTGGACTTTAGAAGAGTGACCAAGAGTATTTAGAGAATGGGTGACCTGCAGTGCCAAGACAGGTTATCAAACTTGGGGTTATTCAGTTTGGAAAAACAAAGACTTAGGGGTGATCTTATTAAAGATGTACAAATATATGAAAGAACAGTGCAGAAACATTTCTAATAATTAATGACAGAAGTATGGATGATATGTGGTTCCTCGGTGCTGCTAAAGGAGAGCCAAAGTAAAAGTCACCTGATGTGTTCATCAGGACATAACCTGTCATAACATAACAGGATCAACACAGACTTAAATAGGATGCATGTTCAAAGAAAGGAGCCAAAACATCAGATGGGGTGTCAGTGACTCATCATTTGACAGTTTCAATAAAGCTGTAAATGGAGAAAAAACAAAAAGGGAGACAAGGAGATGAGGCCATCAGACGAGGAGGATAATGGCACTGGCGATACACAGCGCAGGCGACATCTGTTAAAATGATGCCAAATCAGCCTTTCCTGTGGTCAGCACTAGAGAAGGTAATGCCATACGTGCTGTTGGTGGAGGAGGCTCTACAGTGCCTGAACGGTCTTGTGGAGTGGTTGCGAGTCATAAGTGCAAGCTACTCGTATGTAGGAGTTCTTCTGCAAGTTGCCATGAGACGATTCTCTGGCACTCTGCAGGCGTTGCAAGAGAAAAATAAGCCATGGATGTCTTGGCTCGTATAGACTTAGAACTATGGCTCTCCTTCAGCACATGAAGTGACATCACCTGTTCATTTGTCAAAGTCCAGCCATCAGTAATAAGAGCAAGCCTAAATTTTTCCTTCTCCCTCTTCTTGCCATGTTCATCTTTTTGTCAGCCAAGCTCCACCCTTAAGAAGTACCTGGTCGATGACATCACCTCCATTATCATAGTCATCCTTAGTCATCTACTTTGTGTCTACTGTGTGAAGTACACCTACTCCTGATCATTCTCAGTTGCAACGGGAAATATCCATGCCCGATTGTTTGTCGAGGACAGAAGCGTATGTGTCACAGCAGTAAGTTGTGTGCCTCCTCAGTGCCACCCTACTCACCTTGGTCACTGAGTGGCGTCTCCTCACATCAGGTCAGTTCGCTGAGGTTTGTTTCCTGATGCGCTCATTTGCACTGCTACTAAAGCATGGTGGTTCCATCTAGCCTTAGGGGTGCGTGGCCAGTCTATGATGGAATTTAACCCTGCTGAGATTTGGCTCCCTGGCCCATCCCATGTAAGCATGCTCTCTTTAAGGCAGCTCCTCTCTCCAACTCTTGTACAAACGTAGTTTCTGCTCTTTTGGTCTATGTGCATGCAACCTCCTGTATCCAGCTTCCCGTTAATGACCCGGCCTGTTTTTCCGTTCTGCCTGTGTAAGAGGGTGGTGCTGTTATGCACAGTAAGGAACACACTGTCACTTTAAGAGACTGCACCCCCTTGTCTGGTGTGAGATGGAATGTTCTGCTTTTCCCCTGCTTTAGGCTGTGAAGATGAACTGCCCTAGCTTGAGGGGAGGAGTTGAGCCTGGACTGCGTGTGGAAGGAGAAGCTTCGAGAGTGAGAGAGAACTGTTTGCTACAAGAAAGATCCCAGGCTGGGACAGAGTGTACTTCTGAAATTTGCAAGACTGTTCCGGTTTGCAGTAAAGGTGGCTGTTCTGTGCTAGGTTGTGAAGCCACGAAGATACTGAGAAAGTGACTTGCAGTTTCCAGGAGCATCCCTAGGATCCGGAAACAAGGAGAAGACCACGCTTCACAGAGCTGACAGAAAGACGTGCGCACCACTGTATAGACTGCTGGGGCCCCCCTGGGACTGGACCTGTGTCCCCAACATCACCGTGAGTCTGTTCCTGTATGGTGCACCAGTTAGGGCCTAGTGCAGGCTTCAGTAGTCAGAACACGGGAGCCGTGTGGCCTGCTTAGTAAAGGCCAGGGAGGTTATACGTAGAGTAGCATCGTTATTGGTTTTATTGTTTTAATTTGCTTGTGAGACAAATTCTGAGTCTGTAATTGTTGGAGCACTGTGCTATTTTCCGGACAGAATTACTCATTTATATTGTCTTTTGCTATTGTTATCCCCTGTTTGCATCTTCCTATTCCCTTCATTTCTGGCCTCCCAATAAATCTACCCTTTGTTGTTTGCACCTCATCTTGTGTACAGTAGTCTTCCTGCACAGTGGTGGTCCCCCGGCCATCGCTTCAAGTGGCGCTGCGAGCAGGGTACTGTCACCAAGATGGAGGCAGCAGACAGAAATGGCGGGAATGTTAATGTTAATGGAGATGCTGTGGGCATTGGTGGAACCCCTGCAAGGACACTCCCTATGGGCACCATATTTAGTGTGCTCCCAAAATTTGACGGCAAGAATATGCCACTGTCCGACTGGGTGTCCCAGCTGCAATGCACCCTGAAGATTTATAACATAAGCCCAGACCTTGAAGTGAACATTGCTTTAACTGCCCTAGAGGGGGAAGCCCATAGAAACGTCTGCCTACAACCAGAACTCACCCGCAGTACCCTGAAGGAGCTAGTGAAGTTCCTGGAAGAGATCTACGGCGAGACTGCTAGCGCGGGACATCTTCGCGCCAAATTTTTCTCTAGGCTGCAGCGGGAAGAAGAAGGAATTTCTCAGTATGCAACAGTACTGAAAGAAGTGTTTGAAGAGGTGCAGAGAAAGGAGGCAGATGGATTTGGCAGCATGGGCTCTAAAGACCGGATACTCCGGGAGCAATTCATTTTGGGACTACACAGCACATCCTTGAGGCAAGCACTGTCAGAACGGGTCCGGGCAGATCCAGCCCTTACGTTTCGTCAAGTTCTGGTGGAAACAGTGGCCCGAAGTAAAGAAGAAAGCTATGCGTCTGGAGTGATATGTGTCCAGGGCACCAATTCCAGAGGGGACTCAGACCATCAAGGAGTGCTGGTCCAGGTAGTGCAAGACTTGCAGCGGTCCCTTGTTAACGTGCAGGAGAAACTGACTCAGATGGAGCGGAGAGTGGGGGAACTACAAGAGACTGACCCACCATACTCATGCAATCATCCTTCGGCCCGATCGACAAGGGATCAGTGGGAACAAGCCCCCTCCCGTCAGGCATCGGCGGCACGAGGACAGGCTCGAAGTACTCCTCGGCGAGGAGGAGGCATTCAATGCTGGGAGTGTGGAGGACGGGGGCACCTTGCCAGAGACTGTCGGAACTATACTCAAGGCCAGTGGAAGCCGCCGTTAAACTACCAACCCCCACGGTAGTGCGGCACTCTGCGGGGGAGGCGAGAAGAGAGGCCGCTCCATATCATAACGAACACTTGATTGCTGGGAGCCCCATCCTACGTGCTGAATTTGAAGGAGTTCTGGTGGATTGCCTGGTAGATACCGGGTCCCAAGTGACAACGATGTCAGAAGCGTACTTCAAGCAGCATTTCCAGAACCTGGCCAAGCCAGAAAAAGAGACATTGATTCGCTTGTTTGCTGCCAACCAACAACCGATTCCGGTCACAGGGGTCGTGTGGATGAATATTCAAATTTGTGGACAAGCAGTTGGAAGAAAAGGGATCCTACTAGTCCCTGAGCCTGTCAAGAAAGATGTGCCTGTAGTACTGGGAATGAATATCCTACGTGAACTCGATCAAATCTTGTTTACCAAACGGGGACCTGGATATTGGAAGAAGGCTACCCCACATAAGCCTACTCAAGAAGCCCTTCAACGACTGATCCGCGTCTGTGGGACGCAGAAGAGTGTGCCATCTTATCAGACGGTAGGGGTCATCCGGGCGCCTGGGAAAGAACCTGTAATCCTACCTCCCGAGCAAGAAACTATAGTGTACCTTCCAGTGGGGACTCACCGCAACCTTGATGGGTTGGAAGTGGTTGTTCAGCCTGTGGTAGGCGGAGGAGTGGATCAAGAAGTCATGATAGCTCGTACGATAGCTGTGGTCCAGCGAGGACATGTCCCCATAAGAGCTTTGAATGTGAGCCCCAAGAAGGTCACCTTGCCACGAGGGACAGATCTGGCCCTGGTGTACCTACATAAGGGTGAAGTGGTGAGTCAGAAGGAGATGTCTTTATCACCGAAAGAAGGCGTGGGGTGGACCCTAGCAGTTGCTGCGGGAGACGAAGAGACACCATCCCCGGAGTGGAATGGACGGGTCATCCTTGAACAAATGGAAGTGAATGTGAAGGCTATGGGCCCTGAGCGTGTGCAAGCAATAGAAACTATGCTGTGGAAAAATCAGGCCGCATTCGCCCCCGTCACGCCGAAGATTTCGGCTGTACTGAAGCCATCACGTATGAGATCCCGACTGGGGAAGCTCGTCCAATTCGAGAACGATACCGGCAGATCCCGCCCAAAATGTACTAGGAGGTGAAAACATTACTGAGGCAGATGATGGATTCAGGAGTGGTGCAGAGTAGTCAGAGCCCTTGGGCAGCCCCGGTGGTGCTCGTCAAGAAAAAGGACGGGACCATCTGGTTCTGTGTAGATTACAGGAAACTCAATGCCTGCACTGTTCGAGGCTCGTATCCGTTGCCCCGCATCGAGGAATCCTTGACAGCGTTGGGGAAAGCCAAGTACTTCTCCACCCTGGACCTAGCAAGCGGATATTGGCAAGTAGCCGTGGCAGAGAAAGACAGAGAGAAAACTGCCTTCATCCTCCCTATGGGACTGTTCGAGTTTAAACGGATGCCCTTCGGGCTCTCCAATGCTCCAGGCACCTTTCAACGGCTGATGGAAAAGTGTTTGGGAGATTTAAATTTCGAGGCTACCCTGATCTATCTGGATGACATCATTGTGTTTTCATCCTCTTTCGAAGACCACCTTGCCCACCTTGGACAGGTACTCGGAAGATTGCGTGCTCATAACCTGAAGTTGAAGCCAAAGAAATGCCACCTCTTCAAGAGGGAGATCGAGTACCTGGGTCACATTGTATCACAAGATGGAGTTCTACCCTCGCCAGAAAAAGTGGCTGCTATCCAGAAGTGGCCAGTCCCTCAAACAGTGAGAGAACTCCAGGCCTTCCTGGGACTCGCGGGTTACTACCGTCGGTTTGTTAAAGACTTCGCGAAGGTGGCCGGTCCTCTCAATGAGTTGCTGAGGGGGACCGCTGGAGTGCCGAAGACCCAGCGCATCCCCTGGGCACAGGGACAACACGAGGCCTTCCAGGCTATAAAGAATGCCCTTACTTCAGCCCCGATTTTGGCCTACGCAGAGTTCGATCAACCGTTCCTGTTGTACACCGATGGTAGCCTACATGGACTCGGTGCAGTACTTTCTCAGATACAGGATGGACATAAGAGAGTCATCAGGTATGCTAGCAGGTCCCTGCGAGACAGCGAAAGAAACCCTCACAATTACAGCTCCTTCCGGTTAGAGCTCCTGGCTCTGGTGTGGGCCATGACAGAAAAGTTTGCAGGCTTCCTGACAGGTACAAAAATTCAAGTTCGAACAGACAATAATCCCCTGGCCCACCTTGAGAATGCTAAACTGGGGGCCTTAGAACAACGGTGGATGGCTCGCCTGGCCAAGTTCGACTTTACTATCCGCTATCGCTCTGCTACCGAAAACGCAAATGCGGATGGGCTGTCCAGAGTGCCTGTGGAGACTCCAGTGGGGGATCTTGATGAACAACTCGAAGAGGAGGAAACCCCAGACTTTAATAAGTTCAAGCCCCCGATGGTTGTGGCCCAGTCAAGAAGGGAGGCCTGCGCATTACCTCGGTCCCTGGGAAGAACCAATGAAGAATTGGGACACGTTCAGGATGAAGACGAAGGGCTGAGACAGATGAAATGGTGGGTAACGCAAAAGCGGAAGCCTGGCAAACAAGAGAGAGATAATCTGGACTCTGAAACGAGGAGTGTGTTGCACCAGTGGGATAGACTGGAAGTGCGAGAGTCAGTACTATATCGTAAGAAGCAACAGCCAAAAGATATGGAAGTAAGGTGGCAAGTGGTCATCCCAGGAAGAATGGCTCAAGAAATAGCTAAAGAAGCCCATGAATTTGGAGCGCACTTCGGCTCCACAAAGACCTACCAATGGTTGCAGCGGCATGTCTATTGTCCTCGGTTGGAGCTTGTGGTGGAAGAGGTTTGCCGGCAGTGTCGAGTATGTGACCTCATTAAGAGTACTGAACAGAGGGCACCCATCCAGACCATACAAACTAAGGAGCCGTTGGAAGTCTTGATGATCGACTATCTTCTCGTGGGACAATCGGCCCGGGGGCTGCAATATTGTTTGGTGATGACCGATCATTTTTCTAAGTTCGCAGTAGTAACTCCGACTAGAGACCAGACTGCGGAATCGGCGGCGCGAGCCATCTGCCAAGACTTCATCCGGGTGTATGGGTGCCCAAAGCGCATCCACTCCAACCAAGGCGCGTGTTTCCAAGGCAAGGTGATTGAAGAATTGTATCGCATGTATGGCATCGAGCGGTCCCGGACCACCCCTTATCATCCTCAAGGCAATGGAGCTTGCGAACGCTTTAACAGAACCTTGCTTCAGATGCTGAGAACGTTGGAGGATAAGAAGGCATGTTGGCCAGACTATCTGCCAGAATTGGTCTGGACCTACAACAATCGGGTCCACTCCACCACGGGTTATACCTCCTATCTACTGTTGTTTGGAAGAGCTGGACGAGAGATCATTGAGCTGAATTTGGAACAGCCAGAGGAGCTGATGGAGCGAACTGTCGCCTCATGGGTGAAAGAACATCGGCAACGATTGCAAACGATACGGCGGTTGGCGGGTCAGCAACTGCAAGAAAAAGAACATACGGCCCGCAAACCGACTCAAGAGTTACCGCTCCAACCTGGAGACCGAGTATTGGTCAGAGAGAAACGCCCCAAGGGAAAACTAAGTGAGAGATGGGAAGTCCAGCCGTACAAGGTTATCGAGAGAGTGTATGCTAACGGCACTGTCTACAAGGTACAGATTGAGAATGGGGCATCCACCCCTAGAGTACTTCACAGAAATATGCTGCGGCCTTGCCGGTCTGAGGTCTGTTCTACGCCATTGTCGCCTGAAGGCGCCACTCCACTTCCTGAATCTGTCATGCCTGATGGCCAAATCGATGAGGAGTGGTGGACCGTCCCTGACACAGTAGGGGGTCCTCAGCCGCCCAGAAACGGTAATCCCATGGATGTATCAGTGCCGCCATGTGAGGATGAGACCAGACAAGAACTCACAATGTCCCCTGCAACAAGTGTTCCTGGAAGATAGTCAAGCCTTGCCTGACAGCCAAGAGCTTCGGAGATCCCAGAGGTCTAATGCAGGGGTTCCACCAGTCCGATATGTAGAACAGTGTGCTCTGTCTCTTTGTATACCTTTGCTGTCTCCTCCATTATACTTTTACCCTGAAGCTGTGATGGCCGAGGACGACCATCATTAAGAAGGGAGGCATGTAAGAGGGTGGTGCTGTTATGCACAGTAAGGAACACACTGTCACTTTAAGAGACTGCACCCCCTTGTCTGGTGTGAGATGGAATGTTCTGCTTTTCCCCTGCTTTAGGCTGTGAAGATGAACTGACCTAGCTTGAGGGGAGGAGTTGAGCCTGGACTGCGTGTGGAAGGAGAAGCTTCGAGAGTGAGAGAGAACTGTTTGCTACAAGAAAGATCCCAGGCTGGGACAGAGTGTACTTCTGAAATTTGCAAGACTGTTCCGGTTTGCAGTAAAGGTGGCTGTTCTGTGCTGGGTTGTGAAGCCACGAAGATACTGAGAAAGGGACTTGCAGTTTCCAGGAGCATCCCTAGGATCCGGAAACAAGGAGAAGACCACGCTTCACAGAGCTGACAGAAAAACGTGCGCACCACTGTATAGACTGCTGGGGCCCCCCTGGGACTGGACCTGTGTCCCCAACATCACCGTGAGTCTGTTCCTGTATGGTGCACCAGTTAGGGCCTAGTGCAGGCTTCAGTAGTCAGAACACGGGAGCCGTGTGGCCTGCTTAGTAAAGGCCAGGGAGGTTATACGTAGAGTAGCATCGTTATTGGTTTTATTGTTTTAATTTGCTTGTGAGACAAATTCTGAGTCTGTAATTGTTGGAGCACTGTGCTATTTTCCGGACAGAATTACTCATTTATATTGTCTTTTGCTATTGTTAACCCCTGTTTGCATCTTCCTATTCCCTTCATTTCTGGCCTCCCAATAAATCTACCCTTTGTTGTTTGCACCTCATCTTGTGTACAGTACTCTTCCTGCACAGTGGTGGTCCCCCGGCCATCGCTTCACCTGACTGCTCCGCTCCTGACCTCGGTTACGTTTTCTCATCCTGTGCTGCCTACCAAGACCTCTGACGATCTGAATTCACCTGTGTATTGCTCCTCTCCATTCCGCGTACCTGTGCCTCTGACCCTTCGGTCAGCTGCTGCAGTCCCGCGGACTGCCCTGGCGTGGCACCTGGCGACTAACTGAGGCCAAGCCTAACCTCACCAGCAGAGGCTCTAGGGAACATCAGGTAGTTGCTTATTCACTCTCCTCCAGGGTAAGTCCGGCACATTGTACAATGGGTTCACACCCACCAGCTTTACAATTTGCTCTCAGTCATCTGCTGGTTTGCCAACTAAACTTACACTTTACCAGGTTGCTGGTGCCGTGACTGTCTTACAAACTTGTTGATTCTGCTGCCTTTCAAGAAATTATGGTGTGCACTCAGCCTGGCTGGAAGATACCAAGTTGCCATTATTTCTCGAGAGCCAGGTCTCTGTTCTCAAAAGCAGCAGAAGGCTGCTTTTTGTACTTGTCTCTGAGCTCAAAAGTGCACTGCAATCTAGATACCTGGAGCAGCAACTATAATGAAAGACAATATACAATTTTCATGACACATTCATGAAAGTTTTCAGCTATAGTGATACACCATTGCATCTGGGAAAGATGGTGAGGACTCTGAGACTGGGAGCTACTGTACATCTGTTTTCACCACCAGGGGATGGTTAGCTGTCTCCTCAAGCATGTCCTCCAGATACTGTTCAAGTGACATGACCCCAATTCCCAACATCTTGAAGAGCTCATCGTTAATTTAACAGCCTAACCACTGTCTTTATCTTTCGAAATGCAGTCCAAACACGTTTTATCAGGATAATCTCCGTTAGCTGCTGTGTGAAGATTTTGATAAGCAAACACTGAAACCCACAAGACTGACCAGCAGAACTTTCTACGATCCATGCAGATGCAATATTCTCCAGCTTGTGCCAGCGTTAGAGGTGCATAGACTGTGTACTTTCTCAGGAAGATGCTCTGAGCCCCAATCTCATGGACTTCTGAGTTCACAAATTGGATTAATGGCAAAAAAGTGGCCCAGTTTGCTATAGGTGTACTGCCATATCCAGACTCCAGTGTCATATAATGGAGGGTATTCAGCATGACCCATGGATTTGTACCATCAAAGAGGACCAGGTTATCTATCACAAGCGTGAAAAACCTAAACTTTGTCAAAATTAATCAGGTATGGATCAGTGCAGACTTTCATATACTGACTGCTAATGCCAATGATTAAATCGCCCATTCAATTTGTCTGCTTTTTTGCTGGCTATCTCCTGCATCGTTTTGCTGACACCAATGCCAATGTATCACACTTAGCCGGCTATTACTCTATTACTCCTTGTCCATCATGGCATCTATATTGTAGTACTGCTGTCATTGCTGGCCCTAAAATGCCACACATTTTTTTTGCCTGTTTTGTCCCAAAGCTACCATGCTGCTCCAAACATAGCCACTGGCTGCCCACTGTTTCATAGTAAACAATAGAGCATTTATTAAAAGCCTTAATGACAACAAGATATAGCTTTTTACTTTGAGAACATTACTCCTGTTTTGTCTTCTACGAAAAAAGGGGATAATTTTTGGATAGCTTGATTAAAATCTTTTGTAATTGCCTAATCCCTTTATTAAGAAATCAGTTGCAGACCAAAAAAGGAGATAATTTTTCACTCCTAGAGTCCTAGTTGAGAATCATTAACTTCTTCACATTCTAATAGTACACCTGCTTAATCTCCAGAAAAATTTGGATAATTTTTGGATGGCTTGATAAAAATCCTTTGTAACTACTTAATCATTTTGTGATTAGCAGATTAGTGGAGGACCCCAAATAGGGATTTTTCAATCCCATTTGAGAAACAATAACTTATTTATGTTCAAAACAATACAATTGTTTTGTTTCCTTAATTAACCCCTTCCTGACCTTTGACGCAGCGTATGCGTCATGAAAACCTGTGCCAATCCAACCTGTGATGCAGCATATGCGTCATGGTCGGATCGCGCTCCTGCAGGCCGGGTGAAAGGGTTAACTGTAATTTCACCCGGCCTGCAGGGACAGGGGGAGTGGTACTTGAGCCCAGGGGGGGTGGCTTTGCCCCCCCGTGGCTACGATCGCTCTGATTGGCTGTTGAAAGTGACGTTTCACTTTCACTTTCAATCAGAGTGATAGTAATATTTCACCAATGAAAATTGGTGAAATATTACAATGCAGCCATGGCTGGTGCTGCAATAGCATCAGCCATGGCTGGAGATCGCGATCTGCCCCCCTCCACCGCCACCGATCTTGTTCCCACGGTCCTCCGTCCTGTAATTCCTGTCCTCCGCTCCCCTCCGTCCTCCTGTCCGCTCCCCCCGCAGTCCGATCCCTCCCCCCGCTGTCCGATGCCCCCCCTCATACTTACCGACCTCCGGTGTCCCTCCAGGTGTCCGTCCGTGTGCTCCATGGGCGCCGCCATCTTCCAAAATAGCGGGCGCATGCGTAGTGCGCCCGCCGAATCTGCCGGCCGGCAGATTCGTTACAAGTACATTTTGATCGCTGTGATAGGTTCTATCACAGCGATCAAAATAAAAAAATAATAAATAACCCCCCCCCTTTATCACCCCCATAGGTAGGGACAATAATAAAATCAAGAAAATATTTTTTTTAATTTTTTTTTTACACTAGGGCTAGGGTTAGGGCTAGGGTTAGGGTTAGGGTTAAGGTTAGGGTTAAGGTTAGGGTTAGGGCTAGAACTAGGGTTAGAATTAGGGTATGTGCACACGGTGCGGATTTGGCTGCGGATCCGCAGTGGATTGGCTGCTGCGGATTCGTAGCAGTTTCCCATCAGGTTTACAGTACCATGTAAACCTATGGCAAACCAAATCCGCTGTGCCCATGGTGCAAAAAATACCGCGCAGAAACGTTGTGCTGTATTTTCCGCAGCATGTCAATTCTTTGTGCGGATTCCGCAGCGTTTTACACCTGTTCCTCAATAGGAATCCGCATGGGAAATCCGCACAAAAAACACTGGAAATCCGCGGTAAATCCGCAGGTAAAACGCAGTGCCATTTTTCCTGCGGATTTTTCAAAAATGGTGGGGAAAAATCTCACATGAGTCCGCAACGTGGGCACATAGCCTTAGGGTTAGGGTTGGAATTAGAGTTAGGGTTGGAATTAGGGCTAGGGTTGGAAATAGGGTTAAGATTAGGCTGTGGTTAGGGTTATGGTTAGGGTCAGGGGTGTGTTGGGGATAGGGTTGGGTTAGGGTTGGGATTAGGGGTGTGTTGGGGTTAGGGTTGTGGTTAGGGGTGTGTTGGGGTTAGGGTTGTGATTAGGGTTATGGCTAGAGTTGGGGTTAGGGTTAGGGGTGTGTTGGGGTTAGTGTTGGCGTTAGAATTGAGGGGTTTCCACTGTTTAGGCACATCAGGGGTCTCCAAACGCAACATGGCGCCACCATTGATTCCAGTCAATATTGTATTCAAAAAGTCAAATGGTGCTCCCTCCCTTCCGAGCACCGACGTGCGCCCAAAATAGTGGTTTACCCCCACATATGGGGTAACAGCATGCTCAGGAGAAACTGGGCAATAATTATTGGGGTCCAATTTCTCCTGCTACCCTTGTGAAAATAAAAAATTGCTTGCTAAAACATAATTTTTGAGGAAAGAAAAATGATTTTTTATTTTTACGGCTCTGCGTTGTAAACTTCTGTGAAGCACTTGGGGGTTCAAAGTGCTCACCACATATCTAGATAAGTTCCTTGGGGGGTCTAGTTTCCACAATGGGGTCACTTGTGGGGAATTTCTACTGTTTAGGCATATCAGGGGCTCTGCAAACGCAACGTGATGCCTGCAGACCATTCCATCAAGTCTGCATTTCAAAAATCACTACTTCCCTTCCGAGCCCCGTCGTGTGCCAAAACAAAGGTTTACCCCCACATATGGGGTATCAGCGTACTCAGGACAAGCTGGGCAACAACTTTTGGGGTCCAATTTCTCCTGCTACCCTTGTGAAAATAAAAAAATGCTTGCTAAAACATCATTTTTGAGGAAAGAAAAATGATTTTTTATTTTCACAGCTCTGCGTTGTAAACTTCTGTGAAGCACTTGGGGGTTCAGAGTGCTCAACACACATCTAGATAAGTTCCGTTGGGGGTCTAGTTTCCAAAATGGGGTCACTTGTGGGGGGTTTCTACAGTTTAGGCACATCAGGGGCTCTGCAAACGCAACATGACGCACGCAGACCATTCCATCAAAGTCTGCATTTCAAAAGTCACTACTTCCCTTCCGAGCCCCGACGTGTGCCCAAACAGTTGTTTACCCCCACATATGGGGTATCTGTGTACTCAGGACAAGCTGGGCAACAACTTTTGGGGTCCAATTTCTCCTGCTACCCTTGTGAAAATAAAAAAATGCTTGCTAAAACATCATTTTTGAGGAAAGAAAAATTATTTTTTATTTTCACGACTCTGCGTTGTAAACTTCTGTGAAGCACTTGGGGGTTCAAAGTGCTCACCACATATCTAGATAAGTTCCTTGGGGGGTCTAGTTTCCAAAATGGGGTCACTTGTGGGGGGTTTCTACTGTTTAGGCACATCAGGGGCTCTGCAAACGCAACATGATGCCCCCAGACCATTCCATCAAAGTCTGCATTTCAAAAGTCACTACTTCCCTTCCGAGCGCTGACGTGTGCCCAAACAGTGGTTTACCCTCACATATGGGGTATCAGTGTACTCAGGACAAACTGCGCAACAACTTTTGGGGTCCAATTTCTACTGTTACTTTTGTGAAAATAAAAAATTGCGGGCTAAAAAATAATTTTTGAGGAAATTAAAATTATTTTTTATTTTCATGGCTCTGCGTTATAAACTTCTGTGAAGCACTTGGGGGTTGAAAGTGGTCACTGCACATCTGTATTAGTTCCATGGGAGGTCTAGTTTCCAAAATGGGGTCACATGCGGGGGAGCTCCAATGTTTAGGCACACAGGGGCTCTCCAAACGCGACATGGTGTCCGCTAATGATTGGAGCTAATTTTTCATTCAAAAAGTCAAATGGCGCTCCTTCCCTTCCGAGCCCTGCCGTGTGCCCAAACAGTGGTTTACCCCCACATGTGAGGTATCGGTGTACTCAGGAGAAATTGCCCAATAAATTTTAGGATCCATTTTATCCTGTTGCCCATGTGGAAATGAACAAATTGAGGCTAAAAGAAATTTTTTGTGAAAAAAAAGTACTTTTTCATTTTTATGGATCAATTTGTGAAGCACCTTGGGGTTCAAAGTGCTCACTATGCATCTAGATAAGTTCCTTGGGGGGTCTAGTTTCCAAAATGGGGTCACTTGTGGGGGAGCTCCAATGCTTAGGCACACAGGGGCTCTCCAAACGCGACATGATGTCCGCTAACGATTGGAGCTAATTTTTCATTCAAAAGTCAAATGGCGCTCCTTCTCTTCCGAGCCCTGCTGTGTGCCCAAATGGTGGTTTACCCCCACATGTGAGGTATCGGTGTACTCAGGAGAAATTGCCCAACAAATTTTAGGATCCATTTCTTCCTGTTGCCCATGTAAAAATGAAAAAATTGAGGCTAAAAGAATTTTTTTGTGAAAAAAAAGTACTTTTTCTTTTTAAGGATCAATTTGTGAAGCACCTGGGGGTTCAAAGTGCTCACTATGCATCTAGGTAAGCTCCTTGGGGGGTCTGGTTTCCAAAATGGGGTCACTTGTGGGGGAGCTCCAATGTTTAGGCACACAGGGGCTCTCCAAACTCGACATGGTGTCCGCTAAAGATTGGAGCCAATTTTTCATTGAAAAAGTCAAATGGCGCTCTTTCCCTTCCGAGCCCTGTCGTGCGCCCAAACAGTGGTTCAACCCCCACATATGGGGTATCCGCGTACTCAGGACAAATTGTACAATAACTTTTGGCGTCCAGTTTCTCTTTTTACCCTTGGGAAAATAAAAAAATTGTTGCTAAAACATCATTTTTGTGACTAAAAAGTTAAATGTTCATTTTTTCCTTCCATGTTGCTTCTGCTGCTGTGAAGCACCTGAAGGGTTAATAAACTTCTTGAATATGGTTTTGAGCACCTTGAGGGGTGCAGTTTTTAGAATGGTGTCACTTTTGGGTATTTTCAGCCATATAGACCCCTCAAACTGACTTCAAATGTGAGGTGGTCCCTAAAAAAAATGGTTTTGTAAATTTCGTTGTAAAAATGAGAAATCGCTGGTCAAATTTTAACCCTTATAACTTCCTAGCAAAAAAAAATTTTGTTTCCAAAATTGTGCTGATGTAAAGTAGACATGTGGGAAATGTTATTTATTAACTATTTTGTGTCACATAACTCTCTCATTTAACAGAATAAAAATTCAAAATTTGAAAATTGCGAAATTTTAAAATTTTTTGCCAAATTTCAATTTTTTTCACAAATAAACGCAAAAATTATCGACCTAAATTTACCACTAACGTGAAGCCCAATATGTCACGAAAAAACAATCTCAGAACCGCTAGAATCCGTTGAAGCGTTCCTGAGTTATTACCTCATAAAGGGACACTGGTCAGAATTTCAAAAAACGGCCCGGTTATTAAGGTCAAAATAGGCTGGGTCATGAAGGGGTTAAAGCAATAATATTTTGGACAAATTCTAAAAAAAGCTATCACTTCCTCATTCACAAAAGTACTAAGCTCTTGATACTTCCCAACACTGGATAATTTTTACAACCAACTCTGTGAAAATGCCACTTTTTTTCTGATTTCATTGCCTGTGTATAAACTACAGCAAGACATGTATCTGCCCCTAAAAAGGGATAATTTTTGGAATGTTTAACTAGCTTACAAACCCCAAATGGAACTCAGAGTGTTATAAACATATTTTGCAGCCAAGAAGAGGCTGCTTAGTTATGTGACTTGTAGCAAATTTACCGGTTGTGAATCAAATTTTTGGGAAAAATTCTTTAAAGCCGGGAAATTCGAATTTCAAAAGATCCGCCTTTTTTATTCAACTACTTAACAATAGAAAAAATACTTGGCTTTAGACTGCATTTTCTGAGATATAACTTCTTTTTATTTTTGAGTTGACAGTACTGTGCCATATCTCAGGTTATGACACTATAATTTATTTTTAGATAAGATTTATAATTCCTTCTGAGCTTAAAGATGAAGTTTATTCACTTTCCAATTAAGCAAAATAACCTTGTTGCTAAGTCCGGGACAACTGTTCTATTAAAAATAGAAATACATAGATTTTCTTGAACTTTGGTAAAGTGGTCATCACACATCATTAAACAGTATGAGCCTGCCCCCTGCTGTACATCAGTATATATAGTTTAACAAAACTAAGACAACAATGTATTGATACGTATTTTATGCATATAGTTTATACTTTAACATCATAAAAACATAAATAAGTATTGGGAGACTGATTTAGTAAATGATCCTGGTGAACAGCCTGTATATATCAAAATCACTTCACACCTTTGTACACTTAAGAATATTTTTAGCCTCTATTAAAACTGTCTCTATTTGGCTTGGAACATGAGCTGTAGATTTTTTGGCAATACCGGATTTGGATGCTCTCAGAAATAAAACTTTGAGAGACAAGGCCTGCAAGGAAGCTGCAGATGATAAGGCTGATAGAGGCTGGCAAGGTCCAATGGACACTATTCCCCATTGCAACCCAGGTGTCATGATCTCCATGGCCAGAGAACTAGCATAAGCCTCTATAGGAACAAGCTCTTGGAAGATGTAACTGTACTGACCATGAACTAAACCTACCGCATCATCTAGAAGTAGCCAGGTAGCATGTCCTACTTTTTATCCCTATATGCCCAGCGCCGGCCGGAGAACTAAATAATGCTAGCAGAGGGAAATATAAGACCTGACTCACCTCTAGAGAAATGCCCAAAAGGAGACAGAAGCCCCCCACATATATTGGCGGTGATATGAGATGAAACAACAAACGCAGCAGGAAAATAGTTTTAGCAAATTTGAGGTCCGCTTTCTAGATAGCAGAAGACAGAAAGAACACTTTCATGGTCAGTAGAAAACCCTAACAAAACACATCCAGAAATTACTTTAGGACTCTGGCATTAACTCATAATACCAGAGTGGCAATTCCTGATCAACAAGAGCTTTCCAGACACAGTAACGAAACTGCAGCTGTGAACTGGAACCAAAATACAAAAACAAAACATGGACGAAAGTCCAACTTATCTAGTAGATGTCTGGGAGCAGGAACAAGCACAGAGAGGCTTCTGATAACATTGTTGACCGGCAAGCATCTAACAGAGAAGCCAGGTTATATAGCGACACCCAGATCTAATCAGAACAGGTGAACAGGGAAGATGATGTCACAAGTTCAATTCCACCAGTAGCCACCGGGGGAGCCCAGAATCCAAATTCACAACAGTACCCCCCCCTCAAGGAGGGGGCACCGAACCCTCACCAGAACCACCAGGGCGATCAGGATGGGCCCTATGAAAGGCACGAACCAGATCAGAGGCATGAACATCAGATGCAGTGACCCAAGAATTATCCTCCTGGCCGTATCCCTTCCACTTGACCAGATACTGGAGTCTCCGTCTGGAAACACGGGAGTCTAGGATTTTTTCCACAACGTACTCCAACTCACCCTCAACCAACACCGGAGCAGGAGGCTCAACGGAAGGCACAACCGGTGCCTCATACCTGCGCAATAACGACCGATGAAAAACGTTATGAATAGAAAAGGATGCAGGGAGGTCCAAACGGAAGGAAACAGGGTTAAGAATCTCCAATATTTTATACGGACCGATGAACCGAGGCTTAAACTTAGGAGATGAGACCCTCATAGGGACAAAACGAGAAGACAACCACACCAAATCTCCAACACAAAGCCGAGGACCAACACGACGGTGACGGTTGGCAAAAAGCTGAGTCTTCTCCTGGGACAACTTTAAATTGTCCATCACCTGCCCCCAGATATGATGCAATCTCTCCACCACCGCATCCACTCCAGGACAATCCGAGGATTCCATCTGACCGGAGGAAAATCGAGGATGGAACCCCGAATTACAGAAAAACGGGGAAACCAAGGTGGCAGAGCTGGCCCGATTATTGAGGGCGAACTCCGCCAATGGCAAAAAAGCAACCCAATCATCCTGGTCAGCAGACACAAAACACCTCAGATATGTCTCCAGGGTCTGATTAGTCCGCTCGGTCTGGCCATTAGTCTGAGGGTGAAAAGCAGACGAAAAAGACAAATCTATGCCCATCCTAGCACAAAATGCCCGCCAAAATCTAGACACAAATTGGGTTCCTCTGTCAGAAACGATATTCTCAGGAATACCATGCAAACGAACAACATTTTGAAAAAACAGGGGCACCAACTCGGAAGAAGAAGGCAATTTGGGCAGGGGAACCAAATGAACCATCTTAGAAAAACGGTCACACACCACCCAGATGACAGACATCTTCTGAGAAACAGGCAGATCTGAAATAAAATCCATCGAGATGTGTGTCCAAGGCCTCTTAGGAATAGGCAAGGGCAACAATAATCCACTAGCCCGAGAACAACAAGGCTTGGCCCGAGCACAAACGTCACAAGACTGCACAAAGCCTCGCACATCTCGTGACAGGGAAGGCCACCAGAAGGATCTTGCCACCAAATCCCTGGTACCAAAAATTCCAGGATGACCTGCCAACGCAGAAGAATGCACCTCAGAGATGACTTTACTGGTCCAATCATCAGGAACAAACAGCCTATCAGGCGGACAACGATCCGGTCTATCCGCCTGAAACTCCTGCAAGGCCCGCCGCAGGTCTGGAGAAACAGCTGACAAGATAACTCCCTCCTTAAGAATACCTGTGGGGTCAGAGTTGCCAGGTGAATCAGGCTCAAAACTCCTAGAAAGGGCATCCGCCTTAACATTCTTAGAACCTGGTAGGTACGATACCACAAAATTAAACCGAGAAAAAAATAATGACCAGCGCGCCTGTCTAGGATTCAGGCGCCTGGCGGTCTCAAGATAAATCAAATTTTTGTGGTCAGTCAATACCACCACCTGATGTCTGGCCCCCTCAAGCCAATGGCGCCACTCCTCAAACGCCCACTTCATGGCCAAAAGCTCCCGATTCCCAACATCATAATTCCGCTCAGCGGGCGAAAATTTACGGGAAAAGAAGGCACAAGGCCTCATCACGGCGCAGTCAGAACTTTTCTGCGACAACACTGCCCCAGCTCCGATCTCAGAAGCGTCGACCTCAACCTGAAAAGGAAGAGTCACATCAGGCTGACGCAACACAGGGGCAGAAGAAAAACGGCGCTTAAGCTCCTGAAAGGCCTCCACAGCATCAGGGGACCAATTAGCAACATCAGCACCCTGTCTAGTCAAATCGGTCAATGGCTTAACGACATCCGAAAAACCAGAAATAAATCGACGATAAAAGTTGGCAAAGCCCAAAAATTTCTGAAGACTTTTAAGAGAAGAGGGCTGCGTCCAATCACAAATAGCTTGAACCTTGACAGGATCCATCTCAATGGAAGAGGGAGAAAAAATATATCCCAAAAAGGAAATTCTCTGAACCCCAAAAACGCACTTAGAACCCTTGACACACAGAGAATTAGACCGCAAAACCTGAAAAACCCTCTTAACTTGCCGGACATGAGAGTCCCAGTCATCCGAAAAAATCAGAATATCATCCAGATACACTATCATAAATTTATCCAAAAAATCGCGGAAAATATCATGCATAAAGGACTGGAAGACTGAAGGGGCATTAGAAAGACCAAAAGGCATCACCAAATACTCAAAGTGGCCCTCGGGCGTATTAAATGCGGTTTTCCACTCATCCCCCTGCCTGATCCGCACCAAATTATACGCCCCACGGAGATCAATCTTAGAGAACCACTTGGCCCCCTTTATGCGAGCAAACAAATCAGTCAGCAACGGCAATGGGTATTGATATTTAACCGTGATTTTATTCAAAAGCCGATAATCAATACATGGTCTCAAAGAGCCGTCTTTTTTTGACACAAAGAAAAAACCGGCTCCTAAGGGAGATGACGATGGACGAATATGTCCCTTTTCCAAGGACTCCTTTATATATTCTCGCATAGCAGTATGTTCAGGCACAGACAGATTAAATAAACGACCCTTTGGGTATTTACTACCCGGAATTAAATCTATAGCACAATCGCACTCACGGTGCGGAGGTAGTGAACCCAGCTTGGGTTCTTCAAAGACGTCACGATAATCAGACAGGAACTCAGGGATTTCAGAGGGAATAGATGATGAAATGGACACCAAAGGTACGTCCCCATGAGTCCCCTTACATCCCCAGCTCAACACAGACATAGCTCTCCAGTCAAGGACTGGGTTGTGAGACTGCAGCCATGGCAATCCCAGCACCAAATCCTCATGTAGACCATACAGCACCAGAAAACGAATAGTCTCCTGGTGATCCGGATTAATACACATAGTCACTTGTGTCCAGTATTGTGGTTTATTATTAGCCAATGGGGTGGAGTCAATCCCCTTCAGAGGAATAAGAGTTTCCAAAGGCTCTAAATCATACCCACAACGATTGGCAAAGGACCAATCCATAAGACTCAAAGCGGCGCCAGAGTCGATATAGGCGTCAGTAGTAATAGATGACAAAGAGCAAATCAGGGTCACAGACAAAATAAATTTAGACTGTAAAGTGCCAATGGAAACGGATTTATCAAGCTTTTTAGTACGCTTAGAGCACGCTGATATAACATGAGTAGAATCCCCACAATAGAAACACAACCCATTTTTCCGTCTAAAATTCTGCCGCTCGCTTCTGGACAGAATTCTATCACACTGCATGCTTTCTGGCGTCTTCTCAGTGGACACCGCCAGATGGTACACAGGTTTGCGCTCCCGCAGACGCCTATCGATCTGAATGGCCATTGTCATGGACTCATTCAGACCCGCAGGCACAGGGAACCCCACCATAACATCCTTAATGGCATCAGAGAGACCCTCTCTGAAAGTAGCCGCCAAGGCACACTCATTCCACTGAGTAAGCACAGACCATTTACGGAATCTTTGGCAGTAAATTTCAGCTTCATCTTGCCCCTGCGATAGGGACATCAAAGTTTTTTCTGCCTGAAGTTCCAAATGAGGTTCCTCATACAGCAAGCCCAAGGCCAAAAAAAACGCATCCACATTGCGCAACGCAGGATCCCCTGGTGCCAATGCAAAAGCCCAGTCTTGAGGGTCGCCGCGGAGCAAGGAAATCACAATCCCAACCTGCTGTGCAGAGTCTCCAGCAGAACGAGATTTCAGGGACAAAAATAGCTTACAATTATTTCTAAAATTCTGAAAGCTAGATCTATTCCCTGAGAAGAATTCCGGCAAAGGAATTCTCGGCTCAGATACCGGAGCATGAATAATAAAATCTTGCAAATTTTGTACTTTCGTGGTGAGATTATTCAAACCTGCAGTTACACTCTGAAGATCCATTATTAACAGGTGAACACAAAGCCATTCAAAGATTATAAGGAGAGAGAAAAAAAAAAAAAAAGACTGCAGCATAGACAGACTGGCAAGTGATCCAATCAAGAGCACAGAGGAAAAAAAAAAAAAAAAAAAAACTCTCAGCAGACTTCTTATTTCTCTCCTTTCTCAGCCAAGGATTTTAACCCTTTAGTGGGCCGGTCAAACTGTCATGATCTCCATGGCCAGAGAACTAGCATAAGCCTCTATAGGAACAAGCTCTTGGAAGATGTAACTGTACTGACCATGAACTAAACCTACCGCATCATCTAGAAGTAGCCAGGTAGCATGTCCTACTTTTTATCCCTATATGCCCAGCGCCGGCCGGAGAACTAAATAATGCTAGCAGAGGGAAATATAAGACCTGACTCACCTCTAGAGAAATGCCCAAAAGGAGACAGAAGCCCCCCACATATATTGGCGGTGATATGAGATGAAACAACAAACGCAGCAGGAAAATAGTTTTAGCAAATTTGAGGTCCGCTTTCTAGATAGCAGAAGACAGAAAGCATACTTTCATGGTCAGTAGAAAACCCTAACAAAACACATCCAGAAATTACTTTAGGACTCTGGCATTAACTCATAATACCAGAGTGGCAATTCCTGATCAACAAGAGCTTTCCAGACACAGTAACGAAACTGCAGCTGTGAACTGGAACCAAAATACAAAAACAAAACATGGACGAAAGTCCAACTTATCTAGTAGATGTCTGGGAGCAGGAACAAGCACAGAGAGGCTTCTGATAACATTGTTGACCGGCAAGCATCTAACAGAGAAGCCAGGTTATATAGCGACACCCAGATCTAATCAGAACAGGTGAACAGGGAAGATGATGTCACAAGTTCAATTCCACCAGTAGCCACCGGGGGAGCCCAGAATCCAAATTCACAACACCCAGGGAGCTCCTTACCATTCTGATCCATGGAGCTTAACCATTCCTCCTCTGGTTTATTTGATTCAGGTACGTTTTTTTATCTCTTATCCATCATTAAGAATGTCTGCTGATGAACCGATTGTCGGAGAAACGCGTCGAGAAGCTGCAGATGACATCATTTGCAACAAGCTAGTCTTTGGGCTAAACTGAGAAAAAAGACTAAAGGACTGTCCTATATTCATTCATCACCTACTGTGCAGTCAACTGGACCTTTCTTATAGAATCCCTAGGTCATCACAACAGCTAACAGATGATGAAATGACATCAAAGACGTAGGGCCGAAACATGATCATTACAGTCATACAAAAAAAGCTGTAGGGCATACGGAATCCACTCAGTGTAGTGGTCAAGAAGGTCAGGGCAGGCGGCAGACAAGAAATGAGGTCAGAACATACGCTGTATCATAAGACATCTCAGGACAATACCGTTGCACAGATAAGATCAAAATACGGTGGATCTCTTAAATACTCATGGTCAGCTGAGCCTTTTGGTCTGCTAAAGGAACATGAGCTAGTGAGTGCACCTTACATGTTCCCACCAAAAGAGCAGACCCATTAGTCTTTTTTGTTAGATTCTGTACAAATTACTGGAAACCAGCAACTTACTCCTTATACTTTATGTATAGCTTGTCTAAAGACAAAAATGTAAAGAAATTGGAAAAAGTGTAGAAAATGAAGTTTGTCACTCATCACAACTGTGAAGTGTACTCAATGAAGACAATTAACTTATACCATAGGAAAAGATGTTTCTCCCTTAGAAAGTCTGACGTGGTTAGGTAATACCAGTTGAACACTGCTCTCTAAAATCAAAGTAAGGGGCATTTACTTTATTACAGGTTTGTCAGTTTCAATGGTTTTATTGCTCTACTTTCAGACTACTAAGATTAATTGTAGTTTAAATTATTATCCCGAATAAAGTGAAACAGAGTGTGTGGAGAAGTAATGCATATTTTACAAGAAGAAAAAGTTCTTGAGAAAGTTCATAGAATCGGAGATTGGTAGAGTTGGAAGGGACCTCAAGAGTCATCATGTCCAACCCTCTGCTCAATGCAGGATTCACTAAACCATCTTGGACAGTGGTCAGTCTAGCCTCTGAAGACTTAGATTGATGGAGGACTCACCACTAGTGATGAGCGAACATGCTCTTCGAAAAACATGTTCAAGTCCCCACGGCTGCATGTCCCGTGTCAGTTTGAAGGCCGCAACACATGCATGGATGTTGAAGACATGCAGCCGTGGGGACTCAAACATGTTTTTCGAGCATGCCAAAGACACTCTGTTAGCACACGAGCAAGCTTGGATAAAGCCTTATGAGCACGTTCGCTCATCACTACTCACCACCTCTCGTGGCAGCCTGTTCCACTCATTGATCATAGCAAATAAAATAGAAATTTTAAACAGTGCTGACAATGTAAGAGATGGCATAAACAATAAAGCATTATTGTAAGTAGTGGATGATTACCCCTGGATGGAGTTTTCAGTTGTTTTGAAGTGTCTACTATTCAAACTACGAATGTCAATAATATTGATGATGTCTTTTAAGTTGCTTCATTTAACGGAACTGTACACTGCAATGGTGTCTTCATTTACTGCGGGTTTCAGTAACAGTGGGACAATTTCCTTCATCTCTCTAAGCTGTAATTTGTATTTTATCCTTCCGAGGGAGCACTTATAGGGGCAGCATTATGTATTTTCTGCTGTGCTTGGAAATATATTACGGAATTGTTGTAGTGTGATTCCGGTCATGTGGTGGATGAAAACTTGGGCCAGGAGACAATGCAGAATGCTCCAGATACTAAAGGGAAAGTGATTGGCACTGAAGTTTGAGACTGCGACATGTGGTGGCTGGCTTGGGCCTATGACACCAATTCATCCATGTTTGGTTTGCCAGTAAAAAAGGCAAGGGCCAAACCTTCATCTTAATAATGATGAAAATGAGAAAGACCAAAAATAACCACAGAGTTATAGAGACTTCTGTAACCATCTTTATACAGTTGAGATTTTCTGTGTTTAACGTTAAAGGGGTTGTCCGGTTAGGCTACAAGTTAGGAGCAGTCGGTCATGTGAATGAAAGTATGCGATTTGCATACTTCCGACAACATTCAGACTAGATGTCTTCGGCCATGTTCAATACACTTGAATAGAATGAGGCGGCGCACATCTAGTCGGCTCCTTGACCTAATGTATGAAAATTGCAGTGCTGCCACTCCTGGCAACGAAAAATCCTCAACGTGTACAGGATTCACAAGTCTGCAGGCACACAGCATGAATGCAGACTTATAACTTATGGCCAGTTAATCCCTTTAGTCCTAGAACGCATACCTGGGGCCTCGCAGGCCTGCCAGGTTACTTGTTTTCTATTTTCTGTAAAAGTACTTTAGTTAGAATTTTGAAAATCTAGGTAATCCTCAGGTATATAGTTGTTAGTAATTTCCAGTTATTCATATATTTTTATGTTACAGACATTTCGGTATAACAACCTTTTTTTGGGACTACCCCATATTCACGCACCTGGGGCCTTTTAGGCCTGTACTAGGTTTACATGTGATACTAAGTCTTTTTGTCTGTATTGTTGCTGGGGAAGAACTTTTATGACTCTGCTATTGCTGGGAAGAGTGTGGATTCTGCATGACAACATAAAAATAAGAAAAAAAAAAGAATACAAATATTACAATGGATAATTACTTTACCAATTATGAAATGGCCAACTTTTTGCTTCAAAAGCAACTTACACTTGTTGGTACTGAGGCCAAACCGCCGCGAAATTCCTCCAATCATGAAGCACAATGCACAGCGAACAATCTACGAGAGTGTATTCGGTTTCTGCAATCAAGCAACAATGGTGTCTTATAAAGCCAAGAAAGAAAAATCCATGATATTACTGAGTACAATGCATCATGATGGAAGTATTGACACCAATGACAGGAAAAAAAAACCTGAAATCATACTGCATTATAATAAGACAAAAGGAGGTGTCGACAAGATGGACGAAATGATTGGAGAGTATTCGTGCAAAAGGCAGACTAAACGTTGGCCTGTTGCCCTTTTTTCCAATATCCTTGATGTGTCAGCCCTCAATAGCTACATTGTTTATTGTCAAACTAATCCAGAATTCCATGCCAACAGGAAAGACAAGAGACGTCTATTTTTGACAGAACTTTGTTATGAACTTTTGATGCCTACTATGATGGAGAGAAGCAGCATGATATGCTTATCAAGGCAAATTACGGAGGCAATGATCCGATGTGGAATACGCTTTCTGGAACATCCAGAGCAAAGAGAAAAAAAAAGAAAGCGCTGCTATATTTGTCCAGCAAAGAAGGAAAGAAAATCGGAGCGTTTCTGTTCTACTTGCGGACAAAATGTATGCAAGGAACATTCAGCCGAAAAAATAATATGCGAGAATTGTTGGGGGAATATGTAAAGTTACAAATAAATATTCCTGCACCAAGTTTGCTACAACCAAAAAATGTTTTCATCAAAAAATTGCATATAGAATGCCTATATTTGGCGTGCCCGTTTACTTTTTTGTTGTTTTATGCACATAATTATGTTTTGAAATATACACATCGTAGGCTAGGGTCACATTGCGTTATGTGACCGCGTTTAACGGACTACGTTACACCGCGGCATAACGCGGTGTTAATGTAGTCCGTTAACGCCGCCATAGCCTGTAATGGTGAACGCGTCGCTAGCGCCCGCCCACATTGGGCGTGCGCTAGCGATGTGCCGTCATTTGAGTGACGGACCTCGGACGCTGCTTGCAGCGTCCGCGGCGCGCCCGAGGTCCGTTCCTCGCTAGTGCAGATCGGGGATCTGTGCTAGCGGGGACGCCGAACGCTGACCCTAGAGAAGCATTGCGTTAGCGCAATCCGCTAGCGCTATGCGCTTAACGGATTGCCCTAACGCAATGTGACCCTAGCCTTAGGCTGTGTTCCCAGTAGCGCTGGGGTTCGCCAGAAGGGGATCCATAATGGATCTGACCTCCTGGTAACTGCAGCTAAGGCTGCCGGAATGGCAGGATTCCGCCAGCCTTAGCTGGGGTCACCAGGAGGTCAGATCCATTACGGATCCACTCCTGGCGGACCCCTGCGCTAGTTGGAATGCATCCTTACCTTGCAATTGTAAAATAAATTTTGAAAAGTATTTTTATTTGAGTTATTCCGTGTTATTTGCACACAGGCCTAAATGGCCCCAGGTGCGTGAATATGGGGTAGTCCCAAAAAAAGGTTGTTATACCGAAATGCCTATAACATAAAAATATATGAATAACTGGAAATTACTAACAACTATATACCTGAGGAATACCTAGAGTTTCAAAATTCTAACTAAAGTAATTTTACAGAAAATAGAAAACAAGTAACCTGGCAGGCCTGCGAGGCCCCAGGTATGCGTCCGCCAGCCTTAGTTGGGGTTACCAGGAGGTCAGATCCATTACGGAATCCCGTCCTGGAGGACCCCTGCGCTAGTGGGAATGCATCCTTACCTTGCAATAAACTTTGAAAAGTATTTTTATTTGAGTTATTCCATGATAATTGTAAACAGGCCTAAAAGGCCCCAGGTGCATGAATGTGTAGATTTCTATGGGTATGCGTTCTAGGGTTAAGTGATGTGCCTTCTTAGAAGACAGACTCTGTTTTGAGTTCAACCCCAGGACTACAGTTTATAGTATGACATCTCTTCTGTTCATTCAATAATCATCTGAGGCATCAGCAAGGAGGACGAGGTTGGGAAAATATTCAAGAATCTACCACTAACCAAATAGTAATCAGAGGAATTTTTACCTGTTCAGGAATGACGACGGTGAAAAATACATGAACTGTCTGTTAAAAGGACATAAAAAAGCAAGACCTGTTTGTCCTACATTTTCCTTTTGGTTCTTTCTCTAACAAGAATCGTGTTTCGGGTTGCTGTGGAGGGGAGCACCGCTTTGTCTTTTGCTCTCGATCTATACGTAACATACAGTCTTGTTTCTTGTTTTGGTCATGTTGTTATGTATTTTATGCTACTGACTGCTGCACTGTATAAATTATGAGGCTATAATGCCCTTTCTAGAAGAGTGTGGACTAGCGGTATATTGGTTGGTAGAGACCACAGAGGGATATGGGTGGCCTGATAAGTAGACCACGTCTTACCACAATGGGCTTCAATACAGATGGGTTACAGTTCATAAAACTTGTTATATGACTCAACTCACATAATTATATATAGCTTAAAAAATATTCCGACAATACTTTCTAGAATAAGATCCAGGTGCCCAAATTTAGAGATAAATAGGAAGTCTGCGGACTGTGCTTTCCAGTCTACTTTAGCATTGATGCAAACTCTGGAAAAACAGTGCGGGCATCAATCAAAGCCTATATGGTACAATGACTAGTAATAGATCAAAAAATGTGTTGAGGTTATTCAGACCTAACATTCAAAGAAAGGATAAACCCGGCACAGGGCTCAGATTTGAACAGCTGTGGAAGAGTGGGAGTGAGGAACAGCAGCAACCTCTCTCCATTCATCACATTGGAAAAGAGAAAATAGAGACTGCACTGCTGAATCCCAACAAAGAAAATAAACACGGAACAGACGTGTCATAGCAAGAGGACAGTTATTTCATGCACTATGATAAATATATTTCCAGCTAAGCTAATCATACATTTATGAATGAGTTCACTCCCTGACTACAATGAACCTACGAGTATGACTCAGCCGGAAGGTTGGGTTCTCACCACTGTCAGTGTATCAGGAACTTTTCCCAATGTAGATATGGATGTGATCCTGGCTATATCCAGATATTACTGGCCAAACTGTTCAAATGTTTTAGCTGGCAGTCAGACCTTGCATTGGACACCTACACTCACCGGCCACTTTATTAGGTACACCATGCTAGTAACGGGTTGGACCCCCTTTTGCCTTCAGAACTGCCTCAATTCTTCGTGGCATAGATTCAACAAGGTGCTGGAAGCATTCCTCAGAGATTTTGGTCCATATTGACATGATGGCATCACACAGTTGCCGCAGATTTGTCGGCTGCACATCCCAAAGATGCTCCATACAAGGCAGGATGGATCCATGCTTTCATGTTGTTTACACCAAATTCTGACCCTACCATCCGAATGTCGCAGCAGAAATCGAGACTCATCAGACCAAGCAACGTTTTTCCAATCTTCTACTGTCCAATTTCGATGAGCTTGTACAAATTGTAGCCTCAGTTTCCTGTTCTTAGCTGAAAGGAGTGGTACCCGGTGTGGTCTTCTGCTGCTGTAGCCCATCTGCCTCAAAGTTCGACGCACTGTGCGTTCAGAGATGCTCTTAGGCCTACCTTGGTTGTAACGGGTGGCGATTTGAGTCACTGTTGCCTTTCTATCAGCTCGAACCAGTCTGCCCATTCTCCTCTGACCTCTGGCATCAACAAGGCATTTCCGCCCACAGAACTGCCGCTCACTGGATTTTTTTTCTTTTTCGGACCATTCTCTGTAAACCCTAGAGATGGTTGTGCGTGAAAATCCCAGTAGATCAGCAGTTTCTGAAATACTCAGACCAGCCCTTCTGGCACCAACAACCATGCCACGTTCAAAGGCACTCAAATCACCTTTCTTCCCCATACTGATGCTCGGTTTGAACTGCAGGAGATTGTCTTGACCATGTCTACATGCCTAAATGCACTGAGTTGCCGCCATGTGATTGGCTGATTAGAAATTAAGTGTTAACAAGAAGTTGGACAGGTGTACCTAATAAAGTGGCCAGTGAGTGTATATCATCTTTAGTTTTCATTGTTCATAATTACGAAATACAGTAATTTGCACATTTCTAAATAATCTTCTTTTAAAAAAGAAAATCTTGTTGTTTTGCTGATGTATAGTCTGTACAACCTCTTCACATAGCTGTCTATGCGACAGCTTCTGACCTGATGACACAATTACCCTTGCTGTTGTCTGCTCGGGACTGACATCATCTACATACTCTGTCGGAGGGGGAATAAAAGATATAGATTCTGCAGTTTTAAGGGAAGAACACACACAGGCTGTATCAGTGTATAGAATGAGCAGCAATCGGGTGCATACGGGGAGTATCAGTATCTATCTCAACACAGGTAAGTAACATAGGGGCTGGATAAAAACGGGAAAACAGTACAGGAATGTGGTGATACATGAGAACTAGTAAAGACAGCATCTGTAATACAAAGACCTCACATCCAGAACGTATTACTGGGAGGAACAAATCGCCATGAGAGAACTGTGAAACCAGAAGCAGGTCATAAACTGTGCAAAACAATGAAATTCAATGAAATAATAAAGATTAGTTTCTTAAACGTAGAACAACCTTTATAATAATAAAATAACACATTTCACCTACAGATCCATTCACCTAGTAGCCAAAACAGCACAAAAAGTCTGACTACTCCGAGCATTACCGGTATATGGCTTTTACCCGTTATTTTCACCAGTTTTCCCCTTTGCAAGCTCTATATTTTTCTGATAATGTCTCTGAGCAAGTAGGTGGCAGATAGCTCTTATGTCTCCCTTACACCGTACACAGAGACATGAGAGATTTCTGCTATTCTGTCCCTATGCAGCCAATGTTCAGAGGCAGCAACAGCATGGAGGACATCATAAAGAAGTAATGAGCGGTGTATCTGTGACTTCAGCTCTGGGATGAGAGACGCACATACTAGAATGCATCAGCATCATCTCTTTAAGTATTTCTTCTTTTCCCATCCTGTACTCTTCTCTCCTTTCGTGCTTAACAGACTTCAACAGGAATCATTAAGAAAAAAACAGCAACTTATTTACGTGACCAGTCTGTTACTTTGTTACTGAGACAATAGAGTTTGAATTGATATGTATATGTCTATGGTAGATCTGAAGCCTCTGTCATTTCCTTCCCAGCACCACCTCCTTGACTAACAACCTCTAGGCTACGTGTCAGTCAAGCAACAGGAGGCATTGCTGGGCAGGTAATAGAGCTGGAGTGACGGAGGCTTCAGATCTACAAGAGCTATTAGCATATCGATTCAAACAATAATTTAGTGCTTAGTATTGCACATGTTTTGGAATTATCAAGGAAATCCTGAAAACATGATCAGTTGGTGGCTCCTGAGGACTGGAGTTGGGGAAACACTGACCTATGAAAACCTGAGTTTTAAAGACATCGCGTTCACATACTGTTAAGAAGTTTTTATTTTCTTAAATCATTTCCAAAAGTTATTTTCAAAAGTATTGGAAGCTTTTTTGAAAAGTTTTTTTTCTAGCCTTTTGATTTGACAGGGCCTAGTTAAGAGCAGATTTCATCAGAATCTACTTCAAAGAAGTGACATGCACTTTCTTTTTTCCGCATGGCATCTTTCAAAACCTGAAGCGGTAAAAAAGTTAAAAACACCTGAAAATAAGAGCAGCACAGTGGTTTTACAAAAGAAATGATTAGGAAAATGTTTGGGAGCTAAAAAAATATCCTCAAAAAACCTTATGTGCACAAAACCTAATAAGACTCTTTTTCATGATCTATGTGGAGAAATAAGGTTGCAAGTGCATATGTTTTTAAAGGGAATCTGTCAGCAGGTTTTTTGATGTGTAGTTTAAGAGCGGCATGATGTTAGGGGCAGAGACCCTGATTCCAGTGATGAGTCACTTGCTGGGCTGCTTGTGGCAGTTTCAATAAAGTCAGTGAGATTATCACTAGAGGTCTAAGTGCCATGTAATCCTCCTGCTCTGTGTAACCCCGTCACAGCCACTGATTAGCAGCTTTCTGCCTATGCACACTTTGCAAGGAAAGGTGACTCTCAGGGATATACAGAGATCAGAATTCAGAGAACTTCTAGATATGCAGCATAGAGAACAGAGATTTTATCAAAATGAGGCATGCAGATTAGTAAGTGAGACACCGCTGGAATTAGGGTGTCTGTCCCTATATCATGCTGCTCTCAGATTACAAAGGAAAAACTGGATGACAGATTCCTTTCAAATTGGCCACCTCACAATATCTCTGCCCATATAAGCAAGTGGCTGTTGCTCTGACAGACTTGTCCTGCCTCTAGTTTTTATTCTAATTACAAGCTGGTGATCTAATAAAATTACCGCATTATTCAGACTATAAGACACACCGGACTATAAGGCGCACCCAGGTTTTAGAGGTGGAAAATAGGGAAAAAAAATATTTGCAGCAAAAAAATGTGGTAAAATATTTAATAACATAAATAACATACTATTATATGTGGTGTTATTATATATAATAGTATGTTATTATGTTGGAAGCTGCGGGACCAGTGTGGTGTCTGTGAAGTACTATATGAAGATGCTGGAGGGTGAGTATAAGAATGGGGGCACAGGGCTTATATTGAAAGCACCACTCCAGCACTGCAAAATAACACTGGAGTGCTGCTTTAAAATCCCATGGGAGAACTATAACTCCCAGCATGTCCTGCAGATCCTATGACATGCTGCGAGTTATAGTTCACTAAAGGAGTGGCAGAGTGCTTTATTGTGTTTTGTAAAGACTAACCTCTTAATTGTGGCAGCCAGCCTGTGGTGCGGTACAAGCATCCCATGACTGCACACAGAGCCCTCCCTCTTGTTGCCTTTCCACAGCACAGGTTATGAGGAAGCTGCAGATTCTAGTGGGGAGCCTGAAGGACCTGTGATGATGTCAAGAAGAGGGAGGGCTCTGTGCTGCCATGTGATGCTCCAGCCTGCCCACTCCTGACATCACACAGGTCCTGTTTGTGCACAGCACTCGGCATCCAGGCATGGCAGGCAGGTATACAGCGATCTCCTCTCCCCTGGCCCCTGCTGCTGCTGCCTCCTCCTCCCCGGACACACAGATCTCCCCAGCTGCTGCAGCAATCAGCGCTGACGAAGCCATGCGTGTCCCTGCTTAAGTGCAGTATTCATTTGCTGCTCCCGGCTCACCGCTCAGCTGATAGGTGGGCGGGGAGCCGCTAATGAATATTCACTGCATTTAATCATCGGGACCACATGGTTTTCCCAGCGCTGAAGCGGGGACATTCTGAAGTGGGATAACAGTGCGATCCCACTCGCTGCTGCCCCCCTCCCCACATGCTACATCCGTACCATAAGACGCACCCACACTTTCCTCCCAAATTTGGAGGAAAAAAAGTGCGTCTTATGGTCGGAAAAATACGGTAAATAGAATAAAAGGTGATAAAAAAAATCAAAAACAAATACTTTATATGTCAACAAAATTATTGGACGTTTATTAATTTTACTTATTTATATGCAGCCATCATATACAACAGTGATTTACAGACATCATCACTCTCCCCATTGGGGCTCACAATCCAAAGGTGACGTTTTTATTTTTCATTGGAGGTATGCTTCAAGGGCTGATGCCATTGGCCGTATTACAAATCCACGCTATCAATCAACCAACATTATATATTTTATGTGGAGAAACTGATTACCATGGAGTCTATGAAAAGTAAATCACGAGATGTTTCATTCTGTCCCTTACATATGATAATATGCATGTAGGGGACTTAGTTTATAATGGGATAAATTGCTGCTATAATATCAAAAACAAAGAAAAGGAAAAAACGATCCAACATCCCAGGTATTACTGTAATATACAGCTCTGGCAAAAATTAGGAGACCGTTGCAAAATGTTCAGTTTGTCTGATTTTTCTCTTTATAGGTATATTTTTGAGTAAAATATAAAGTGTTGTTTTAGTCTATAAACTTCTGACAACATGTCTCCAAATTTCCAAGCAATAAATGTAGTATTTTTTTTTTCTGAAAAGGAGAAATGGTCAAAATTAAAAAACAAACAAACTGTGCTTTCAGACCTCAAATAATGCCAAGAAAACAAGTTCATAATCATTTAGAAACAACAATATTAATGTTTTAACTCAGGAAGACTGACCTTAACCCCGTAAAGAATTGTCAAGAGGAAGATGAGAGACACCACACCCAACAATGCAGACGAGCTGAAGGCTGCTATCAAAGCAACCTGGGCTTCCATAACCCCTCAGCAGCGCCACAGGCTGATCTCCTCCATGCCACGCCGCATTAATGTAGTAATTGATGCAAAACGAGCCCCAACCAAGCACTGAGTGCATTTACTGAACATATATTTCAGTAGGACAACATTTCGGATTTTAAAATTGTTTTTCAAGCTGGTGTTATAAAGTACAGGTAGTCCTCGACTTACGTCGTTGATCCGTTCTTACACGGCGTCGTAAACCGAATTTTGATGTAAGTCGGACCATACATTCATACAGTACTGTACCATAATAACAGTACAGTACTGCAAACACTTAGCCTATCCAAACACCTATCCTAACACAGTACCCTACATAATTAGGGTGTTATGGCGTGCAGGAGACTCGTTTTCCTCGTGTAACCGGGTACAGTGTACAGTACTGGACTCTATTGCATGTAGTTCGACTTACGACGCAAACCGTGTAAGTCGAAACGAGGCTTTGTATAAAGCGTTGTAACCACGAAACGATGTAACTCGAGACCGTTGTAACCCGAGGACTAACTGTATTCTAATTTACTGAGATAATGACTTTCGGGTTTTCATTGGCTGTGCCATAATCATCAACATTAACAGAAATAAACACTTGAAATAGATCACTCTGTAACGGTGACCTCTAGAACTATATCTCGTTACCGAGGGATGAAAATGTATAAGTATTACAGAATTACCCATGAAATATCCTAAGGCTGAGCGGAATGGGACGCAGAGATTAACTGATTTTATGTTCTCCATAAGTCTGATAACACACAAAAAAACAAGTCTAAACGCATTAGTATAAGACATTGTGTGCGGACAGAAGAAGAAAACCAGCTCTCCTACATAGCGAGGATGCCTGCGTTACAGCGAGAGCCCGAACGAGGGCTTATACTAGTATGGAGACATGAAAGGCTTCCTGGCAGTAATTGCAGAGCAGGGTGTTTGGCAAAGAACAATGAAACAACAAAAGGAAATGCAGTATTACGGTTGTCAGGTATCATATCTTACACTGGCCTACATCCAGGAGGTGTGTCCCCATAAGAGTCTATTGAGACAAATATTGGAAGACTGTGTCGTAATCCTGAGCTTAGGTGTGTCCTCCACACTTTATAAATACCTCTCATTTACAACTAGCAACACATGTGACACAACAGTGCAACAGAAGACATCCGAGGAGGAAATCTTCAATCCACAAGGTATGCGTGATGATGAGATAGCTCTCTACAGTCATTTCCTGATAGCATGTCATTGTTCTCGACATACCAATAGGCCAACAAAATATTAGCATATAATGGAGAGGAAAAATATAACTTAGATGATTTATTATTATTTAAAGGGTTGGTTGAAGTAAAAAACAAACCTGTATTGCTAGATGTCCGGATAACTAACCAAACATTACGGGCCAAGTATGACCCTAAGAGTTGCATTTCTCAATATTGTCCCAACATCAATTGATTTGGACCGCTCATGCAAATTAGGGATGAAAGAAGATTAAGGCCATGTTCATTATTCAATCAGTATTTTACATCTATTTGTAAGCCAAAATCAGGAGTGGGTCAAAAATACGGAAGTGGTGACGTGTTTCTATTCTACTTTCCCTCTTAGTGTTCCACTCCTGGATTTGGCTTCCAAATACTGAACATGTGAGCGTGGTCTCTATCTGTGTATTCCCCACGAAATAACAATTTGTAAACATATTTTCTTAGATCCCTGTGTTGCTCCTCTGCTATTCCTAGAAATTAAGGAATACATTGACTGCTGTTTCTACACAGTCCAACGTTGGACTGATTGGGTTGAACTGTGAAGTGTTACACCCCGCAGACCAGAGAAATGCTACCTGCCACTTGTGTATTATTTTTTATACGTTTCTAAGAGGAATAATGGAGAAAAAAATGTCTGAAAATTATTATTTCATGAGAAATGTACTAAAGCAGATGAGTCAGTAAAGGTAATAGGTCTTTAAGTCCGGAACAGGATTGTGAAGTGAGTCATGTCATTGCGTGATTCCACTTTCCCTTGCTTGAGTCACACTTCAGATAGATGTCAACCAGATTGAATCCTTTGTAAAGTGCAATTCAATGGATTTCGATCCTCATTTATCTTTATTCCATGAGCTCAAAAGGCGACAAAGTGACATGTTACAATATTAACGCAATGGGTGGACTATTATAAATCAGCACGACCTGTGGAGCCCCCGCTTACATCTCTATCAGTGACAATTTAACTCACTAGACTTGTCAGGGTAAAATCTTGCTGATTTGGGGCATTGGTGCAGTTTGTAATTTGGCCACCAGTGATTCTCAGAATGAAAGGGCAAAAAATAAATAAAATAAAAATGTTCTGGTTAATTTACAATAATAGAAAGTTCAGATCCATGATGACCCCTATAACAATAAATCTTCATAAGGGTCAAGAAGTATTTGTACGACTGAATTCTTTATTAATTATTGCAAATAAAACAAAACACAAAAAACACAACATGCAGAATAATTGTAAAAGATTCCTCAAACAAAAATCTTGATCATATCCCCATATGTAAGGAAAAAATCTTTGTAAGTAGTATAAATATAGGCACAATAGAAAAATAAACTATTTTATACAAAAATTGCAATAAATTAATATGGTATATGGAATTAAATGCCTTTTTAGTTCATCATGAGATACACAAAAATACAGCATTTAGAGGTAAGGAAAACATGAATATTCAGCAGAAGCTATAATAAAGAATATTATTTATGATATAATATGACCCCTAGAAGAATCTAATAAAAGACTGCTGTTGACACCTCAATATGACAAGTGGCAATCGTGCAATAAATAATAATGCCCTCAATACCTTCAATAAATGTATTCATATGTCCCTATTATGTTTATCATTGTTATTATTTACTATGTATCTAGATGGAAAACTATAAATGCAGACATTCGATATATAGGGTAAGCCAGTAAGCCAGAAGCAACAAAATTATTTCAATAAATTAACTGAATGGTAAGTATACAGGCAAAACTTGTGAAAGATGAGACATACATCCCCTTCCCCCAGGAAGAAGCGAGGAGAAACGCGCGTCGGGGTGAGGGAACGCAGCACTGATCTTTCACAAGTTTGGCCAATATACTTATCATTCAGGTAATTTAGTCAAATCATGTTGTTGCTTCTGGCTCACCCTATATATATCTAATGACTGCATTTATAGTTTTCCATCTAGACACATAGTAAGTAATAACAACAATACAAATGTCAGGGACATATTAATGCATTTATTGAAGGTATTGAGGGCATTGTTGCTTATTGCACTATTGGCATTTTTCATATTGATGTATCAACAGTAGCCTTTCATTAAATGGACACACAGGGATAAAAACCGGATCAGCAAATTGAAGAAAAGTGGTCAGCTTCTAGTTTTGACATAAACCTGACATCACATGTGAATAAGAGAACTTTTCCTCTACACATCAATGATGGTTTCAGATTACAATTTTAACCAAAGTGATCTTTTTCCATATATCATAACCAGTAGTTTGTTTTTTTTGGAATTCCCCTGTAAGGTCCCATCCGGCATACATAAGCATAATAATCATAATAATCATCTCTGTAATGTTCTTCTGGGCTAACATGAAGCATTTCTTTTCTGCCATTTATATTAATTATGTCATGTTTTCTATTTTTTATTAGCAGCACATCATGAAGCTGAAAAACTTTGCCCTGCTCACTGTGGCGAGCCTCTTGATTTTCCAGCTTCTCTTGGTGAAAGGAAATAAACAAAAAGAAGGAAAAAAAGACAGACAGAAAGGGGCAGGTAGAGAAGAAAACCAAAAATCTCCCACTCGTAATGGAGAAAAACAGAGAGGAGCCAAAGGAGGGAAAGGCTCACTTCAACTTCATGGAAAATTTGTCAGTAAAGACAAAGCAGAATGTACATGGTCTGTATCTGGGACTGAGACGGTGGCTGTCAATGTGGAGTGTGCAAAAGGAGAAACAAAAGTATCCTGCGCCTATGGAGGAAACCCTACAGCATGTCCAAACTATGTTGCAAATCAGAAGTCTTACTGGAAGCAAATCACTCGGGCTCTGAGAAAACAGAAGAACCTTTGTCGGGACCACAAAGCTGTCCTTAAGTCAAAGGAATGCAAGAAAGGACCACCAGAGGCACACCTAAGTTACCTCCCGCCTGACGTGCCGGTACCAAGCCATGAACACAAAGAAGGGTCCAAACCATCAACTGAACCAGCACAGGACTGTGTGGAGGATGCAGATGTGCTTGAGAAGCAAAGGTTAGCTAAGGAGTACTGTGGAAACTCATGGAGCTCGCTGTGCTCATTCTTCTTCTCAATGGTTCAAGGCAAAAGTTGTTAAGCAAAAATAATAGTTTTTTGTTAATATTAATTATTTTTATTCTCTTTTATTTTTGTTGTTATATAAATGTACTTCTATATTTAAAATTGTAAGTCAAAAGTATTTTCCAGATTTCTCTGACATGTCTTTTCTGGATTGTTCACTGGATACCGATTGTACCCAATGAATCAACTATCTAATCTGTGGACTGGTAAAAATGAAAAGAACTGATTCATCACTACACTACTATAAATTATATTTTTTTATGTTTTCTCTTTTTATAAAATAAAGAATTTTTTTTTTTACTATGGTTGGTTAACTTTATATGTTATATAGGTATACCACTAGGGGACTGTAACACTCATCTGTGCATATTCCTAGAGGAGGGACTAGAGGCTGCCATTTCTCATGGATAGGAAGGGGACACAACTCCGATTAACAAAAGGAACCTTCCCCATAAAAGGTTTGAACTTGAGCAGAGCTTTCTCTGCAGGTGCCACAATTTTACCAAGACTATGGAGAACTGGTATGAGATTCCTCTTCTACTTTACAATAAATAGCAAGCCTATATGTACCGTAAAGAATCTTTATAGATGTGTTTTATTGGATAGTTTTGCTATTTACTGTTAATTAAAATCTGCAGTTGTTCTGGAGATAACACTTTTCTTTTGCAGCTTGTTGCCTAAGAGACCGACCACCGCTGCTGTCTAGCTTGTAAGCACTGCGCTGAAACTAGCCGGGATTAGGCGGTAAGGGTGCGCTCCAGCCAGCTTTAAAGGAGTGCTTACAAGGATAACAGAAAAGTGCTTGTAAGCACTGAGCATGCTTGGCAACTGCTGCTAGACAGCAGTGTTGGTCGGTCACCTGGGCAACCAGCTGTATACAAAAGAAAAGTGATAACATTTCAAGAACGGCTAAAAATGTTACTAAACAGTAAATTGCTAAGGCCTCTTTCACACTTGCGTCGTCTGCTGTACATCGTTGTGCAGTAAAATGACGTGTCGACGTATGTTACGAAAATCGTGAAAAACGTGTGTGATGACGGATGCGTCGTTTGTGCTGTTGCCACAATTTCAATGGAGAAATTGCCGGTAATCATATCTGGGGACGAGAGAGAGAAAGAGAGATTTTTCCCGGACTTGAAATTCTTTCCGGGCATGCTCACAGGGGAAAAACGTGATACGTCGCTGGATTCCTCTGTGACGGTCAGCGACGGATCCTGTGTCCATAGGCTTCCATTGTAGCTGACGACGGGCAGCGCAGGACCCGTCGCTGAGCGATTTTCCAACATGCACAAAAAACGTTCCTCTGAACGTTTTCTCCGCAAGACGGACCGCTATTTTCCGACGGATCCAGTGCACGACGGATGAAACGGATGGCCATCCGTCACAATCCGTTGCTAATACAAGTCTATGGGAAAATGCAGGATCCTGCATTCACAAAAAACGATGGATTGTGACGGAAGCTGGAAAACGCACGTGTGAAAGAGGCCTAAAGCGCTTGTTCTTCCAAACACTACTAAACGATACCTATCTATGAAGATGAAGAATATCCATTTAATTACAGTATAATTTCATTGAATATAAAGATAAAAAAAGAAAGCACTGAAAGTTATCACACACGGATATATATATATATATATATATATATATATATACATATACACATGTTATAACTAGATATTATTACGTTTAGTAAAAATATTTAATATATGTTAAATTCTTAAATTCCAAAGTGTCCTTGCTTTTACAGCTACAGAAGGTACAGTAATACATAATACAAAAAATACACAAAATAGTACATACATGAGACAAAAATAATAATAAACTATTAATACATAATAATAATTATGTATTAATAATATTAATAATAATATGTAAAATACAGGATTAGGTCTACTCTTAAGGCCACTTCTTTAGGCAATTACCACGATTAATTTATACATGTTATTTTTGAGATATATTATTGAGATTTATTTTTTACTCTGTTATGTTTGCTTCAATTGCCTCTCTGTCTTCAATGTGAGAGATAAAACTATTGTAAAAAGTACAGTATATATGGTATGTGAAACCAATTTTTAGTTGAATCCCCCCTTTACATTTGTAAATAAAAAGTTAACAAAAAGAAAAACTTGTTTCTTTGGTTTTATTATGTTTTTATGTATTGTTAACATATTAGTGTCCTGTTTAATGCGGTGTGCATTTAGAACAAATCCGGTACAAACTGAAGGTACTATGTAAGCAATGAAAGTAGCACAAATAACTGGTGAACAGATGTGATTCTGGTTTGATTTTAGAAAGTTAGAAAACCCTTTTAATCTAAGGAGTTGTTATTTTCCAGAACGAGTTCTATTTTTCAACGGCACCTTTTTTTGCAGCACATATAAGTTATACACACTGTGGACCCGATTCATCATTTCATTTGGGATTTATTGAAGCCGCTCTTTTTTTTGTCTTGTGGCTTTCACTGATGTTTTTTTTTTAACACGGGTTTATGAGTTTGGTGCAAAAAGTAAAATCGTCTTAATATTTTTAACCAAATTTGTGAATATTTTTTTGTTTTAGTGCCAAAAGTCAGAAATCCTTTGCAAAAATGTGGCAAATTGAAAACTCCACCAGTAGACTTATGCAAGGCAGGGACTGGAGTGAGATGTGTTAAAAAAAAACAACAAAATGCGGCATTTGGTAAAAATTGCGTTTTTTGAATCTGTAAATGCAAAGTTGGAAAGTAAAGTTGTCAAGGCAATATCAAAAAGTTTTCTAAAAGAAAGACAACTTAAAAAGTGGCACAAAACATAAAATAAGGTTGAAACACTTCGGCTGTGTGCACATGTTGCAGATTTTTTGGTGTTTTTTTTCACGTTTTTTCGCAATAAAAACGCTATAAAAACGCATACATTATGCATCCCATCATTTAGAATGCATTCTGCAATTTTTGTGCACATGATGCTTTTTTTTCCACGTAAAAAACGCATCGCGGTAAAAAACGCAGCATGCTAATTAATTTTGTGGATTTTTTTGCGGATTTCCCACTATATTATTGCATTGGGAACCTCCGGAAAAATCCTCAAAAATGCACCAAAAACGCGGTAAAAACGCATGCGGATTTCTTGCAGAAAATGTCCGGTTTTGCTCAGGAAATTTCTGCAAGAAATCCTGAACGTGTGCACATAGCCTAAAGCCACTAATATAGAGCAAAATACTCCAAAAAAGCAAGGAAACAGCAATCATGGATCAGGGCTTCAGCTTTGTTAACTCGTTCAGAAAATTGGTTGAAAAAAGCAATTCCATCATTGTACTGTGCTTGATAAATTTTGCAATATTCATCATATATTATCTTTATCCTGCACTTTGCCACGATTATGGCGACACCAAGAATATTGGTCCCGACATCAAAGTGTTCATGCCAGATAACTGGTGTATAACGCTTTGAAAAGTCACACTTTTTTTTACCCAATGAAGAGTTGGGCAAACATTTTGCAATTTTGGTGTTAAAAGCCATTTTTGGGCAGCCCCTCAAAAATGAGCAGAGTCGGGGAGGAGCCGATGCAGGACAGGGCGTGACTAGGTTGGCCCATCAAATTAATCATTGTTGGCAGTGTACATTGGGACAGAAATGTTACACCTGTCCCCGAGTGGAATAACATTGGTGGCGAGCTCATGCGCCAAATTTGGCGCATCTTATTCCTGCATGCCACTAAATAACACTGGAGTACGAAATGCCAGTCTCAATTAAGTTTTTGTGTTTTATCACTTTTATACAAGAAAAACAGCTTATCTAAAGATTTTTTTTTTCATCAACAAAGCAGTGCAAGAGCTGACTTTTTGTAGAATGAATTGAAGTTTTATTGGTATTACTTTGGGGTACATTTGACAGCAATTCTGCCACAGTTACATATGTTGCATCATTTTAAGACATCTAATTTTTGTTTTTTACTGAGCTGTGTTATTTAGGGCTTGTTGTTTTTTTGTGCCATTTTGGGGTACAACATTTTTTTAATCAATTTTTATTTCTATTTTTTTATTTACAAAAGCATTTTATAATGTAAATACCGTAACAGTTTTGTATTAGTTTGGTTTTTAATTATAAATTTAAATATTTAATTACTATTTTTGTTTTTAACTCAAAATTGTAGTATCACTGAGGGATTCTGAAATTTAATGAGCTTGATCGTTCTTATAGTATACACTGTAATATTTCTGTATTACAGTGTATTTGTATTATGCCCGTCAGTATATTATTGATTCTATCAGCTAGCTTATAACATTACTAAGATCACAGACAATGGGGGTCACTGTTAGGTGCCCAGCTGCCATTGCAGCCCATCAACACAGGGCAAAGGGTGGCGATGGGTAACAGAGGGAGCTCTCTCCCTCTGTCTAATCATCTAGATGTTGCAGTCACTATTGACTAGTGCATATCCGCCCTTTCTTGATCTGAATAGGGGGTGGACATGCAATACCCGTCCGAAGCCACCATACACTTGATGGAGTTGTTAACACACAACCAGAACGCATATTAGAAAAAACAAGGGGCTGATTTACACTACGTAGTGGAAAAAAGGCCCAGGGCCTATGAAATAGGCCACCCACTCCATATAAATAATGAGAATAAAGAGGACTAAGGAGTATAACGGGTATCAAAATTTATTAAATGTACAAAAAGGTAAATACACCTAAACTCTATAGATATAAGACAAGTATCAAATACGTACAAAAATGCATAAGGACAGAACATGGAAACAAAGTTCCCACCGGTGAGCGGTGCCCTAAGGAAAATTAAATACGTAAGCACTGATAGAAAATGTACCTATACAACCGCGGGGCACACTCTGTTAAATATCATATAATAAAGCGACATTGATTCGCTAGTCATGCTCCATAGCGAGGGTGTGCTTACCGCGATAAAAGATGGGCGATCCAGGACACCGGGTGGGACCAGGAGAGACCTCTCTCCTGGTCCCACCCGGTGTCCTGGATCGCCCATCTTTTATCGCGGTAAGCACACCCTCGCTATGGAGCATGACTAGCGAATCAATGTCGCTTTATTATATGATATTTAACAGAGTGTGCCCCGCGGTTGTATAGGTACATTTTCTATCAGTGCTTACGTATTTAATTTTCCTTAGGGCACCGCTCACCGGTGGGAACTTTGTTTCCATGTTCTGTCCTTATGCATTTTTGTACGTATTTGATACTTGTCTTATATCTATAGAGTTTAGGTGTATTTACCTTTTTGTACATTTAATAAATTTTGATACCCGTTATACTCCTTAGTCCTCTTTATTCTCATTGATGGAGTTGTGCAGCTCCGCATCTGAGCACTTCCGGCCCCTGCCAGCACCAGGAAGAGCTGATTGGCAGCAGTGTCGGGTAGTGAACCCCTACCAATCAGATATCGATGACCTATCTTAAGGATAAATCATCAATAGGTCATCAATGAGTGAAACAGACTGCCACGAGAAGTGGTGAGTTCCCCTTCAATGGAAGTCTTCAAATAGAGGCTGGACAGACATCTGTCTGAGAGTGTTTAGTGAATCCTGCATTGAGCAGGGGGTTGGACATGATGACCCTGGAGATCCCTTCCAACTGTAACATTCTATGATAGGCCATCAATGTAAAAATCTCAGACAACGCCTTAACTGACCATTTACATAAATCAATATAGACTGATCATGATCTGCCTGGGAGCAGTAACCTCTTTATTCAGGTTATTGTGATACATGACCATTGAGAACATGAGAGATGGTGAGGGTTTCAAATCACAAACCTAGACTGCCATGCATGTTAAGATTCATCCCCTAAACAGTTTAAAGTAATCATGGAGCACATTTCTGAACATGGAAGTTGTGGTATGGCTGTGAAAAAGCTTGACCTTCAATAAAAATGATACCTGTTATTTAGAAATTTGATGGGCCATTCATGAAGACTCTACATAGAAGTCATATGCAAATCAGGATGGTAGTGCACTGGGGGGTGAGAATTGCACTAGGACTTCTTCCAAGGCCACTTGGTGCACTTCCCGCATGATCTGTATACATCACCCACAAGAAATCTTCGAGACATTGCTGCTTTTGCCAATTTCTGTGGATTGTCTTTCTCTTTCTTGGGAACATCTTTGACTTTCCTAGATAGCTGAGAAGTGTCACCTACTTCCAACAAGAATGATCGGTAAGACAGCATCCAGCTCCATTTATTTAGCAGAAGATGGAAACTCCAAGATGACAAGTGTATAGTCACAATGGCAACTGAGTTTTATGCAGTCCGTAATAAGTGCACTAAGACTATTGTGTGGAACATTTTACCATTTTTTGGTGTTGAAACGGCAAGCAGATATGTTGCAGGAAAACTGAACGGTTGAAATGAGTGTAGTACTTGGATAATCTGAACACACAAATAATGTAACTTGATATACACGCACTTCTCCATGTGTCTTAGTGCAACTAAGCACAGAACATTTCTGAGATTACAATCCCTTTATAGAGTTTATTGGCAGAATCAGATTAACAATAAACCTGTTTTACAGCTTTATATTTCTTTTCTTGTACAAAATGAAATTCCGTTTAGTCCAAAACCAAGAAAAAGACCAGAGGTATTGTGCACATGACACAGATATGCACGGAAACTCCAGAGTGGTGCTACATCTCACATATAACTCGTCTTTACAATTTCTATATCATCAATTTCAAAAGAATAAAATCAATGTATCTGCTGTGTCTGGTTTTAAAGAGGACATGTCACCATATCGAAAGTCTACTTTGTATTGTATTCCCACTGCTCCCTTGAGTATTCCGTTTTGTTGTTTGTTTATTTGTTTTTTAATTCTGTCATACAGTTCCAAAGATATGGGCCTTTTTACCAAGTAAAATATCTCCTGAAAAAATAGTTTAGGAAAACTGCTTGTATACTGTAGATATGAATTCATATGTCTTAGGCTAGGTAAATATTTATACAGTGCTCTCTGTTGAACACTACGTCAGGCTTTCTATTGAAATCTCTGAAAAAATGTATTCAGACACAAACCCCTACAATTTCATTCACTTGAATTAATCCAATGGAGTCAGTGTGAACACTGTCTGGCCTCTGTAATGGCAGCAGCAAAAATGTGGTTTGCCTGCTGATGCACCCTGTAACTGCCATGCTAGTCCTATGAAGCTCGGCCAGAGGATGGGCTTATTTTAATTTAAATAGCATCATTAAAACCACAGGACTTTACATCATCATCACTGTCCCCATTGGGGCTCACAATATAGATTCCCTATCAGTATGTCTTTGGAGTGTGGAAGGAAACCGGAGAACCCGGAGGAAACCCACACAAACACGGGGAGAACATACAAACTCCTTGCAGATGTTGTCCTTGGTGGGACTGGAATTGAACCCAGCGCTGCAAGGACAAGGCTACAATGTTAACCACTGAGACACAGTGCAGCCTATAGACTTCATAGGAGAACCACAATTTTTCTATACAAATGTGGATATATACAGCTCTGGCAAAATTAAGAAATCACCACGTCAAAACCCTGTCATGGGCAGCCCAATCTCCAGACCTGAGCCCCACTGAAATCCTCTGGAATGTAATCAAGAGGATGATGGATAGTCACAAGCCATCAAACAAAGAACTGCTTACATTTTTGTACCAGGAGTGGAATAAGGTCACCCAAAAGCTATGTGAAAGACTGGCTGAAAGCATGCCTAGACGCATGAAAGCTGTGATTAAAAATCATGGTTATTCCACAAAATATTGTTTTCTGAACTCTTCCTGAGTTAAAACATTAGTATTGTTATTTCTAAATGATTATGAACTTGTTTTCTTTGCATTATTTGAGGTCTGAAAGCACTGTTTGTTTGTTTGTTTGTTTTTAAAGTTTGACCATTTCTCCTTTTCAGAAAAAAATACAAAATGTATTGCTTGGAAATTCAGAGACGTTGTCAGAAGTTTCTAGAATAAAAGAACAATTTACATTCTGGCACAATAACATCACTAAAAAGCTTCAGCAAGTATCCAGAATTGCAGAACGGCGTTGGAAGAAAACGCATTCACAAGATGATTTCACTGCACGCAAACAAGCAACACTGGCATTCAAATCAGCTCTCACCTCTGCTAAACAGGCCTACTTCACAACCCTCATATCTTCTTTATCCCACAACCCCAAACAGTTGTTCAACACTTTTAACTCCCTCCTCTGCCCACCACTGCCCCCTCCGAGTTCCCTAATCGTTGCTGAGGACTTTGCCACGCACTTCAAAAATAAGATAGACCAAACAAGGCAAGTCTTTGTTGTCCAACCACCACACCCCCTTTGTATGAGAGACCAATGCCCAAACCCCATATCTTCACTCTCCAAAATCTCTGAAGGGGAGCTTGCTCATCTTCTCTCCAAATCACACCTCACCACTTGTGCACTTGACCCCATCCCATCTCCTCACCACCACACTAATCCCATCCCTAACCCATCTCTTCAACCTTTCACTAACTTCTGGTACCTTCCCCTCTGCCTTCAAGCATGCCACAATCACACCTATCCTCAAAAAGCCATCCCTTGACCCAAGCGCTATGTCCAGCTATCGCCCCATATATTTGCTCCCATTTGCTTCCAAACTCCTTGAGCAGCACGTCCATGCTGAACTTTCCTCTCACTTTGCATCTAACTCTCTCTTTGACAACCTACAATCTGGCTTCCGTCCCCACCATTCCACTGAGACTGCCTTGACCAAAATTACTATCGACTTACAGCCAAAGCTAACAGACAATTCTCTATACTCCTCCTCCTAGACCTGTCCTCTGCCTTCGACACAGTTGACCACTGCCTCCTACTACAGATCCTCTCTTCCTTTGGGGTCAAAGACCTTGCCCTATCTTGGATCTCCTCATACCTTGCCATCCGCACATTTAGCGTTTCCTACTCCCATACTACCTCTTCATCTCGCCCCCTCTCTGTTGGAGTCCCCCAAGGCTCTGTCCTAGGACCCTTACTCTTCTCATTCTATACACTCGGCCTGGGACAACTCATAAGGTCCTATGGCTTCCAGTACCATCTATATGCCGATGACACTCAGATCTACCTCTCGGGCCCAGATGTCACCTCTCTGCTCTCCAGAATCCCAGAGTGTCTATCAGCCATATCCTCCTTCTTCTCCTCTCGCTTCCTCAAGCTCAATGTGGACAAATCTGAACTCATTATCTTTCCTCCATCACGCATATCTTCCCTACCTGATCTATTTATCAAAATAAATGAAATCACACTTTCCCCTGTCCCCAAAATCCGCTGCCTCGGAGTAACCCTTGACTCTGCCCTGTCCTTCAAACCGCACATCCAAGCTCTCGCCACCTCCTGTCGCCTCCAGCTCAAAAATATTTCCTGAATCCGTCCTTTCCTCAACCCACACTCTACCAAAATGCTCGTGCATGCCCTAATCATCTCCCGCCTCGACTACTGCAACATACTCCTCTGTGGCCTACCTTCTAACACTCTCGCACCCCTCCAGTCCATCCTCTGCTGCCCGACTAATTAATCTCTCTTCTCGCTACACTCCTGCTTCTCCTCTTTTAAAATCCCTTCACTGGCTCCCATTTTTCCAGCGTATCCAGTTTAAATTACTAACACTGACCTACAAAGCCATCCATAACCTTTCTCCTCCGAATACTTCCACACTAATCTCTCAAAATCTTCCCTCACGTAATCTCTGGTCCTCCCAAGACCTCCTCCTCTCCTCCATGCTTTTTTGCTCCTCACCCAATCGCCTCCAAGACTTCTCCCGAATATCACCCATCCTCTGGAATTCAGTGCCCCAGCACGTCCGGTTATCCACTACTTTTGGATTCTTCAAAAGAAACCTGAAAACCCACCTCTTCAAAGAAGCTTACAGCCTGTAAAGACCACACGGCCACCTCAACACCATCGGAGCTACTGCAACCCTCGACCTACTGTCTCCTTAATCCTGTAGAATGTAAGCCCGCAAGGGCAGGGTCCTCTTCCCTCTGTACCAGTCTGTCATTGTTAGTTTTGTTTACTGTAAGTGATATTTGTATTTTGATGTAACCCCTTCTCATGTACAGCACCATGGAATCAATGGTGCTATATAAATTAATAATAATAATAATAACATTCTATTCAAAAATATACCTATAAAGAGAGCTGTATAGTTTACTCAATCTATCAAATACAGTTGAAAGCACACTAAAAAGACTAAAAAAAAGTACAAATTTGATTTATTTTTTTTTTAAGTAAAAAATTATAGAAAAATTTTAATCATCCCTCTTTAATAAACAGTAACCATACTTGGTAATGTCATTTCCAAAAAGTTTGATCTATGAAAATATAAATATATTCAAATTGTATGTTAAACAATAAAAAAGAAGAAATCAGAACTCCAGAATTGCCATATTTTATGTCCCCCCCCCAAAAAAAAATAAAACACAATAAAGAGCGATCAAAATGTCTTATATATCCCAAAATGGTATCACTCACATCAGGTCACAAAAAATAATCTCATTGACAAATGAATAGAGAAAAGTTACAAGATTCCCAATATGGCAAAAAAAAAACAACCCAGAATTTCTTCTTGAACAAATTACAGAAATGTTTTCACTGTGAAAAAACAAAAAAATGGACAAGTGTGGTATTGCCAAATCCACATACCTTTACATGGCCAGTCCGTTCCTCTGTTAGGCTAAGTTCACACTTGCGTACCGGGGCTATGCGGAGGGATGCCTGCTTCCTCCGTTAAGCCCTGCCCACTTCAGCACTTTTCGTTTAGGTCCACCTACTTCTGCATGCATCCTGCGTACCTATCTTTAACCCCTTAAGCCCCGAGGGTGGTTTGCACGTTAATGACCGGGCCAATTTTTACAATTCTGACCACTGTCCCTTTATGAGGTTATAACTCTGGAACGCTTCAACAGATCTTAGCGATTCTGACATTGTTTTCTCGTAACATATTGTACTTCATGATAGTGGTAACATTTCTTCGATATAACTTGCGTTTATTTGTGAAAAAAACCGAAATTTGGCGAAAATTTTGAAAATTTTGCAATTTTCCAACTTTGAATTTTTATGCCCTTAAATCACAGAGATATGTCACACAAAATACTTAATAAGTAACATTTCCCACATGTCTACTTTACATCAGCACATGTTAGGGAGTTATAAGGGTTAAAAGTTGACCAGAAATTTCTCATTTTTACAACACCATTTTTTTTTAGGGAAACACATCTCATTTGAAGTCATTTTGAGGGGTCTATATGATAGAAAATACCCAAGTGTGACACCATTCTAAAAACTGGGCCCCTCAAGGTGCTCAAAACCACATTCAAGACGTTTATTAACCCTTCAGGTGTTTCACAGGAATTTTTGGAATGTTTAAATAAAAATGAACATTTAACTTTTTTTCACACAAAATTTATTTCAGCTCCAATTTGTTTTATTTTACCAAGGGTAACAGGAGAAAATGGACCCCAAAAGTTGTTGTACAATTTGTCCTGAGTACGCTGATACTCCATATGTGGGGGTAAACCACTGTTTGGGCGCATGGCAGAGTTCGGAAAGAAAAGGAGAGCCATTTTACTTTTCAATGCAAAATTGACTGGAATTGAGATGGGACGCCATGTTGCGTTTGGAGAGCCCCTGATGTGCCTAAACATTGAAACCCCCCACAAGTGACACCATTTTGAAAAGTAGACCCCCTAAGGAACTTATCTAGATGTGTGGTGAGCACTTTGGCCCACCAAGTGCTTCACAGAAGTTTATGATACAGAGCCGTAAAAATAAAAAATCATATTTTTTCACAAAAATGATCTTTTCGCCCCCAATTTTTTATTTTCCCAAGGGTAAGAGAAGAAATTGGACCCCAAAGATTGTTGTGCAATTTGTCCTGAGTACGCTGATACCCCATATGTGGGGGTAAACGACTGTTTGGGCGCATGGCAGAGCTCGGAAGGGAAGGAGCGCCGTTTGACTTTTCAATGCAAAATTGACTGGAAATAAGATGGGACGCCATGTTGCGTTTGGAGAGCCCCTGATGTGCCTAAACATTGAAACCCCCCACAAGTGATACCATTTTGGAAAGTAGACCCCTTAAGGAACTAATCTAGTTGTGTGGTGAGCACTTTGACCCAACAAGTGCTTCACAGAAGTTTATAATGCAGAGCTGTAAAAAAAAAAAATCCTTTTTTTTTACAAAAATGATCTTTTCGCCCCCAATTTTTTATTTTCCCAAGGGTAAGAGAAGAAATTGGACCCCAAAAGTTGTTGTGCAATTTGTCCTGAGTACGCTGATACCCCATATGTGGGGGTAAACAACTGTTTGGGTGCATGGCAGAGCTCGGAAGGGAAGGAGCGCTATTTGGAATGCAGACTTAGATGGATTGGTCTGCAGGCGTCACGTTGCATTTGCAGAGCCCCTGATGTACTCAAACAGTACAAACCCCCCACAAGTAACCCCATATTGGAAACTAGACCTCCCAAGGAACTTATCTAGATGTGTTGTGAGAACTTTGAACCCCCAAGTGTTTCACTACAGTTTATAACGCAGAGCCGTGAAAATAAAAATTCTTTTTTTTTTTTACAAAAATGATTTTTAAGCCACCAGTTTTGTATTTTCACAAGGGTAACAGGATAAATTGGACCCCAAAAGTTGTTGTCCAATTTGTCCTGAGTATGCTGATACCCCATATGTTGGGGTAAACCCCTGTTTTGGCGCATGGGAGAACTCGGAAGGGAAGGAGCACTGTTTTACTTTTTCAACGCAGAATTGACTGGAATTGAGATCGGACACCATGTCGCATTTGGAGAGCCCCTGATGTGCCTAAACAGTGGAAACCCCCCAGTTCTAACTGATCAAACATGATCGCAGTGTGCCGGGAGTTAATGTGCCGGGGCGGTCCGTGACCGCTCCTGGCACATAGTGCCGGATGTAAGCTGCGATAGTCAGCTGACACCCGGCCGCGATCGGCCGCACTCCCCTCGTCAGCGCGGCCGATCGCATATGATGTACTATCCCGTCGTTGGGAATTAAGGCCCACCCCACCTCGACGGGATAGTACGTCATATGGGATTAAGGGGATAACCCCTTTACCCCCAAGGGTGGATTGGACGTTAATGACCGGGCCAATTTTTACAATTTTGACCACTGTCCCTTTATGAGGTTATAACTCTGGAACGCTTCAACGGATCCCAGTGACTTTGACAATGTTTCTCGTGACATATTGTACTTCATGTAATTGGTAAAATTTCTTTGATAATACCTGCTTTATTTGTGAAACAAACGGAAACTTGGCAAAAATTTAGAAAATTTCGCAATTTTCCAACTTTGAATTTTTATGCCCTTAAATTACAGAGTTATGTCACACAAAATACTTAATAAGTAACATTTCCCACATGTCTACTTTACATCAGCACAATTTTGGAACCAACGTTTTTTTTTTGTTAGGGAGTTATAAAGGTTAAAAGTTGACCAGCAACTTCTCATTTTTACACCATTTTTTTTAGGGACCACATGACATTTGAAGTCACTTAGAGGGGAATATATGATAGAAAATACCCAAGTGTGACACCATTCTAAAAACTGCCCCCCCCCCCTTCCCCCAAGGTGCTCAAAACCACATTCAAGAAGTTTATTAACCCTTCAGGTGTTTCACAGGAATTTTTGGAATGCTTTAAAAAAAAATGAACATTTAACTTTTTTCACAAAAAATGTACTTTAGCTCCAATCTGTTTTATTTTACCAAGGGTAACAGGAGAAATTGGACCCCAAAGGTTATTGTACAATTTGTTCTGAGTATGCTGATACCCCGTACGTGGGGGTAAACCACTGTTTGGGCGCATGGCAGAGCTCAGAAGGGAAGGAGCACCATTTGACTTTTCAATTCAAAACTGACTGGAATTGAGATAGGATGCCATGTCGCGTTTGGAGAGCCCCTGATGTGCCTAAACATTGAAACCCCCCACAAATTACACTATATTGGAAAGTAGACCCCCTAAGGAACTTAGCTACATGTGTGGTGAGCACTTTGACCCACCAAGTGCTTCACAGAACTTGTTAAGGTAGAGCTGTAATAATAAAAAATCATATTTTTTCACAAAAATGATCTTTTCGCCCCCAATTTTTTGTTTTCCCAAGGGTAACAGATGAAATTGGACACCAAAAGTTGTTGTGCAGTTTGTCCTGAGTACGCTGATACCCCATATGTGGGGGAAAACCACTGTTTGGGCGCATGGCAGAGCTTGGAAGGGAAGGAGCGCTGTTTGACTTTTCAATGCAAAATTGACTGGAATTGAGATGGGACGCCATGTCGCGTTTGGAGAGCCCCTGATGTGCCTAAACATTGAAACCCCCCACAAGTGACACCATTTTGGAAAGTAGACTCCCTAAGGAACTTATGTAGATGTGTTTTGACAGCTTTGAACCCCAAGTGTTTCACTACAGTTTATAACGCTGAGCCGTGAAAATAAAAATTCTTTTTTTTTTTCACAAAAATTCTTTTTTAGCCCCCAGTTTTGTATTTTCCCAAGGGTAACAGGAGAAATTCGACCCCAAAAGTTGTTATCCAATTTGTCCTGAGTATGCTGATACCCCATATGTGGGAGAAAACTACTGTTTGGGCACATGGCAGAGCTTGGAAGGGAAGGAGCGCAGTTTGGAATGCAGACTAAGATGGATTCGTCTGCAGGCGTCACATTGCGTTTGCAGAGCCCCTGATGTACCTAAACAGTAGAAACCCCCCACACGTGACCCCATATTGGAAACTAGACCCCCCAAGGAACTTATCTAGATGTGTTGTGAGAACTTTGAACCCCCAAGTGTTTCACTACAGTTTATAACGTAGAGCCGGGAAAATAAAAAATCATTTTTGTTTCCACAAAAATTATTTTTTAGCCCCCAGTTTTGTATTTTCCCAAGGGTAACAGGATAAATTGGACCCCAAAAGTTGTTGTCCACTTTTTCCTGAGTGTGCTGATACCCCATATGTTGGGGTAAACCCGTTTTGGCGTATGGGAGAGCTCGGAGGGGAAGGAGCACTGTTTTACTTTTTCAACGCAGAATTGACTGGAATTGAGATCGGACGCCATGTCGCATTTGGAGAGCCCCTGATGTGCCTAAACAGTAGAAACCCCCCAATTCTAACTGAAACCCTAACCCAAACACACCTCTAACCCTAATCCCAACCCTAACCCTAACCACACCCCTAACCTTAATCCAAACCCTAATCCCAACCGTAAATGTAATCCAAACCCTAACTTTAGCCCCAACCCTAACTTTAGCCCCAACCCTAACCCTAACTTTAGCCCCAACCCTAACCCCAACCCTAACTGTAGCCCTAACCCTAACTTTAGCCCCAACCCTAACCCTAACTTTAGCCCCAACCCTAACCCTAACTTTAGCCCCAACCCTAACCCTAACTTTAGCCCCAACCCTAACCCTAATGGGAAAATGGAAATAAATAAATTTTTTAAAATTGTATTATTTTTCCCTAACTAAGGGGGTGATGATGGGGGGTTTGATTTACTTTTATAGTGGGTTTTTTAGCGGATTTTTATGATTGGCAGCCGTCACACACTAAAAGACGCATTTTATTGCAAAAAATAGTTTTTGCGTCTCCACATTTTGAGAGCTATAATTTTTCCATATTTTGGTCCACAGAGTCATGTGAGGTCTTGTTTTTTGCGGTTTGCGGGACGAGTTGACGATTTTATTGGTACCATTTTTGGGCACGTGACATTTTTTGATCGCTTTTTATTCTGATTTTTGTGAGGTAGAATGAACAAAAACCAGCTATTCATGAATTTCTTTTGGGGGGGCGCTTATACCGTTCCGCGTTTGGTAAAATTGATAAAGCAGTTTTAGTCTTCGGGTCAGAACGATTACAGCGATACCTCATTTATATCTTTTTTTATGTTTTGGCGCTTTTATACGATAAAAACTATTGTATATAAAAAATTATTATTTTTGCATCGCTTTATTCTGAGGACTATAACTTTTTTATTTTTTCGTAGATGACTCTGTATGGCGGCTCGTTTTTTGCGGGACAAGATGACGTTTTCATCGGTACCACGGTAATTTATATCCGTCTTTTTGATCGCGTGTTATTCCACTTTTTGTTTGGCGGTATGATAATAGAGCGTCGTTTTTTTACGGTGTTCACTGAAGGGGTTAACTAGTGAGACAGTTTTATAGGTCGGGTCGTTACGGACGCGGCGATACTAAATATGTGTACTTTTATTGTTTTTTTTTTATTTAGGCAAAGAAATGTATTTATTGGAACAATATATATATTTTTTTACACATGTAAATGTTTGTTTTTTTAACTTTTTTACATTGCCCCAGGGGGGACATCACATTATATTGACTGATCGCTGATATGATACTTTGCAATGCACTGTGCTGCAGGCGCTTGAAAGCCACCTCCCTGCTGGACCCGGAAGGCCCCCGTGGCCATTTTGGATCCGGGCCTGCAGGGAGGAGGAGGTAGGAGACCCTCGGAGCAACGCAATCACATGCAGGATGGGAGCGCAGGATGAGAGCAGCACATGACAGGATGGGGGTGCAGAATGGGAGCAACACATGACAGGATGTGAGTACCACATGACAGGATGGGGATGCAAAATGGGAGCAGCACATGACAGAATGGGGGAGCAGGATGGGAACAGCACATGACAGGATCTGAGCACCACATGACAGGATGGGGATGCAGGATGGGAGCAGCACATGACAGAATGGGCAGCAGGATGGGAGCAGCACATGACAGGACAGGGGAGCAGGATGGGAGCAGCACATGACAGGATCTGAACACCACATGACAGGATGGGGATGCAGGATGGGAGCAGCACATGACAGAATGGGGGAGCAGGATGGGAGCAGCACATGACAGGATCTGAGCACCACATGACAGGATGGAGATGCAGGATGGGAGCAGCACATGACAGGATGGGGCACAGGATGGGAGCAGCACATGACAGGACGGGGGAGCAGGATGGGAGCAGCACATGACAAGATGGGGGCACAGGATGAGAGCAGTACATGACAGGATGTGAGCACCACATGACAGGATGGGGATGCAAGATGGGAGCAGCACATGACAGAATGGGGAAGCAGGATGGGAGCAGCACATGACAGGACAGGGGAGCAGGATGGGAGCAGCACATGACAGGATCTGAACACCACATGACAGGATGGGGATGCAGGATGGGAGCAGCACATGACAGAATGGGGGAGCAGGATGGGAGCAGCACATGACAGGATCTGAGCACCACATGACAGAATGGGGGAGCAGGATGGGAGCAGCACACGACAGGATAGGGGAGCAGGATGAGACCAGCACATGACAGGATGGGGCGCAGGATGGGAGCAGCACATGACAGGATGGGGCACAGGATGGTAACAGCACGTGACAGGATGGGGGAGCAGGATGGGAGCAGCACATGACAGGATGGGGGCACAGGATGAGAGAAGTACATGACAGGATGGGGATGCAAGATGGGAGCAGCACATGACAGAATGGGGGAGCAGCACATGACAGGATAGGGGAGCAGGATGAGACCAGCACATGACAAGATGGGGCGCAGGATGGGAGCAGCACATGACAGGATGGGGATGCAGAATGGGAGCAGCACATGACAGAATGGGGGAGCAGGATGGGAGCAGCACATGACAGAATGGGGGAGCAGGATGGGAGCAGCACATGACAGGATGGGGTGCAGAATGGGAGCAGCACATGATAGGATGGGGAGTAGAACGAGAGCAGCACATGACAGGATGGGGCACAGGATGGGAGCAGCACTTGACAGGATGGGGGCGCAGGATGGGAGCAGCACATGACAGGATGGGGTGCAAGATTGGTGCACCACATGACAGGATGGGGACGCAGGATGAGAGCACACGACAGGATGAGGGCACAGGAAGAGAGTAGCACATGACAAGATGGAGGTGCACAAAACAGGATGAGGGCGCAGGATGGGGGCTGCACATGACAGGAAGGGGGCGCAGGATGGGAGCAGCATATAACAGGATGGGGGCGCAAGATGGTAGCAGCACATGACAGAATGGGGGAGCAGGATGGGAGCAGCACATGACAGGATGGGGCACAGGATGGGAGCAGCACATCACAGGATGGGGGCACAGGATGAGAGCAATACATGACAGGATGGGGATGCAAGATGGGAGCAGCACATGACAGAATGGGGGAGCAGGAAGGGAGCAGCACACAACAGGATAGGGGAGCAGGATGAGACCAGCACATGACAGGATGGGGCGCAGGATGGGAGCAGCACTGTTATGACCCCAATGGCGAGGGTCTCAGAGAAACAAGTAAATCTGCGACGTACAAAAATCCAGCTCATAGGGCAGTGGTAACTGGGTTGACCATATATCTACTCCTAACGCCAACACTAGCAGTAGCCGGGGAACATGCCTACGTTGGTCGCTAGATGTCTCGCGCCAGCCGGAGGACTAACTACCCCTAGAAGAGGAAAACACAGACCTCTCTTGCCTCCAGAGAATAGACCCCAAAAGTAGGATAGTAGCCCCCCACAAATAATAACGGTGAGGTAAGAGGAAATGACAAACACAGAGATGAACTAGATTTTAGCAAAGAGAGGCCCACTTACTAATAGCAGAATGTAGTAAGATAACTTATATGGTCAACAAAAACCCTATCAAAATCCACGCTGGAGATTCAAGAACCCCCGAACCGTCTAACGGCCCGGGGAGAGAACACCAGCCACCCTAGAGCTTCCAGCAAGGTCAGGAAACAGATTATATACAAGCTGGACAAAAATGCAAACCAAAACAAATAGCAAAAAGCAAGAAAGCAGACTTAGCTTAATCAAACAGGAACCAGGATCAGTAGACAAGAGCACTACAGATTAGCTCTGATATCAACGATGCCAGGCATTGAACTGAAGGTCCAGGGAGCTTATATAGCAACACCCCTGACCTAACGACCCAGGTGAGAATACAAGGGATGAATGACATACCCAGAGTCAAATCACTAGTAGCCACTAGAGGGAGCCAAAAAGTAAATTCACAACAGTACCCCCCCCTTAGTGAGGGGTCACCGAACCCTCACCAAGACCACCAGGGCGATCAGGATGAGCGGCGTGAAAGGCACGAACTAAATCGGCCGCATGCACATCAGAGGCGACCACCCAGGAATTATCCTCCTGACCATAGCCCTTCCACTTGACCAGGTACTGAAGCCTCCGCCTGGAGAGACGAGAATCTAAGATCTTCTCCACCATGTACTCCAACTCGCCCTCAACCAACACCGGAGCAGGAGGCTCAGCAGAAGGAACCACAGGCACAACGTACCGCCGCAACAAGGACCTATGAAATACGTTGTGGATGGCAAACGACACCGGAAGATCCAGGCGAAAGGATACAGGATTAATGATTTCCAATATCTTGTAAGGACCAATGAAGCGAGGCTTAAATTTGGGAGAGGAGACCTTCATAGGAACAAATCGAGAAGACAGCCATACCAAATCCCCAACGCGAAGTCGGGGACCCACACCGCGGCGGCGGTTGGCAAAACGCTGAGCCTTCTCCTGTGACAACTTCAAGTTGTCCACCACATGCCCCCAGATCCGCTGCAACCTATCCACCACGGAATCCACCCCAGGACAGTCAGAAGGCTCCACATGTCCCGAGGAAAAACGAGGATGGAAACCAGAGTTGCAGAAAAATGGCGAAACCAAGGTGGCGGAACTAGCCCGATTATTAAGGGCAAATTCAGCCAACGGCAAGAAGGTCACCCAATCATCCTGATCAGAAGAGACAAAACACCTCAAATAAGCCTCCAGAGTCTGATTAGTTCGCTCCGTTTGTCCGTTAGTCTGGGGATGGAAAGCGGATGAAAACGACAACTCAATGCCCATCCTCCCACAAAAGGATCGCCAGAACCTGGAAACAAACTGGGATCCTCTGTCCGACACAATATTCTCAGGAATGCCGTGCAAACGAACCACGTTCTGGAAGAACACAGGAACCAGATCAGAAGAGGAGGGCAGCTTAGGCAAAGGAACCAAATGGACCATCTTGGAGAAACGATCACATATCACCCAGATGACAGACATGCCCTGAGACACCGGAAGATCAGAAATGAAATCCATAGAGATGTGTGTCCAAGGTCTCTTCGGGACAGGCAAGGGCAAGAGCAACCCGCTGGCACGAGAGCAGCAAGGCTTAGCTCGAGCACAAGTACCACAGGACTGTACAAATGACCGCACATCCCTTGACAAGGAAGGCCACCAAAAGGACCTGGCCACCAGATCTCTGGTGCCAAAAATTCCCGGGTGCCCTGCCAACACCAAGGAATGAACCTCGGAAATGACTCTGCTGGTCCATCTAGCAGGCACAAACAATCTGTCAGGTGGACAAGAGTCAGGCCTACCAGCCTGAAATCTCTGCAACACACGTCGCAGATCTGGAGAAATAGCAGACACGATAACTCCTTCCTTAAGAATACCCACAGGTTCAGCGACTCCAGGAGCATCAGGCACAAAGCTCCTAGACAGAGCATCGGCCTTCACATTCTTAGAACCTGGCAAATACGAGACCACAAAGTCAAAACGGGAGAAAAACAATGACCAGCGGGCCTGTCTAGGATTCAGGCGTTTAGCAGACTCGAGATACATCAGATTTTTGTGATCAGTCAAGACCACCACACGATGCTTAGCACCCTCGAGCCAATGACGCCACTCCTCAAATGCCCACTTCATGGCCAACAACTCCCGATTGCCCACATCATAATTTCGCTCTGCCGGCGAAAACTTCCTAGAGAAAAAGGCACAAGGTCTCATAGTAGAGCAACCAGGGCCTCTCTGCGACAAAACGGCCCCTGCCCCAATCTCCGAAGCATCCACCTCAACCTGAAAGAGAAGTGAGATGTCAGGCTGGCACAAAACAGGCGCCGAAGTAAACCGGCGTTTTAACTCCTGGAAAGCCTCCACGGCAGCAGGAGCCCAGTTAGCTACATCAGAGCCTTTCTTGGTCATATCCGTCAGCGGTTTAACAACGCTAGAGAAATTTGCGATAAAACGACGGTAGAAGTTAGCAAAACCCAAGAACTTCTGAAGACTCTTAACTGACGAGGGTTGAGTCCAATCATGAATAGCTCGGACCTTGACTGGATCCATCTCCACAGCAGAAGGGGAAAAAATGAACCCCAAAAAGGGAACCTTCTGTACACCAAAGAGACACTTTGAGCCTTTTACAAACAAAGAATTTTCACGCAGAATCTCAAAAACCATCCTGACCTGCTCCACATGCGAGTCCCAATCATCAGAAAAAACCAGAATATCATCCAGATAAACAATCAAAAATTTATCCAGATACTTCCGGAAAATGTCATGCATGAAGGACTGAAAAACTGAAGGTGCATTAGAGAGACCGAATGGCATCACCAAGTACTCAAAATGACCTTCGGGCGTATTGAATGCGGTTTTCCATTCATCGCACTGCCTAATGCGCACAAGGTTGTACGCACCACGAAGGTCTATCTTGGTGAACCACTTGGCACCTTTAATCCGGGCAAACAAATCTGACAACAGCGGCAAAGGATACTGAAATTTGACAGTGATCTTATTTAAAAGCCGATAGTCAATACAAGGCCTCAAAGATCCGTCCTTTTTGGCCACAAAAAAGAATCCCGCACCAAGAGGGGAAGAAGAAGGACGGATATGCCCCTTCTCAAGAGACTCCTTGATACAGTGGGGCAAAAAAGTATTTAGTCAGTCAGCAATAGTGCAAGTTCCACCACTTAAAAAGATGAGAGGCGTCTGTAATTTACATCATAGGTAGACCTCAACTATGGGAGACAAACTGAGAAAAAAAAATCCAGAAAATCACATTGTCTGTTTTTTTATCATTTTATTTGCATATTATGGTGGAAAATAAGTATTTGGTCAGAAACAAAATTTCATCTCAATACTTTGTAATATATCCTTTGTTGGCAATGACAGAGGTCAAACGTTTTCTGTAAGTCTTCACAAGGTTGCCACACACTGTTGTTGGTATGTTGGCCCATTCCTCCATGCAGATCTCCTCTAGAGCAGTGATGTTTTTGGCTTTTCGCTTGGCAACACGGACTTTCAACTCCCTCCAAAGGTTTTCAATAGGGTTGAGATCTGGAGACTGGCTAGGCCACTCCAGGACCTTGAAATGCTTCTTACGAAGCCACTCCTTCGTTGCCCTGGCGGTGTGCTTTGGATCATTGTAATGTTGAAAGACCCAGCCACTTTTCATCTTCAATGCCCTTGCTGATGGAAGGAGGTTTGCACTCAAAATCTCACGATACATGGCCCCATTCATTCTTTCATGTACCCGGATCAGTCGTCCTGGCCCCTTTGCAGAGAAACAGCCCCAAAGCATGATGTTTCCACCACCATGCTTTACAGTAGGTATGGTGTTTGATGGATGCAACTCAGTATTCTTTTTCCTCCAAACACGACAAGTTGTGTTTCTACCAAACAGTTCCAGTTTGGTTTCATCAGACCATAGGACATTCTCCCAAAACTCCTCTGGATCATCCAAATGCTCTCTAGCAAACTTCAGATGGACCCGGACATGTACTGGCTTAAGCAGTGGGACACGTCTGGCACTGCAGGATCTGAGTCCATGGTGGCGTAGTGTGTTACTTATGGTAGGCCTTGTTACATTGGTCCCAGCTCTCTGCAGTTCATTCACTAGGTCCCCCAGCGTGGTTCTGGGATTTTTGCTCACCGTTCTTGTGATCATTCTGACCCCACGGGGTGGGATTTTGCGTGGAGCCCCAGATCGAGGGAGATTATCAGTGGTCTTGAATGTCTTCCATTTTCTAATTATTGCTCCCACTGTTGATTTCTTCACTCCAAGCTGGTTGGTTATTGCAGATTCAGTCTTCCCAGCCTGGTGCAGGGCTACAATTTTGTTTCTGGTGTCCTTTGACAGCTCTTTGGTCTTCACCATAGTGGAGTTTGGAGTCAGACTGTTTGAGGCTGTGCACAGGTGTCTTTCTATACTGATAACAAGTTTAAACAGGTGCCATTACTACAGGTAATGAGTGGAGGAAAGAGGAGACTCTTAAAGAAGAAGGTACAGGTCTGTGAGAGCCAGAAATCTTGATTGTTTGTTTCTGACCAAATACTTATTTTCCACCATAATATGCAAATAAAATGATAAAAAAAAAGACAATGTGATTTTCTGGATTTTTCTCAGTTTGTCTCCCATAGTTGAGGTCTACCTATGATGTAAATTACAGACGCCTCTCATCTTTTTAAGTGGTGGAACTTGCACTATTGCTGACTGACTAAATACTTTTTTGCCCCACTGTATATGAACGCATCGCGGTATGTTCAGGTACCGACAGATTAAACAGTCTCCCCTTAGGAAACTTACTGCCAGGAATCAAATCTATTGCACAGTCACATTCCCTATGAGGAGGCAGTGCACTGGACTTAGACTCGCTGAAGACATCCTGATAATCAGACAAATACGCCGGAACTTCCGAAGGCGTAGAAGAAGCAATAGACAAGGGCAGGGAATCTCCATGAATTCCATGGCAGCCCCAACTTGACACTGACATAGCCTTCCAGTCCAAGACTGGATTATGGGTCTGTAACCATGGCAAACCCAAAACAACCAAATCATGCATTTTATGCAGAACAAGAAAACGTATTACCTCCCGATGTTCGGGAGTCATGCACATGGTAACCTGTGTCCAAAACTGCGGTTTATTTTTTGCCAATGGCGTAGAATCAATACCCCTAAGAGGGATAGGATTTTCCAATGGCTCAAGAACAAATCCGCAGCGCTTGGCAAATGACAGATCCATAAGGCTCAGGGCAGCACCCGAGTCCACAAACGCCATGACAGGATACGATGACAGTGAGCAAATCAAAGTTACAGATAGAATAAATTTAGGTTGCAAATTACCAATGGCGACCGGGCTAACAACCTTAGTAAGACGTTTAGAGCATGCTGAGATAACATGTGTAGAATCACCACAGTAGTAACACAAGCCATTCTGGCGTCTATGAATTTTCCGCTCATTTCTAGTCAGGATTCTATCACATTGCATTAAATCAGGTGTCTGTTCAGACAACACCATGAGGGAATTAGCGGTTTTGCGCTCCCGCAACCGCCGGTCGATTTGAATAGCCAGGGCCATAGAATCATTCAGACCTGTGGGAATGGGAAAACCCACCATCACATTCTTAATGGCTTCAGAAAGGCCATTTCTAAAATTAGCAGCCAATGCACACTCGTTCCACTGGGTCAGCACGGACCATTTCCGAAATTTTTGGCAATACACTTCAGCCTCGTCCTGGCCCTGAGACATAGCCAGCAAGGCCTTTTCTGCCTGAATCTCAAGATTGGGTTCCTCATAAAGCAAACCGAGCGCCAGAAAAAACGCATCAATGTCAGCCAATGCCGGATCTCCTGGCGCCAGCGAGAAGGCCCAATCCTGAGGGTCGCCCCGTAAAAAAGAAATAACAATTTTCACTTGCTGAGTGGAGTCTCCAGATGAACAGGGTTTCAGGGACAAAAACAATTTACAATTATTCCTGAAATTTCTAAATTTAAATCGGTCTCCGGAAAACGGTTCAGGAATCGGTATCTTAGGTTCTGACATAGGACTTCTGATAACATAATCTTGTATGCCCTGCACACGAGCAGCAAGCTGGTCCACACTTGTAATCAAAGTCTGGACATTCATGTCAGCAGCAAACACAAGCCACTCAGAGGTAAAGGGGAAAAGAAAAAAAAATGAGAGAGAGAAAAAAAAACTCAGAACTTTCTTTCTTATAATCCCGCTTCTGCAATGCATTTAACATTTAATACTGGCCTGGCAAACTGTTTTGACCCCAATGGCGAGGGTCTCAGAGAAACAAGTAAGTCTGCGACGTACAAAAATCCAGCTCATAGGGCAGTGGTAACTGGGTTGACCATATATCTACTCCTAACGCCAACACTAGCAGTAGCCGGGGAACATGCCTACGTTGGTCGCTAGATGTCTCGCGCCAGCCGGAGGACTAACTACCCCTAGAAGAGGAAAACACAGACCTCTCTTGCCTCCAGAGAATAGACCCCAAAAGTAGGATAGTAGCCCCCCACAAATAATAACGGTGAGGTAAGAGGAAATGACAAACACAGAGATGAACTAGATTTTAGCAAAGAGAGGCCCACTTACTAATAGCAGAATGTAGTAAGATAACTTATATGGTCAACAAAAACCCTATCAAAATCCACGCTGGAGATTCAAGAACCCCCGAACCGTCTAACGGCCCGGGGAGAGAACACCAGCCACCCTAGAGCTTCCAGCAAGGTCAGGAAACAGATTATATACAAGCTGGACAAAAATGCAAACCAAAACAAATAGCAAAAAGCAAGAAAGCAGACTTAGCTTAATCAAACAGGAACCAGGATCAGTAGACAAGAGCACTACAGATTAGCTCTGATATCAACGATGCCAGGCATTGAACTGAAGGTCCAGGGAGCTTATATAGCAACACCCCTGACCTAACGACCCAGGTGAGAATACAAGGGATGAATGACATACCCAGAGTCAAATCACTAGTAGCCACTAGAGGGAGCCAAAAGGTAAATTCACAACACAGCACATGACAGGATGGGGATGCAGGATGGCAGCAGCACATGAAAGAATGGGGGAGCAGGATGGGAGCAGCACATGACAGAATGGGGAAGCAGGATGGGAGCAGCACATGACAGGATGGGGCGCAGAATGGGAGCAGTACATGACAGGATGGGGGAGTAGGATGAGAGCAGCACATGACAGGATGGGGCGCAGGATGGGAGCAGCACATGACAGGATGGGGCGCAGGATGGGAGCAGCACATGACAGGATGGGGTGCAGGATGGGAGCACCACATGACAGGATGGGGGCGCAGGATGAGAGCACACGACAGGATGAGGGCACAGGAAGAGAGTAGCACATGACAAGATGGAGGCGCACAAAACAGGATGAGGGCGCAGGATGGGGGCTGCACATGACAGGAAGGGGACGCAGGATGGGAGCAGCATATAACAGGATGGGGGCGCATGATGGGGGCAGCACATGACAATATTAGGGGGCGCAGGATGGAAGCAGCACATATCAGGATGGAGACCATATACCAATATAAATGCTCGCCACCCGGGCGTAGAACGGGTTCAATAGCTAGTAAATATTTATAGTGACAAGGTCACAGGAAAAATACCGGAGGAGAGATATGTATCACTGAGGATGTTAGCTTCAGTGATATGAACCTGGGAAAATACTCAAGCACACTAAGTGCTGATATTGGTTAATCGGCCATGTTTAACGACTGAGTATTTTGGTGAACAGCTGAAGAGTGGGTGGGAGGCTGTTCACCACATCTCCACCCCAGGGTGTCTTCCCAAAGCTAAATGTGGAGCCTTTGGTTTCATTCAGAGTTCTGTGTACTCTGGAGAGGAGCTGACAGAGCTGAAACTTGACCTGTAAGGGCAGATCCCTCCAGTTATGAAGACTTTAGTGAGTGTTATTTTGTTTGTTTTTGTCAAGAAAACAGAATATGTTTATTTTGTTTGCACTGGTTTATGAAGTCTGATTTAATAAACCAGTTGAAATTTTAAAGGAAAGCATTATTGTGACTACCTCGTTAAGAAGCCGAGTGAGCTGATCTACCAGAATACATATACTATAAATTTGCCATTACCATATTTTATACTGCGCTGTAACGTCATGATGATATTGCAAGACTTGGAATAAACCATCAGCCCATGCGCCACCTCTAGGAATGACTTCACCTGAGCAAAATGTAAGTCTCTGGTATCTGTTCTTCCAGCTGACATGTCGTGCAAGTGCTGTCATTCCTGGGGGAGGGGCAAATGGTTATTTCGGCTCTCGCTACATCATCAGGACATTACTGCGCATGCCCCGCCACTAGAATGATGGCGCCTGCACGAGATGTTGGCTGGGGGGGGGGCAGGTCACAAAGAAGATTGTCCTGTCAATCACTGGCAGGAGAACAGCGCCAGGAGGAGAAAGAAGCCGGAGGAGCTGGCGAGCTGTAAGTGCAGACCAAGCCCCTAAACTTGTGATCTCACTTGCATAAGAATTCACTGATGGATTACAAGACAACAGAGACATAGATTGTGATGATCTTAAATTGGGGTCTAAAAGCTTGCTGAAAGGTTCCTTTTATTTATTTTAGGCCAGTCTCACACGTCCAGATAATTCCGGTACCGGAAAAATCGGTACCGGAGTTATCCGTGTGTCCGTGTGCTCACGTGGCACATCAGTGTGGCACACGTGCGGTAGCCGTGTGCCGACTGGGTACCACACGGACCGTGCAGGAGACAGCACTAGAGTAAGCGCTGTCCCCTGCTTTGGGTGCTGAAGCCGCCATTCATCCCTTCTCTCCAGCAGCGTTCGCTGGAGAGAAGGAATGAAAAATCTTTTTTTTTTTGCGGTTGAAATAAAGTTCCCGGTAACCACCCCTATGGGAGGTGGAGCCGCATATTCATCACTGCAATGAGCGGTACCACGTGACCGCTCATACAGGACAAGCTGCGACGCTGAGAGGAAGCATCGAGGGAGCTGGGTGAGTATTTTATTTCCAGCGGGCGGGCGCACAGGGGGTGGGAGGGGGTTTGAGGGGGTTTGGTTACCGGGAACTTCATTTCAACCGCAAAAAAAAAATAAATGATTTTTCATTCCTTCTCTCCAGCGAATGCTGCTGGAGAGAAGAAATGAATGGCGGCTTCAGCACCACAAGCTGGGGGGACAGCGCTTACTGTAGAGCTGTCTCCTGCATGGCACACGGACAGCATCCGTGTGCGGTACGTGTTTTACATGGACCCATTGACTTTAATGGGTCCGTGTGATCCGTGCGCTCCCATGAACACTGACATGTCTCCGTGTTTTTCAAACGGACACACGGTCCGTGAAAACACGCTGACATGTGCAGAGACACATTGATTTTAATGTGTCTACGTGAGTCAGTGTCTCTGGTACGTGAGAAAACTGTCACCACACGTACCGGAGCCACTGACGTGTGAAACAGGCCTTATTATTTTTGAAACAAAACAAAAGTCTAGAGGCACAAGTAGAAATTATGGTGCCTTCTAGTGCAGAGGGAAAAACTGCAAAAGAAATGCAGGATGTATGTCATATAAAGACCAGAAATAGTATTAATCCTAACGCACACACATGACAGCATATTCTGAAAAGTTACATGTAGGTGCAGCAATTACAAGGTGGCACTCTGGCATACTTGTGGAATGTTTCTTCTTTTTTATATAATAGAAGAGATGCTGCCAATTTTGTGTGGATCTGCCTCTCCGAACGTCTCTTAAGATATTTGCGGATTTGCTGTAGACACACTTTGCCGCAAATCCTGAAATGTGACCATACCTTTATTTTGTATTGCTTCTGGACGGGAGGAAAACTGTACAGCAAGGGTGGGGAATCTTTTTTTTCTGCCTGTGCTCACAGAGCAAGTAGAAATTATCACTAAGGTGACACTTGAATTAAACTCTGACAGAGTTTCAGACGAGAATCATTAGCATAATCGGCCCGATTCTCTTGCATGAGATAATCTAAGGCAGCCTGAGGCCGGAGTCACAGTAGTGTACAGAATCTGATGCCATATGCTAATGACACTTGGCTCTTGCTCTGCTGCGAGATTGACTAGAGTGTCAGTGCTCTGTGCGCCGATCCTCTCGCAGCACAGGTGCAGAGGAGACAGAAAAATTAATTTCTCCTCTGCTGCCGGCGTCAGTGGGAATCACACTGCACTCGGGTGACATCCGAGTGCAGTGCGATGTTTCAAACGCACCTATAGGCTTGTAACGGTGCGTGATTCGATTCTTGTAGCAATTCGCACCATGCTGAATCAGCATGAGAATAGAATCGCAGACGGGCACTGCCCCATAGATTAACATTGGGCCGAGTGCAATCTGATTTTTTCATCGGATTGCACTAGTCCGACATATTCACTTGCGTGGGATTTCTGGACAAGAACTAGACATCACAGGGACATTAGGGCGTGATAGCTAGGTTAATGAAGATCGGAGGCAGAGTTATCTTCCAGTAACCGCACGCCCCAGAGCCTGGAACTCATTAACATTAAAGGGAACCTATGAAAACTGTTGGAGGAAAAAAAGTGCAATAGGGTTTTATCCGAGATTAAGCAGTCAATGCAAGGTGAAAGCACTCACCAGACGTAGCTTAAGACAAGAATTGGAAAGATTTGCTGCTGCAGATCCACGGATCCACGAGGGACCGGCCATTGAGAATACAATGTAGGAGAACGTGGTCAAATTCTGCGCTGCTGAATCATGTAGTCCAAAGGTATTGTTAAAAAGTGGTCTTTATTCAACATGTTTCTGAGTTTCAAAGAACTCCTTCATCAGGAAATACCACATAAGACACATTCTTAGGCCGGCGTCACACTCAGCGTATGTAAATACGGTCCGTTTTTTACGGCCGTAATACGCAGAAAAGTCCCCAAAATAGTGGTCCGTATGTCATCCGTAGGCAGGGTGTGTCAGCGTATTTTGCGCATGGCATTCTCCGTATGTAATCCGTATGGCATCCGTACTGCGAGATTTTCTCGCAGGCTTGCAAAACCGACATCTAATGGATTTATGTGCTCAAATGTTCGGTAAAACATATATACAGTATATATATATATGTCATTGAGACACATATATATATATATTCTGTATTTATATTTAATTCAGCGCGATATCTGTGAAAAGCCGGTAATTCAATTGCCGGCTTCTCATTTCTCCTTCCCAAACCCGACAGGATATGAGACATGGTTTACATACAGTAAACCATCTCATATCCCCTTTTTTTTGCATATTCCACACTACTGTTAGTAGTGTGTATGTGTATGTGCAAAATTTGGGTGCCGTAGCTGCTAAAGGGTTAAATGGCGGAAAAAATTGGCATGGACTCCCGCGCAATTTTCTCCGCCAGAGTGGTAAAGCCAGTGACTGAGGGCAGATATTAATAGCCAGGAGAGGGTCCATGGTTATTGGCCCCCCCTGGCTACAAACATCTGCCCCCAGCCACCCCAGAAATGGCACATCAGGAAGATGCGCCTATTCTGGCACTTGGCCTCTCTCTTCCCACTCCCGTGTAGCGGTGGGATATGGGGCAATGAAGGGTTAATGTCACCTTGCTATTGTAAGGTGACATTAAGCCAGGTTAATAATGGAGAGGCGTCAATTATGTCACCTATCCATTATTAATCCAATTGTATGAAAGGGTTAAAAAAACACACACACATTATTAAAAAGTATTTTAATGAAATAAACACACAGGTTGTTTTAATATTTTATTGCTCTCTCAATCCACCTGAAGACCCTCGCTTGGCAAAATAATAAACCAACAATATACATACCTTCTGTTGATCTGTCACGTCCCACGAAGTAAATCCATCTGAAGGGGTTAAATCATTTTACAGGCAGGAGCTGTGCTAAAGCACTCGCTCGCAATTGCACTTGCAATTATGTTGCATTTTTTTCCGCAGCATGTTCATTAATTTTGCGGATTTTTCACGGATTTCCCGCTATATTATTGCAGCTCCGGAAAAAAAAACGTGAAAAATCTGCAAAAAAAAAACGCAAGAAAAAAAGTGAAAAATATTCCTGCAAAAGTAGTCCGGATTTGCTCAGGAAAATTCTGCTAACTTTCCTGAACGTGTGCACATAGCCTTAGTGAACATGGTAAAAAAAAAAAACGACAACTGTGGGATTGCACTTTTTTTCCAATTTCACCGCACTTGGTCGTTAAGGGGTTAATAAGTCAGCTACGTCAGATGTGGTGACAGATTCCCTTTAAGTAAAAGCTTGACGCATTTTCGTTTTTGCACCACATTCATTATCATTTTCATAGTCCGAGGGCCTACTTATTTATTGCATTTGCTCTTTTTTCTTTAGCGTTTGCTGTTTTTTATTCATTTATTTTTTCCTTTAATTTGTGCCTGTTGTTGTTTTTTATGTTCGCCATTGTGGGCCGGGTTAGGGGTTTCCATGTGGTTTTTTTCGTCCGATTCATCATTTGCGTCTTTTGGAAATGTTGCAATGTTTTGGTACAAACGTGCTCCAGTCTTCTTCCTAGAGGTATATAATTTATGAACGTTTTGCGACATATCAGCCGATCATGCAACTTTTGCTCTATAAAGTCGTGTAAGAGGTTAAAGACGAAACTAAAGTGAATTTTTATAGCGTATGAAACTCATGAGCGTGCGCCATTTTGAAGAATTTGGCGCAAACCATCAATGAACGTCACAACACAAAAAAAGTAAAAATCGCCATGATTGAGGCCCTGGGCATTTTGTGAGTTTGTTCGGCGATGTGGACGTTGTTTTTAATGTCCAGATGTTTTTTGGGAGGGAAAATTCATGATTTCAGACTTTTGGAAATGTTGCAAAAATTTTGCACTATAGGAACGGTACTTCAGCGCCTCAGTGTACAAAATCTGCGCATTATTGTTCTTCTTGTACAATTGGAGACTGACGTGAAACATTTTAAAGCTTCGTGAAGGAGCCGTTCAGCACTTTACAAGGCAAAAATGGAAATAAAAGTTGAATTTGTGCAGTGTGACCTCCTGAGGTAATGGTGGTCACTGAGGTAGCCTCTCTAGGTCACATTAATCTGATTGGTTGCTATGGGCTATTTTAGGACACCATAGCAACAAATGAGACTTCAGCTTTCACTTCTCCCACCAACAAGCCGCGCTGTGATTGGCTACTTCTAGTCAGCCTTATAAACCCCTTCATCTGAGACATGTTTGACCCCTGCGGCTTCCTGTACTGATATCCCGGCCTGGCACTGTGGTAGTGCGGGGTACAGCACCCGGTGACTACGTGCACGGCACACACGACACCTGTGTAGTATCTGCACGCTGTATCCAGGTGACTCATACTTGTAGAATGGCGCCATCTCCACTCTGGCCCCGCCCCCTGCTAGTGCTCCAATCACGGCGCAGCTCCTGATATCTCCCCAGCTCGGCCGACCAATGAGCGGTCGCTGCTGTGCTCGGATGTTCCCGGCCTCACACCTTCGTCGTTCATTGACTGGAGAGTTGGCGGAGGAGCAGCCGCACACAGGGCTCCGCTCCCCGGCACTTCCACCTGTGACGCTGCCAAAATGCCTTCCAGGTGTAGGCGAGTCCTGCCCAGCTCCTCACTGCTAACGTTACAGTGCTGACACCACGTGTAGGAAGGACGCCGAGTGCCTGCGGTGTGTGCAGAGCTGACACTGCCATGTAGGGAGCTTCCTGTGCCCGGCAGGACAGGGGTGATCACACTGTCACCTCTTCTCCATTGCCATGGTTAATAATGCTACAGCCATAAGTGTGTCATGTATGGGACAATCATGTCTCCATGGCGGGGCGCTGTATGGCACAGTCACATGGCTCCATGGCGGGGCGCTTTATGGCAGTCACGTGTCTCCATGGCGGGGCGCTGTATGGCACAGTCACGTGTCTCCATGGCGGGGCGCTGAATGGCACAGTCACGTGTCTCCATGGTGGGGCGCTGTATGGCACAGTCACGTGTCTCCACGGCGGGGCGCTGTATGGCACTGTCACGTGTCTCCATGGCGGGGTGCTGTATGGCACAGTCACGTGTCTCCATGGTGGGGCGCTGTATGGCACAGTCACGTGTCTCCATGGTGGGGCGCTGTATGGCACAGTCACGTGTCTCCATGGCGGGGTGCTGTATGGCACAGTCACGTGTCTCCATGGCGGGGTGCTGTATGACACAGTCACGTGTCTCCACGGCTGGACGCTGTATGGCACAGTCACATGTCTCCACCGCTGGGCTCTGTATGGCACAGTCACGTGTCTCAACGGCTGGACGCTGTATGGCACAGTCACGTCTCTCCATGGCGGGGTGCTGTATGGCACAGTCACATGGCTCCATGGCGGGGTGCTGTATGGCACAGTCGTGTCCCCACGGTGGGGCGCTGTATGGCACAGACGTGTCTCCATGGCGGGGCGCTGTATGGCACAGTCACGTGTCTCCACGGCTGGACGCTGTATGGCACAGTCACGTGTCTCCACGGCGGGGTGCTGTATGGCACAGTCACGTGTCTCCGCGGCGGGGCGCTGTATGGCACAGTCACGTGTCTCCACGGCGGGGCGCTGTATGGCACAGTCACGTGTCCACGACGGGGTGCTGTGTGGCACAGTCACGTGTCTCTACAGCAGGGTGCCGTATGGCACAGTCACGTGTCTCCATGGCGGGGCGCCGTATGGCACAGTCACGTCGTATGTCCATGGTGGGGCACCGTATGGCACAGTCACGTCGTGTATCCACAGCGGGGTGCTGTATAGCACAGTCATGTCATGTCTCCATGGTGGGGCACTGTATGGCACAGTCACGTCATGTCTTCATGGCGGGATGATGTATGGGACAGTGGCATCGTGTCTGCATGGCGGGGCGCTGTATAGCAGTCATATCAGGTCTCTATCCGTGCCACGGACACACTTGTCATGGTCACCTGTCTATCTGTCCTAGCAGTGCAGGAACAAGGGGCAGCTTTACTCGTTTATAGATGCCCCTTGCAATCCCAGTGTTTCACTTTTAGCCTCATAGGCCGGGGTCACACTTGCAAGTTCAATGCTAGAAGCTCGCCGGAGTCTCTCGCATCAAGTCCCGGCATAGAAATACATGCAGCCGCATGCTCTGGTCCCGAGTGCCGGCGGCAGTGCTGGGACTTGATGCAAGAGACTCGCATTGAATTCGCAAGTGTGACCCTGGCCATAGACAGATATACAAGGGACTCTCTCTTCCACCCAATATGTCATCAGGCATGGGAGCAGGGGAGAATAAATGAATGAAAAACCCGACGTGGGGTCCCCGTATGTTTTTAAACCAACCCGGCAAAACTCACAGGTGCGGGTTGCTATTCTCAGGCTGGTAAGGGGCCATGGATATGGGCCCCCCAGCCTAAAAACAGCAGCCTGCAGCTGCCCAGAAAAGGACCATCTATTAGATGCTCCAATTCTGGAGCTTTGCCCAGTTCTTGCCACTTGCCCTGGAGTGGTGGCAAATGGGTTAATGTCACTTTCCTATTGTAAAGTGACATTAAGCCTGGCTTAGTAATGGAGAGATGTCAATAAGACATCTATCAATTACTAATCCTATAGTTGGAAAAGGGTTAAATAAACCACTCAGTAAGAATAAAGTATTTTAATGAAATCATACACCACACCTTTTGCCATCTTTATTATACTGCTAATCCAAGCGACGCCCTCGATCTCCTGTAAGGCCGGCGTCACACTAGCGAGTTTTACAGACGTATGAGCGCATAAACTACGTCCGTAAAATACGCATTGCACACGGCCCAATGAAACTATGGCCCAGCTCCTATCTGCCGTATATTACGCATCCATAATATACGGTCTTGTACGGCCGTAGAAAATCGCAGCATGCTGCGTTTGTCACCGTATTGCGCAAAAAAATCGCCAATGAAAGTCTATGGGGGCGAGAAAAATACGGATTCCACACGGACCAGCAGTGTGACTTGCGAGAAATACGCAGCGATGTTAGTGAAAAGCCGGTAATTCAATTGCCGGCTTTTCATTTCTCCTTCACAAACCCGACAGGATATGAGACATGGTTTACATACAGTAAACCATCTCATATCCCTTTTTTTTTTGCATATTCCACACTACTAATGTTAGTAGTGTGTATGTGCAAAAATTGGGCGCTGTAGCTTGTAAAATAAAGGGTTAAATCGCGGAAAAAATCGGTGTGGGCTCCCGCGCAATTTTCTCCGCCAGAGTGGTAAAGCCAGTGACTGAGGGCAGATATTAATAGCCTAGAGAGGGTCCATGGTTATTGGCCCCCCCCTGGCTACAAACATCTGCCCCCAGCCACCCCAGAAAAGGCACATCTGGAAGATGCGCCTATTCTGGCACTTGGCCACTCTCTTTCCACTCCCGTGTAGCGGTGGGATATGGGGTAATGATGGGTTAATGTCACCTTGCTATTGTAAGGTGACATTAAGCCAGATTAATAATGGAGAGGCGTCAATTATGACACCTATCCATTATTAATCCAATAGTACTAATAATAAAACACACACATGATTACAAAGTATTTTAATGAAAAAGACACATGTTGTAATATTTTATTAGACTCTTAATCCACCTGAAGACCATCGTCCTGAAACAAAGTTAAAAAAACAAACAACAATATTCCATACCTTCCGTCGTTATGTCCCACGATGTAAATCCATCTGAAGGGGTTAAATCATTTTACAGCCAGGAGCTCTGCTAAAGCACTTGCTCCTGCCTGTAAAACCCCGGGTACTGAATGGAAAGCAGAGTGACCTGTAGTTACCTTGAGTTGCGGTGAGGCGCCCTCTGCTGGATGTCCTCATATGAACTCGAGCGTGGGAACTTTTCCAAGGCTCCAGTTCATGAGGACATCCAGCAGAGGGCGCATCACTGCAACTCAAGGTAAGTACAGGACAATCCCCTGCTTTCCATTCAGCACCCGGGGTTTTACAGGCAGGAGCGAGTGCATTAGCAGAGCTCCTGGCTGTAAAATGATTTAACCCCTTCAGATGGATTTACTTCGTGGGACATAACGACGGAAGGTATGGAATATTGTTGTTTTTTTTATTTTTCCTTTGTTACAGAACGAGGGTCTTCAGGTGGATTACCAGTATAATAAAATATTACAACAACCTGTGTCTTTATTTCATTAAAGGACTTTGTAATAATGTGTGTGTGTGTGTGTGTTTTCTTAACCATTTCGTACTATTGGATTAATAATGGATAGGTGTCATAACTGACGCCTCTCCATTATTAATCTGGCTTAATGTCACCTTACAATAGCAAGGTGACATTAACCCTTCATTACCCCATATCCCACCGCTACAGGGAGTGGGAAGAGAGTGGCCAAGTGCCAGAATAGGCGCATCTTCCAGATGTGCCTTTTCTGGGGTGGCTGGGGGCAGATGTTTGTAGCCAGGGGGGGGCCAATAACCAAGGACCCTCTCCTGGCTATTAATATCTGCCCTCAGTCACTGGCTTTACCACTCTGGCGGAGAAAATTGCACGGGAGCCCACGCCAATTTTTTCCGCGATTTAACCCTTTATTTTACAAGCTACAACGCCCAAATTTTGCACATACACACTACTAACATTAGTAGTGTGGAATATGCAAAAAAAAAAAGGGCTATCAGATGGTTTACTTTATGTAAACCATGTCTCATATCCTGTCGGGTTTGGGAAGGAGAAATGAAAAGCCGGCAATTGAATTACCGGCTTTTCTCTCTAACACCGCTGCGTATTTCTCGCTGGTCACACTGCTGGTCCGTGTGTAATCCGTATTTTTCTCGCCCCCATAGACTTTCATTGGCGATTTTTTTGCGCAATACGGTGACAAATGCAGCATGCTGCGATTTTGTACGGCTGTAGAAAGCCGTATAATACGGATCAGTAAAATACGGCTGATAGGAGCTGGGACATAGGGAATCATTGGTCCGTGTGTTATGCGTATTTTACGGGTGTATTTTCTGCGCTCATACGTCCGTAAAACTCGCCAGTGTGACGCCGGCCATACACTGAGTGTGATGCCGGCCTAAAAAAAAATAGAAATAATAAACCAACAATATACCCCGTACCTGTCCGGCGTTCAGACCCACGGCGTAATCCATACTGGTGCTAATGCGACCATCCCAGCTGTAAACTACTGGGGAATGAATGAGAAGCAGCTGGCACAGGCTCCGTAACTAGCGGTGAGGTCACTGAGTCTGTGCTCGCTGCCGGCATGAACTCCTGTGACCTCAGGACCGTGCGAAATGCAAGTGATGAGGTCACAGCAGTTCAAGCTCTGTCACAGTGACCTCATCACTTGCATTCTCCCACGGTCCTGAGGTCACAGGAGTTCATGCCGGTAGTTTACAGCTAGGACGGTCGCATCTTAGCACCGCTCCCAGTTGTAAACTACATTCCCCAGATATGGATTGCGCCGTGGTACTGAACGCCGGACAGGTATGGGTATAGTGTTGTTTTTTTTATTTTTGTGGACGCTCCCTCTTTAACCCTATTGGCACCCTGAGATCATGATTGCCACACTAATAAAAATGGAATAAAATGCAATCAAACCATACCATATGTACCCTAAAATTTTAGCTCAGAGCTCAACAAACAAGCACAAATCTAGCTCCATGAGCAGAAAAATGAAAATGTTCCAGGTCTCAAAATGGCGGCACAATTTTTTTTTCAAATTTTTTTTTTTAATCACTAAACAAAAAACTTGCACAAGTTTAGTACTGCTATAAATGTACTGATCTGGAAAATCATACTGACTGATCAGTTTTACTGCTCATTGAACACCATAATAACAAAATACAAAAACCTATGGCAGAATTGCTTTTTTGGGTTTGTTTTTTTTTTCAATTTCTCCACACTTAGAATTTCTTTTTCCATTTTTTCAGTACAATATAAAGTAAAATTAGTAAAGTCATTAAAAACATTTTAACTTGTCCCGCAAAGAAAAATCCCTCATATGGCTATGTCAACTGGAAAAATAAAAAAGCTATGGCTCTTCAAAAAAACATGAGGGATACAGCAAAAGTGCAAAAACTAAAAACTCCCAGGTTTGTAATGGGCTAAAATATCCTGAAAGTAGGTCCAAATATAGTTATAGTTACGTTATCACGATTGATGTGGTATTAATAACAAAGAGGCTAATTTAGTGGAGAGAATCGGTATTTGTAAAAAAAACAAAAAACAAACCCTAGTATGCCCTATCAGCGTAAACTGACCCCAACAAAGAAAGTTCCATCACAAGCAACTGAATGAAACTGAAAGAAGATACAGATTAGATATTGGGAAAAAAAACTTGTGACAGTGAGGGTGATCAATGAGTGGAACAGGCTGCCACGAGAGGTGGTGAGTTCTCCATCAATGGAAGTCTTCATACACAGGCTGGACAGACATCTGGGATGATTTAGTGACTCCTGCATTGAGCAGGGGGTTGGAGATGATGACATTGGAGGCCCCTTCCAACTCTACCATTCTATGATTCCACGTCTATCACATTGGATTTTAAAATCACACAATAAAGGATGTGTTAGTTTTTTGGATCTAGTATGCTTCACCCACTTCTGGGGTGGGAAAAGTCCCATTGCACCATCTGCAAACTGCAGAATTTAGTGAGTTGTCTCCAAGAATTACCGTATATCTTCAGGATGGTGAGCAGAGAAAATTTTTTTTTTTCATATACTGTGGTGTGAACTCTACTTAAAGGTTGGCACCGTTAGCTATTGCTATCCATTATCTTAGTTTAACCTTGGGTCCCATAAGTAAACTTAAAGCATTAATTAGATGTGAGGACATCAGTTTTGCTGAACCCTGGCACAGTAGCTAGATTAATATTCTGTAGGTCCTGGACAGGAGCCCTGCAAACCACCTCCTTCCTGCTGTCATCTGCTACCCCTCACTTAATTTGCGCACCCCGTGAGATGTTGTGGGTGCAGCACACTGCAACGATGACGATACACCAGGCCAGCTAATCACGAGAAGAGGTGCCAATGCCATCAGAAAGAAGACATTTGAAAGGCTGCTGTCCAGTGGTCATGGATTTGCTTGACCAGGGTCCCTCAAATTGATTTGCTCATCTCTAGTATTTACAATATAGTAAATACAATAAGTCAATTGTCCATGAAAAAGCTCCCATACATGTGATAGGGTATAACAGGAGGATTTTTTCTCAGTTATGATCCACATCCTGCATATACAGTAATTTGAGCAGATATTTTTAGAAGTAGATTTAGAGTACCTCAATACCCGGGATGTCTTACATCACCTATGCCCAAGTCGTGATGCGGTTTGCCCCAATCAATTCCATGTTCATCTGGAGATGTGTAGCATGCACACCATATAATATCTCCACTTCAGAGCAACTTATGATTCCTTTTACTTTCAGAAACTCTGCTTGCATCTCCCGTGGTAGTCTCCCAATGAACCCTGAAATTGGGCGCATCAGTTTTGGACGCATGTGATATAAGACTTGTCAGACATGTAAAAGCTTTGCCTCTGCGGCATCAGAAGCACAACAGGTCTGAAGCTGGCATGGTTTTGGAGCTAACAGCGCTCTCCAGTAGTCCCATCCAGCCTCAGGACAGTGCTTGTAAGCTCACTGTGAAACCGCTTGTAAGAACTGCGCATGTTTGGCCACTGATGTTACACAGACAAGGATGAATAAGCAATCTAAAACAAAAGTAGGGTTAGCTAGAGGGCAGGGTAAATTTTACAAAAATGGGATTTGGAAAGTTCCTTGTTTTTCCAAATTTGCAAATGATTTGCTGTATAAAAAGATGGGAATATCTCTTTGAGGACCTTAAGTTTATTCAATCAGATTGGGTTCAGATTAAAACTGTGGACAAATATGTCCATTGATCCTTAAAGGATTTGATAAAGCTCTGTAAGTGATCACGATATATGATGTAAACCTACTAGTGATGAACGAATGGTCTCAGACAAGGTGTTGTCTGAGCATGCTCCAGTGCTAACCGAGTGACTTCGGCGTGGTCGAAAAATGTGATCGAGTCCACGCGTCTTCATGTCTTGTTAGCAGCAGCACATGCATGGATTGCCTGTTTGTTAGACAATCCCTGCATGTGTTGCGGCTCTCGAATAGCAGGTGAACTCGGAACATTTTATTCGAGCATGCCGAAGACACTGGGTTAGCATACGAGCATGATCGGATAAGACCTTATCTGAGAACGTTTGCTCATAAGTAAAACTTACATCATATGTTGTGTCCCCACAAGCAGAGTCCTCTACTTTCCCTGCACTTGATGGTTGATTTAATCAGCCATCATGTGCCTCTAACATCTGCGGGTGGAGCGGAGCTGTTAACCTGATAAATGTCGCTGTCAATCTCTGCCATCAGCATTTAATATACGCTGACGGGCACGCACCTTTCCACAGGGCGCTGATGGATTGTCATGACCCGTGGGTCTGCTGAAGACTCCCTTGCCTGTCATTATGATCCTCCTGAAAGCCAGCCCATTGCTGGCATTTATAGGAGATCATGATTTTAGCTGTACATTGCAGTGCTGATGCACTTCTATGTATAGCAGATGCAATCGGATGATCACAGATTCAAGTCCTCTAAGTAGACTATTAAATCCAGTAAAAAGTGAAAAAAAAAATTATGAAGAAAATCAGAAATGTTCAACTCACCCCTGTTTGTCCCTTTGAAAATAAGATCGTGAAAAAAATACCCATATTTCGTATCACTAAATCATCGTAAAAGTCTGCTTTATCAAAATATCAAATAAATTAATCCAATCAGTAAAAACGGTGTACATAGAAAAAAAATGCCAGAATTACGTTTTTTTTACTTCAGCAACATTAGAATAAGATAAGATTAAAATATATCTACTCCAACATGGTATCAATAAAAACATCAGCAAAGTGCTCAAAAAGTAAGCCCTCACACAGCTCCAGATGCCAAAAAAATGAAAACGTAACTCGGGAAAATGGCGACTCAAGCAAAATTTCTTTTCCTTACAATTTTCAGAAATGTTTTCACCATTTGAATAAAAAGAAAAGCTTTACATGTTTGGCGTCTGCGTAATCGTACTGACCTGGCTAATAATACTGCCTGGTCAGTTTTAGCATATAGTGAAAATAGTAAATAAAAGAAAACCATTGTGAAGTTGCACTTTTTTTTTCCGATTTCATTGCACTTGGAATTTTTTTCACTATATGGTAGAATGAATAGTGTCATTCAAAAGTACAACTTGTCCCACAAATAGACAATCCCTCTTATAGCTATATTGATGGAAAAATAAAAACAATGATGGCTCTTGGAAGAAGGGGAGTAAAAACTAGAAATAAATAAGCGTAGCATGGTGTAAAGGGGTAAATGAGATATTCACAGTATATTTACACATGCATGGCTCAATCTTTGAGACAAACATATGCTTCTGGCAGACACAACAAGGTTCTCTTACTTTACATTTATTTTTTATTTATTTTTTTTAAAAAGAAAACTGGATTAATTTGGTTTAAACAGACTTTCCTGTTGCTTCTACTTTAATAGCGCAACCTTTGTAAACTTTCACAACATTCCTCCCACGGCTGAGTCACATTTCAGTAGAAAGTAGATCTTAAGATCCCCAGAATCACAACATTAGATCTTCATATTTTGAAAATTACCAACCATGCCCCAAGGGCTTGCTTACATCACGATTCAACAGAAACAAGTACAGAAAATGTTTTTATTGCACACTAAAGGCCCATATGTTACGGAACCCCCCAGCACCCAGAATATGTTGTGCAGTTATATGTATGTATAATAGGTTCCATGTGAGATGCATGTCCCTAATGCATCAGCCCACAGGCTGCGCCCCTGGGCAGAGGGGACAAGATATCCCCCTTCTGACCTCCCCCACCTTTGGAATTCCCACAGTAAATATCGTCAGGCTCCGGCCACCTGCGGCTATTGTAATGTATGTCTGGCCTGCCGCTTTTCAATTGGCCCGCCCTCTGTATCTGTGTGATATATTCTGTGTCCTGTGAGTAAAGTGTTGACACACTGGAAATACGTGGAGAAGCAGTGATCTTTTATATGCGCCCATGTAACCAAGCAATTCCAGCCAGCGTCCTTCATTCAGACTCCAGCCAAAGCAGAGTGGACCTCCTGAAACACGGGGTGGTACTGAAAGAGGTACTCCAGCACGGTAAACCCCGTTACACTGGTGGCAGACAGCGGGATGTGATACCCCGTCTACAAGAGGAAAGGAATGAATGGAAAACAACTACCAGAAGTTAAAGAGGACTACATTAAAAGATCTGGTGGAAGTCCGAGGGTTAATTGCCAGCAACAAAACAAAATCGGATTTGATAGCAGCCATCATGGAACACGACAGTGCAGCGTCCCCCAATGTGAACGTGGAGGACACTGAATTCCAGAGGGAGGTAAAGAACAGACTGGCGTTCTATGGCCCAAACCCTGCAGTAGAGATCATACGAGAGGTGATGGCTGATGTGCGTACTGATCTGAAGGAAAAGATGGCCAAGCGGACCAGGATAGAGCTAGCCAAGATGGAGTTGGCAAAGCGGACCAAAGTGGAGCTGGCCAAGATGGAGAGTCAGCAAGCAGGGGGAGCTCTGGCTTCCGCCCAGGTACCTTCAACAGTAAGCCACAAAAAGATCAAGTATAATGCCTTCTGACAGTTGGGGGAGGCAGAGGAAGACATTGATATCCATCTGCAGGACTTTGAGCGGCAGTGTGCCCTTCATCAAATGAAGCCGGAGGAACGGGTTCAGATTTTGGCCAGCAAGCTGACAGGCCGGGCAGCGGACGCCTATCGCACGGTACCCGATGAGGACTGTATGGACTATGAGCGGATCAAAGAAGTGATCTTGGCCCGGTATGCGCTGACACCAGAGGCATACCGCCAAAAGTTCTGTGGACTTATAAAACGAGTAACCGATACCCACACTGAATGGGCCTGTAAATTACGGCGGTAACTGCTACAGTGGGTACAAGGGAGCCAAGCAACCACTAAGGAAGACGTCCTCCAGCTCTTCTTGTTAGAACGATTCTTTAATAGACTAACCCCCAAGACACAGGAATGGCTTCGGGACCGGCGGCCAACGACTCTTGAGGAGGCCGCTCGTCTGGCCGATGAACTTCATGATGCCAGGAGGCCTCAGTTGTCCGGATCAAAGATGGTCACTAAGGGTCCGCCCATGGACCTGGAGGCCCCCAAACCACAGAAGATTGTAGAGGGACCAGCTAAAAACACAGCCTACCACAGTCCCTTGGGGCGCGATGCCACACCTGCCATCAGCTGGGCCACCTGCAAAGGCAATGTCCCAACCGGACTCAGCATACCCAGTGGCCAAAGGCGGGAACAGCTACCTTCAGCCGGGCCACTGTACACTGCTACCAAGGCGAAGCTGACCCGGCATTGGGGGCTACGACTAACCAGGGGGTGGAAGAGATGGAGGAAGTGCTGCATGAAGTAGACCTCGTGCAGGCAGCCCGGGCAGATAATCGACAACAGCATCGACAGGTCGTGTGGGTTAATGGGAAACGTATGCAGGGACTAAGATTCCGGGGCAACTTTGACCCTTGTGAAGCCTCATCTCGTCCGGGACCAAGAGAAGACGGACCGGACAGTGGCAGTCCGTGTAGCAGGGGGAGCCATACATCGACTGCCCACTGCCAGGATTCAGCTGAACTGGGGAGTCGGGGATGGCCTTGTTGAGGTCGGCTTGATGGAGGATTTGCCTGCAGACGTCTTGCTGGGAAATGACTTGGGACCCATGTTGTCTGCCTTCTCGGTTGCCCCTCTGGCTGAGACATATCCTGTGACCACCCGGAGACAAGCTTGAGCTGGGGAGGCGGAATCACACTCAGAGGAGGCCCAGGTAAGACATCCCAGCCCTACACATATTCCCATAGCCAGACACATTTCTTGGGCCACCCCAGCTGAATTTAAGAGGGAGTTACTTGAGGATCCTTCATTGGAGGGATATTGTGGAAAGGCACAGGAGGGGAGAGGGGTACTGGAAGGGGAACAATTTGTATGGAAGCATGGACTCCTCTACCGGATCACAGAGCACCACTTAGGGACGAGCCCCACTATAAAACGACAGCTGGTAGTTCCCAAGGAGTATAGGCAGGAGTTACTGCGAATCTCTCATGACATACCCTTGGCCGGGCACTTCGGCGTCAGTTGCACCAGGCATCGTCTGACACAAAACTTCTTTTGGCCGGGGGTAACCTATGATGTTCGTCAGTACTGCCAGACCTGTGACAGTTGCCAGCGCATTGGCAAGAGGGGAGATCGATGCAAGGCCAAATTACGCCCCCTCCCCATTGTGGAGGAACCATTTAGCCAAGTAGCGGTCAATCTGATAGGGCCGTTAGCCAAACCCAGTCCGTCAGGGAAAAGGTATATATTGACAGTGATAGATTATGCCACACGGTATCCAGAGGCGGTTGTGTTACCTAACATACTGGCAGAGACGGTGGCGGCTGCCCTGCTCCAGGTTTTCTCACGGGTTGGATCTCCCCGGGAGATTATCTCAGATCAGGGTACGCAGTTTACAGCAGAGGTGACCAACCAACTGTGGAAGCTGTGTGGCGTAAAGTCCATTAGAAGCGCCCCGTACCACCCGCAAATCAATGGGTTGTGTGAATGCTTTAACGGGACGTTAAAACAACTCATTGGGACTTTTACCAGGACCTACAGGGACTGGGAGAAATTCTTGCCACACCTCCTGTTTGCCTATCGGGAAGTGCCCCAAGAATCCACGGGGTTCTCTCCGTTCGAACTGGTATACGGGAGGCGGGTAAGGGGACCCCTAGACTTAGTGCTAGAACACTGGGAAGGGGAGGCATCATAGAAGGGGTACCTATTGTACCCTATGTGCTGGAATTCCGGGACTGCCTACAGGAGCTGACCCAGGCTGTACGTGGGAACATGCAGGTGGCCCAGCGGTGCCAGCGCATATGGTACGATCGGAGGGCCAGAGAACGCACCTTGGAAATAGGACAGAAGGTCCTGGTGTTAGAGCCCACTAGGCAGAACAAGTTCCAAGCTGCATGGCAGGGGCCCTACCAGGTAGCGGGGAAAATAGCCGACACCACCTATAATGTCGCCGATTGTTCATGTTCCACGTGAATATGCTGAAGCCCTACCGGGAGCGCCCTGAAGAGGTAGTGGCCATCTGTGCACCTGAGGCAGAGGATTTAGCTGGACTTCCCTTGCCTGATGTCTTAGGGGAAAGGACTCAGTCTAAAACATGGGACCAGGTACACTTGGGTGAAGACCTAGGTCCCCGGGAGAGACAGCAGGCGGACGCGTTGTTGAGGCAGCGACAGAGGATGTTTTCGGGGAGACCAGGGTACACTCGCCTGGCACAACACAAGGTTGAGACCCAGGATCAGACCCCCCTGCGACAACCCCCCTTCCGTGTCCCTGAGTCTGTACGAGAAGGGATGCGACAAAAGATACAAGAGATGTTGCGTTTAGGGGTCATTGAAGAGTCAGATAGTCCCTGGGCATCCCCCGTAGTGTTAGTGCCCAAGAAGGATGGGACTACACGGTTTTGTGTAGACTATCGTAAGCTCAATGAGAAAACGGTGACGGATGCGTATCCCATGCCGCGTGTGGATGAGTTGTTAGACCGGCTGGCGGGGGCAAAGTATTTGACCACCATCAATCTATTTATTATTTTATTTTATTTATTATTTTTATTTATTGTTATAGCGCCATTTATTCCATGGCGCTTTACAAGTGAGGAGGGGTATACATAATAAAAACAAGTACAATAATCTTGAACAATACAAGTCATAACTGGTACAGGAGGAGTGAGGACCCTGCCCGCGAGGGCTCACAATCTACAAGGGATGGGTGAGAATACAGTAGGTGAGGATAGAGCTGATCGTGCAGCGGTTGGTTGATCGGTGGTTACTGCAGGTTGTAGGCTTGTCGGAAGAGGTGGGTCTTCAGGCTCTTTTTGAAGGTTTCGATGGTGGGCGAGAGTCTGATGTGTTGTGGTAGAGGGTTCCAGAGTAGGGGTGATACGCGAGAGAAATCTTGTATACGATTGTGGGAAGAGGAGATAAGAGGTGAGTAGAGAAGGAGATCTTGTGAGGATCGGAGGTTGCGTGTAGGAAAGTACCGGGAGACGAGGTCACAGATGTAAGGAGGAGACAGGTTGTGGATGGCTTTGTACGTCATGGTTAGGGTTTTGTACTGGAGTCTCTGGGCAATGGGGAGCCAGTGAAGGGATTGACAGAGGGGAGAGGCCGGAGAATAGCGGGGGGACAGGTGGATTAGTCGGGCAGCAGAGTTTAGAATAGATTGGAGGGGTGCGAGAGTGTTTGAGGGGAGGCCACAGAGCAGGAGGTTGCAGTAGTCAAGACGAGAGATGATGAGGGCATGGACTAGGGTTTTTGCAGATTCTTGGTTGAGGAATGAACGGATTCGTGCAATATTTTTGAGTTGAAGTCGGCAGGAAGTGGAAAGGGCTTGGATATGTGGTTTGAAGGAGAGATCAGCGTCAAGGATAACCCCGAGGCAGCGAGCTTGTGGGACTGGGGAGAGTGGGCAGCCATTTACTGTAATGGATAGGTTCGTTGGGGGGGTCACGTGAGATGGGGGAAAGATGATGAATTCTGTTTTGTCCATGTTAAGTTTCAGAAATTTAGCGGAGAAGAAGGATGAAATAGTGGACAGACATTGAGGGATTCTGGTTAGTAGGGAGGTGATATCTGGTCCAGAGATGTAGATCTGTGTGTCATCAGCATAGAGGTGATACTGAAAGCCATGAGATTCTATGAGCTGTCCCAGGCCAAAGGTGTAAATGGAGAAGAGCAGGGGCCCAAGGACTGAACCTTGTGGGACTCCGACAGAGAGGGGGCGAGGTGAGGAGGTGGTGTGTGAGTGGGAGACGCTGAATGTCCGGTCTGTTAGGTATGATGAGATCCAGGATAGGGCCAAGTCTGTGATGCCAAGGGATGAGAGGGTCTGTAATAATAGGGAATGGTCCACTGTGTCAAAGGCAGCCGACAGGTCGAGGAGGAGGAGAACAGAGTAGTGTCGCTTGCTCTTGGCGGTTAAAAGGTCAGTGGTGACCTTAGTTAGGGCAGTTTCAGTGGAATGGTGTGACCGGAAGCCAGATTGTAAGCGGTCAAAGAGGGAGCAAGAAGAGAGATGGGAGGACGGTTCAAGGTAGACGTGTTGTTCCAGTAGTTTTGAGGCATAGGGGAGAAGTGATATAGGGCGATAGCTAGATACAGAGGATGGGTCAAGAGAGGGCTTTTTGAGGATAGGTGTGATGGAGGCATGTTTAAAGCTTGAGGGGAAAACACCATTTGTTAGTGATAGGTTGAAGAGATGGGTTAGGGTTGGGATGAAGATTGTGGTGAGGTTTGGGATGAGGTGGGTTGGGAGCGGGTCAAGTGCACAGGTGGTGAGATGCGATCTTGAGAGTAGAGTGGCGAGTTGATCTTCTGTAATGGTGGAGTAGTTGGTTTTGGAGGTGGAGGGTAGGGAAGTTGGGAGGAAGGGCTCTGGGGCTTGTTGACCAAAACTGTCTCTGATGTTATCAATCTTCTGCTTGAAGAATGAGGCAAAGTCTTCAGCAGAGATAAGTGAGGAGGGAGGAGGTGCTGGGGGACGGAGGAGAGAATTGAAGGAGTTGAATAACTGTTTAGGGTTGTGAGACAGGGAGGATATGAGAGATGAGAAGTAGGTTTGTTTAGCTGTGGCGAGTGCGGTCTTGAAAGTAGTGAGGGACTGTTTGAATGCGATTAAGTGGTCGTTGGAGTGGGATCTTTTCCATCTGCGCTCAGCAGCCCTGGAAGCTTGCCTCAGTTCTTTGGTCAGGCTGGTGTGCCAGGGCTGTCTGTTGATTTTGCGAGCTTTGGTATGTGTAAGTGGGGCAGCAGATTCCAAAGCTACAGCTATTGTGGTGTTATATAGAGTGGCAGCGTCATCCGCATTGTGTATGGAACTTATGTCTGTGAGAGGGAGGAGGGATTCAGAGAATGAATGTAGGTCAAGATGTTTAAGATTTCTGCGAGGGTGTGAAAGTTTGTGGGGTGGGGACTCTAGACATGGAGTGGAGAGAGATGAGAATGTGAGAAGGTTGTGGTCAGAGAGAGGAAGAGGCGAGTTAGAGAGGTTAGATAGGGAGCAGAGGCGGGTGAAGATGAGGTCCAGTGTGTGACCATCTTTGTGAGTGGCTGCAGAAGACCATTGAGTGAGGCCGAAGGAGGAAGAGAGAGATAGAAGTTTAGTGGCAGCTGAGAGGGAAGTGTCAATGGGTATGTTGAAATCGCCCATGATGATAGTGGGGATGTCCGCAGAAAGGAAATGAAGTAGCCAGGTGGTGAAGTGGTCAAAGAAGGTGGTGGCTGGCCCTGGGGGGCGGTAAATGACAGCCAGTTGGAGGTTGGAGGGGGAGTAGATGCGCACAGAGTGCACCTCAAAGGAAGGGAGGGTAACAGAGGGTGGCAGTGGGATTGGGGTGAAGGAGCAGTTATCTGACAGGAGAAAACCAACTCCTCCACCATGCTTGCTGCTGGGGCGGGGTGTGTGAGAAAGGTGGAAGCCACCGTAAGAGAGTGCAGCAGGGGAGGCCGTGTCAGAAGGGGTGAGCCAGGTTTCGGTGATGGCGAGGAAGGAAAGTTTGGTAGTAACAAAAAGATCATGGATGTAGGAAAGCTTGTTACAGACAGAGCAAGCGTTCCACAGAGCTCCTGTTAGTGGGACTGGGGAAGCGGGGGCTGGGCGAATGGGTATAAGGATAGAGAGGTTACGGAAGTTTGTGATGGAGCGTGGATGGGAGGTAGAAATGACTGTGGTAATATGGTGAGGAGGACCAGGATTTGGAGAGATATCACCAGCAGTGAGAAGGAGCAGAGATAGTGTTAGCAGGTGGGAGCAGGAGAGAGCGTGAGGGGGCTGCCTGTGCTTTGAGACAGAGGATTGTATGTTAAGGAACAGTTCTGAGGAGGAGGTGAGATGGATGGGGAGGATTGAAGAGGAGATGAACAGTTCCTTACTTGGTGTGGGGATTGGGGGAGGTTGCAGAAAGTGAAAGATTATAGGGGTAAAAGTGACAACAAACAGAAACATTGTTTGCAGTGACTGGCCAGTTACCTTCCGTTCCCTTCAGGTTCAATTCAGGTTTTAATTCTAATGTAATCCACACTTTTAGAACACACTTCTAGAAATCACACTGCAGACTAAAGTCCTGCAGACTTGTGCTATGCAATATTTGGAAAACTAAGTGCGGTCAGGTGTGGAGCAGAGAGGAGTGGTCTCTGCTCATCTTGGTCAGAGAATTAAGGGTCGACCAGATGCATACAATCAAGACTAAGTAAACAAGGTCATAAATATCACAGAGTAAGTTGGGGGTTAGCTGAAAGGCATACCATCACAATGCTAGGAGCAGGGGAAAGTCTATGCGCAAAGCTGGGTGATGTATTATGTGCACTTCATGTAGGAGAGCTGGATGAACATACCATCACAATGCTAGGAGCAGGGGAAAGTCTATGCGCAAAGCTGGGTGATGTATTATGTGCACTTCATGTAGGAGAGCTGGATGAACATACCATCACAATGCTAGGAGCAGGGGAAAGTCTATGCGCAAAGCTGGGTGATGTATTATGTGCACTTCATGTAGGAGAGCTGGATGAACATACCATCACAATGCTAGGAGCAGGGGAAAGTCTATGCGCAAAGCTGGGTGATGTATTATGTGCACTTCATGTAGGAGAGCTGGATGAACATACCATCACAATGCTAGGAGCAGGGGAAAGTCTATGCGCAAAGCTGGGTGATGTATTATGTGCACTTCATGTAGGAGAGCTGGATGAACATACCATCACAATGCTAGGAGCAGGGGAAAGTCTATGCGCAAAGCTGGGTGATGTATTATGTGCACTTCATGTAGGAGAGCTGGATGAACATACCATACAATCTATGCAAAGGCTACTGGCAGATTCCCCTTAGTCCTGTGTTATGGTTCTCAATGGCAAGAGAACATAGCCCAGCAAACATAGAACTAGCTCTTGGAAGGATGGAAACTAAACTGACCATGAACTAAACCTGCCGCACAACTAACAGTAGCCGGGTAGCGTAGCCTGCGTATTATCCCTAGACGCCCAGCGCCGGCCGGAGGACTAACTAATCCTGGCTCACCTCTAGAGAAAATTCCCCAAAAGGCAGACAGAGGCCCCCACAAATATTGGCGGTGATTTTAGATGAAATGACAAACGTAGTATGAAAATAGGTTTAGCAAAATTGAGGTCCGCTTACTAAATAGCAGGAAGACAGAAAGGACACTTTCATGGTCAGCTAAAAGCACTATCAAAACACCATCCTGAAATTACTTTAAGACTCTAGTATTAACTCATAACATCAGAGTGGCAATTTCAGATCACAAGAGCTTTCCAGACACAGAAACGAAACTACAGCTGTGAACTGGAACAAAATGCAAAAACAAACAAGGACTAAAGTCCAACTTAGCTGGGAGTTGTCTAGAAGCAGGAACATGCACAGAAAGGCTTCTGATTACAATGTTGACCGGCATGGAAGTGACAGAGGAGCAAGGCTAAATAGCGACTCCCACATCCTGATGGAAACAGGTGAACAGAGAGGATGATGCACACCAGTTCAATTCCACCAGTGGCCACCGGGGGAGCCCAAAATCCAATTTCACAACAGTCCTGACACTATTCCCAAGTCGGCATTTGTCACCCCGTTTGGCTTATTCCAGTTTCGAGTTATGCCATTTGGGATGAAGAATGCCCCGGCGACCTTCCAGAGGCTGACTGACCGGCTTCTGGATTGTCTCCAGGACTATGCTTGTGCCTACCTGGATGACATCTCCATCTACAGCGCGAGATGGGAAGAGCATCTAAATCACCTAGAGACAGTATTGGACAGGATCCACAAGGCCGGAATCACCCTGAACCCAAACAAGTGTCACGTGGGCAAACCAGAGGTTCAGTATTTAGGGCATTGGGTGGGAAGTGGGAAACAGCGACCAGAACCAGCCAAGATTGAGGCCATAGCCAAATGGCCCACCCCACGCACTAAAACACAGGTCATGGCGTTTCTAGTGACAGCTGGGTATTACAGGAAATTCGTTCCCAATTACAGCAGTGTAGCCAAGCCCCTCACTGATCTGACCCGTAAGAACCAACCCCCCCAGGTAACCTGGACCCCAGAGTGTGAGGAAGCCTTCCGCCAGCTAAAGGACGCCCTCACCAATACCCCTGTATTGGCCGCACCCGATCCAACTAAACGTTTCCTTGTTCACACAGACGCTTCTATGTTTGGATTGGGGGCAGTACTAAGCCAAGTCGGGCCGGACGGTCAAGAACACCCGGTAGCTTACCTGAGTCGTTAACTACTTGTTATGACCCCAGTGGACAGGGTCTCAGAGGAACGTGTAAGTCTGCAAGATACAAAAATCCAGATCATAGGGCTGTGGTAACTGGGTTGACCAAATAGCTACTCCTAACGCCAACACTAGAAGTAGCCGGGGATCATGCCTACGGTGATCGCTAGATGACTCGCGCCAGCCGGAGAATCTAACTGCCCCTAGGAGAAGAAAACAAAGACCTCTCTTGCCTCCAGAGAAAGGGACCCCAAAGCAAGATACAAGCCCCCCACAAATAATAACGGTGAGGTAAGAGGAAATGACAAACACAGAAATGAACCAGGTTCAGCAAAGAGAGGCCAGCTTACTAATAGCAGAATATAGCAAGATAACTTATCTGGTCAACAAAAACCCTATAAAAATCCATGCTGGAGATTCAAGAACCCCCGAACCGTCTAACGGTCCGGGGGGAGAACACCAGCCCCCTAGAGCTTCCAGCAAAGGTCAGGATACAGATAGGAACAAGCTGGACAAAAATACCAAAAAAAACAAAAGCAAAAAGCAAAGAAGCAGACTTAGCTTGAAAAAACAGGAACCAGGATCAGAGGACAAGAGCACAACAGATTAGCTCTGATTTCAACGATGCCAGGCATTGAACTGAAGGTCCAGGGAGCTTATATAGCAACGCCCCTGAACTAACGGCCCAGGTGAGGATATAGGAAAAGACAGACGCTCCAGAGTCAAATCACTAATGACCACTAGAGGGAGCAAAAAGCAAAATCACAACAGTACCCCCCCCTTAGTGAGGGGTCACCGAACCCTCACCACGACCACCAGGGCGATCAGGATGAGCGGCATGAAAGGCACGAACTAAATCGGCCGCATGAACATCAGAGGCGACCACCCAGGAATTATCTTCCTGACCATAGCCCTTCCACTTGACCAGGTACTGAAGCCTCCGCCTGGAGAGACGTGAATCCAAGATCTTCTCCACCACGTACTCCAACTCGCCCTCAACCAACACCGGAGCAGGAGGCTCAGCAGAAGGAACCACAGGCACAACGTACCGCCGCAACAAGGACCTATGAAACACGTTGTGGATAGCAAACGACACAGGTAGATCCAGGCGAAAGGATACAGGATTAAGAATTTCCAATATCTTGTAAGGACCAATAAAACGAGGTTTAAATTTGGGAGAGGAAACCTTCATAGGAACAAAGCGGGAAGAAAGCCACACCAAATCCCCAACACGTAGTCGGGGACCCACACCGCGGCGGCGGTTGGCAAAGCGCTGAGCCCTCTCCTGTGATAACTTCAAGTTGTCCACCACAAGATTCCAGATCCGCTGCAACCTATCCACCTCAGAATCCACCCCAGGGCAGTCAGAAGGTTCCACATGACCCGAAGAAAAACGAGGGTGGAAACCAGAGTTGCAGAAAAACGGCGAAACCAAGGTGGCGGAACTAGCCCGATTATTAAGGGCAAACTCAGCTAACGGCAAGAAGGTCACCCAATCGTCCTGATCAGCAGAGACAAAACACCTCAAATAAGCCTCCAAAGTCTGATTAGTTCGCTCCGTCTGTCCATTAGTCTGAGGATGGAAAGCAGACGAAAACGACAAGTCAATGCCCATCCTACTACAAAAGGATCGCCAGAATCTGGAAACGAACTGGGATCCTCTGTCTGACACAATATTCTCAGGGATGCCGTGCAAACGAACCACGTTCTGGAAAAATACAGGAACCAGATCGGAAGAGGAAGGCAGTTTAGGCAAAGGAACCAAATGGACCATCTTGGAGAAGCGATCACATATCACCCAGATAACAGTCATGCCCTGAGACACCGGAAGATCAGAAATGAAATCCATGGAGATATGTGTCCAAGGTCTCTTAGGGACAGGCAAGGGCAAGAGCAACCCGCTGGCACGAGAACAGCAAGGCTTAGCTCGAGCACAAGTCCCACAGGACTGTACAAATGACCGCACATCCCTAGACAAGGAAGGCCACCAAAAGGATCTGGCCACCAGATCTCTGGTGCCAAAAATTCCTGGGTGACCTGCCAACACCGAGGAATGAACCTCGGAAATGACTCTGCTGGTCCACTTATCAGGCACAAACAGTCTGTCAGGTGGACAAGAATCAGGCCTATCAGCCTGAAATCTCTGCAACACACGTCGCAGATCTGGAGAAATAGCTGACAAGATAATACCATCCTTAAGAATACCAACAGGTTCAGTGACTCCAGGAGCATCAGGCACAAAGCTCCTGGAAAGAGCATCGGCCTTCACATTCTTTGAACCTGGTAAATACGAGACAACAAAGTCAAAACGGGAGAAAAACAATGACCAGCGGGCCTGTCTAGGATTCAGGCGTTTAGCAGACTCGAGATACATCAGATTTTTGTGATCAGTCAAGACCACCACACGATGCTTAGCACCCTCGAGCCAATGACGCCACTCCTCAAATGCCCATTTCATGGCCAACAACTCCCGATTGCCCACATCATAATTTCGCTCCGCAGGCGAAAACTTCCTAGAGAAAAAGGCGCAAGGTCTCATAACAGAGCAACCAGGGCCTCTCTGCGACAAAACGGCCCCTGCTCCAATCTCTGAAGCATCCACCTCAACTTGAAAGGGAAGCGAGACATCAGGCTGGCACAAAACAGGCGCCGAAGTAAACCGACGTTTCAACTCCTGGAAAGCCTCCACGGCAGCAGGAGCCCAATTAACCACATCGGAGCCCTTCTTGGTCATATCCGTCAAAGGTTTCACAATGCTAGAAAAGTTAGCGATAAAACGACGGTAGAAGTTAGCGAAACCCAAGAACTTCTGAAGACTCTTAACTGACGAGGGCTGAGTCCAATCAAGAATAGCTCGGACCTTGACTGGGTCCATCTCCACAGCAGAAGGGGAAAAAATGAACCCCAAAAAGGGAACCTTCTGTACACCAAAAAGACACTTTGAGCCCTTGACAAACAAAGAATTTTCACGCAAAATTTTAAAGACCATCCTGACCTGCTCCACATGCGAGTCCCAATTATCAGAAAAAACCAGAATATCATCCAGATAAACGATCAGAAATTTATCCAGATAGTTCCGGAAAATGTCATGCATAAAGGACTGAAAAACTGAAGGGGCATTAGAGAGCCCAAAAGGCATCACCAAGTACTCAAAATGACCTTCGGGCGTATTGAATGCGGTTTTCCATTCATCCCCTTGCTTAATGCGCACAAGGTTGTACGCACCACGAAGGTCTATCTTGGTAAACCACTTGGCACCTTTAATCCGGGCAAACAAGTCAGACAACAGCGGCAAAGGATACTGAAATTTGACAGTGATCTTATTTAAAAGCCGATAGTCAATACAAGGCCTCAAAGATCCGTCCTTTTTAGCCACAAAAAAGAATCCCGCACCAAGAGGGGAAGAAGACGGACGGATGTGTCCTTTCTCCAGAGACTCCTTGATATATGAACGCATAGCGGTATGTTCAGGTATCGACAGATTAAACAGTCTTCCCTTAGGAAATTTACTGCCTGGAATCAAATCTATTGCACAGTCACATTCCCTATGAGGAGGCAATGCACTGGACCTGGACTCGCTAAAGACATCCTGATAATCAGACAAGTACTCCGGAACTTCCGAAGGCATAGAAGAAGCAATAGACACAGGCAGGGAATCCTCATGAATACCACGACAGCCCCAACTAGACACTGACATAGCCTTCCAGTCAAGGACTGGATTATGGGTCTGTAACCATGGCAGCCCCAAAACAACCAAATCATGCATTTTATGTAGAACGAGAAAACGTATCACCTCGCGGTGTTCAGGAGTCATGCACATGGTAACCTGTGTCCAATACTGCGGCTTATTTTCTGCCAATGGCGTAGCATCAATACCCCTAAGAGGGATAGGATTTTCTAATGGTTCAAGAATAAAACCACAGCGCTTAGCAAATGAGAGATCCATAAGACTCAGGGCAGCACCTGAATCTACAAACGCCATGACAGGATAAGATGACAGTGAGCAAATCAAAGTTACAGACAGAATAAACTTAGGATGCAAATTACCAACGGTGACAGGACTAACAACCTTAGATATACGTTTAGAGCATGCTGAGATAACATGTGTAGAATCACCACAGTAGTAGCACAAGCCATTCCGGCGTCTATGAATTTTCCTCTCATTTCTAGTCAGGATTCTATCACATTGCATCAAATCAGGTGTCCGTTCAGACAACACCATGAGGGAATTTGCGGTTTTTCTATCACATTGCATCACATCAGGTGTCTGTTCAGACAACAACATGAGGGAATTTGCGGTTTTGCACTCCCGCAACCGCCGGTCAATTTGAATAGCCAGGGACATGGTATCATTCAGACCTGTGGGAATGGGAAAACCCACCATAACATTCTTAATGGCCTCAGAAAGGCCATTTCTAAAATTAGCGGCCAGTGCACACTCGTTCCAATGTGTCAGCACGGACCATTTCCGAAATTTTTGGCAATACACCTCAGCCTCGTCCTGGCCCTGAGACATAGCCAGCAAGGCTTTCTCTGCCTGAATCTCAAGATTGGGTTCCTCATAAAGTAAACCGAGCGCCAGAAAAAACGCATCAATATCAGCCAATGCCGGATCTCCTGGCGCCAACGAAAAAGCCCAATCCTGAGGGTCACCCCGTAAGAATGAAATAACAATTTTTACTTGTTGAGCAGAGTCTCCAGACGAACAAGGTTTCAGGGACAAAAATAATTTACAATTATTCCTGAAATTCCTAAACTTAAATCGGTCTCCTGAAAACAGTTCAGGAATCGGAATCTTGGGTTCAGACCTAGGATTTCTGGTAACATAATCTTGTATACCCTGCACACGAGCGGCAAGCTGGTCCACACTTGTAATCAAGGTCTGGACATTCATGTCTGCAGCAAGCTTAAGCCACTCTGAGGTAAAGGGGAAAAGAAAAAAAAAAAATGAGAGAGGGAAAAAAAAAAACTCAAAATTTTCTTTCTTATAATCCCACTTCTGCAATGCATTAAACATTTAATACTGGCCTGGCTGTTGTGAATTTGGATTCTGGGCTCCCCCGGTGGCTACTGGTGGAATTGAACTGGTGTCTTCATCTTCTCTGTTCACCTGTTCCCATCAAGATGTGGGAGTCGCTATATAACCTTGCTGCTCTGTTAGTTGCTTGCCGGTCAACAATGTTATCAGAAGCCTCTCTGTGCTTGTTCCTGCTCCTAGACAACTACTAGATAAGTTGGACTCTTGTCCATGTTTGTTTTTGCATTTTTGTTCCAGTTCACAGCTGTAGTTTCGTTACTGTGTCTGGAAAGCTCTTGTGAACAGGAATTGCCACTCTGGTGTTATGAGTTAATGCCAGAGTTTTAAAGTAATTTCTGGATGGTGTTTTGATAGGGTTTTTAGCTGACCATGAAAGTGTCCTTTCTGTCTTCTGCTATGTAGTAAGTGGACCTCAAATTTGCTAAACCTATTTTCATACTACGTTTGTTATTTCATCTTTATTCACCGCCAATACATGTGGGGGGCCTCTGTCTCCTTTCGGGGTATTTCTCTAGAGGTGAGCTAGGACTAATATTTTCCTCTGCTAGCTTTATTTAGTCCTCCGGCTGGTGCTGGGCATCTAGAATCAACGTAGGCATGCTACCCGGCCACTGCTAGTTGTGCGTTAGGTTTAGTTCATGGTCAGCTCAGTTTCCATCTTCCAAGAGCTAGTTCCTATATATGCTGATGCTATGATCTCTTGCCATTGAGATCATGACAGTTTGACCGGCCCACTAAAGGGTTAAAATCCTTGGCTGAGAAAGGAGAGAAATAAGTAGTCTGCTGAAATTTTTTTTTTTTTTTTTTTTTTTCTCTCCTTTGAATGGCTCTGTGTTCACCTGTTTGCAATGGATCTTCAGAGTGTAACTGCAGGTTTGAATAATCTCGCCACGAAGGTACAAAATTTGCAAGATTTTGTTTGTCATGCACCTGTATCTGAGCCGAGAATTCCTTTGCCGGAATTTTTCTCGGGGAATAGATCTGGGTTTCAGAATTTTCGAAATAATTGCAAATTATTTTTGTCCCTGAAATCTCGCTCTGCCGGAGATCCTGCACAGCAGGTCAGGATTGTGATTTCCTTGCTCCGGGGCGACCCTCAAGACTGGGCTTTTTCATTGACACCAGGGGATCCTGCGTTGCTCAATGTGGATGCGTTTTTTCTGGCCTTGGGGTTGCTTAATGACGAACCTCATTTGGAGCTTCAGGCAGAAAAAACTTTGATGTCCCTATCTCAGGGGCAAGATGAAGCGGAAATTTACTGCCAAAGATTCCGTAAATGGTCTGTGCTTACTCAGTGGAATGAGTGCGCCCTGGCGGCGACTTTCAGAGAGGGTCTCTCTGATGCCATTAAGGATGTTATGGTGGGGTTCCCTGTGCCTGCGGGTCTGAATGAGTCCATGACAATGGCCATTCAGATCGATAGGCGTTTGCGGGAGCGCAAACCAGTGCACCATCTGGCGTTGTCCACTGAGAAATCGCCAGAGAGTATGCAGTGTGATAGAATTCTGTCCCGAAGCGAGCGGCAGAATTTTAGACGGAAAAATGGGTTGTGTTTCTATTGTGGTGATTCTACTCATGTTATATCAGCATGCTCTAAGCGCACTAAAAAGCTTGGTAAATCTGTTTCCATTTGCACCTTACCGTCTAAGTTTATTCTATCTGTGACCCTGATTTGCTCTTTGTCATCTATTACCACGGACGCCTATGTCGACTCTGGCGCCGCTTTGAGTCTTATGGATTGGTCCTTTGCCAAACGCTGTGGGTATGATTTAGAGCCTTTGGAGACTCCTATTCCTCTGAAGGGGATTGACTCCACCCCATTGGCTAATAATAAACCACAATACTGGACACAAGTAACTATGCGTATTAATCCGGATCACCAGGAGATTATTCGCTTTCTGGTGCTGTATAATCTACATGATGATTTGGTGCTAGGATTGCCTTGGCTGCAATCTCACAACCCAGTCCTCGACTGGAAAGCTATGTCTGTGTTGAGCTGGGGATGTAAGGGGGCTCATGGGGATGTACCTGTGGTTTCCATTTCATCATCTATTCCCTCTGAAATTCCTGAGTTCCTGTCTGACTATCGTGACGTCTTTGAAGAATCCAAGCTTGATTCGTTACCTCCGCACCGAGAGTGCGATTGTGCCATAGATTTAATCCCGGGTAGTAAATACCCAAAGGGTCGTTTATTTAATCTGTCTGTGCCTGAACATGCTGCTATGCGTGAATATATAAAGGAGTCCTTGGAAAAGGGACATATTCGTCCATCGTCATCTCCCTTAGGAGCCGGTTTTTTCTTCGTGTCAAAAAAAGACGGCTCTTTGAGACCATGTATTGATTATCGGCTTTTGAATAAAATCACTGTTAAATATCAATACCCATTGCCGTTGCTGACTGATTTGTTTGCTCGCATAAAGGGGGCCAAGTGGTTCTCTAAGATTGACCTTCGTGGGGCGTATAATTTGGTGCGAATCAGGCAGGGGGATGAGTGGAAAACCGCATTTAATACGCCCGAGGGCCACTTTGAGTATTTAGTGATGCCTTTTGGTCTTTCAAATGCTCCGTCAGTTTTCCAGTCCTTTATGCATGATATTTTTCGCGATTATTTGGATAAATTTATGATTGTGTATCTGGATGATATTCTGATTTTTTCGGATGACTGGGACTCTCATGTCCAGCAAGTCAGGAGGGTTTTTCAGGTTTTGCAGTCTAATTCTTTGTGTGTGAAGGGTTCTAAGTGTGTTTTTGGGGTACAGAGGATTTCCTTTTTGGGATATATTTTTTCCCCCTCTTCCATTGAAATGGATCCTGTCAAGGTTCAAGCTATTTGTGATTGGACGCAGCCCTCTTCTCTTAAGAGTCTTCAGAAATTTTTGGGCTTTGCTAACTTTTATCGTCGATTTATTGCTGGTTTTTCGGATATTGCTAAGCCATTGACCGATTTGACTAAGAAGGGTGCTGATGTTGCTGATTGGTCCCCTGATGCTGTGGAGGCCTTTCGGGAGCTTAAGCGCCGTTTTTCCTCTGCCCCTGTGTTGCGTCAGCCTGATGTTGCTCTACCTTTTCAGGTTGAGGTCGACGCTTCTGAGATCGGAGCTGGGGCAGTGTTGTCGCAGAAAAGTTCTGACTGCTCCGTGATGAGGCCTTGTGCCTTCTTTTCCCGTAAATTTTCGCCCGCTGAGCGGAATTATGATGTTGGGAATCGGGAGCTTTTGGCCATGAAGTGGGCTTTTGAGGAGTGGCGCCATTGGCTTGAGGGGGCCAGACATCAGGTGGTGGTATTGACTGACCACAAAAATTTGGTTTATCTTGAGACTGCCAGGCGCCTGAATCCTAGACAGGCGCGCTGGTCATTATTTTTCTCTCGGTTTAATTTTGTGGTGTCATACCTACCGGGTTCTAAGAATGTTAAGGCGGATGCCCTTTCTAGGAGTTTTGAGCCTGACTCGCCTGGTAACTCTGAGCCCACAGGTATCCTTAAGGATGGAGTGGTATTGTCAGCCGTTTCTCCAGACCTGCGGCGGGCCTTGCAGGAGTTTCAGGCGGATAGACCTGATCGTTGCCCACCTGATAAACTGTTTGTTCCTGATGATTGGACCAGTAGAGTCATCTCTGAGGTTCATTCTTCTGCGTTGGCAGGTCATCCTGGCATTTTTGGTACCAGGGATTTGGTGGCAAGGTCCTTCTGGTGGCCTTCCCTGTCACGAGATGTGCGAGGCTTTGTGCAGTCTTGTGACGTTTGTGCTCGGGCCAAGCCTTGTTGTTCTCGGGCTAGTGGATTGTTGTTGCCCTTGCCTATTCCTAAGAGGCCTTGGACGCACATCTCGATGGATTTTATTTCAGATCTGCCTGTTTCTCAGAAGATGTCTGTCATCTGGGTGGTGTGTGACCGTTTCTCTAAGATGGTCCATTTGGTTCCTCTGCCCAAGTTGCCTTCTTCTTCCGAGTTGGTTCCTCTGTTTTTTCAAAATGTTGTTCGTTTGCATGGTATTCCTGAGAATATCGTTTCTGACAGAGGGACCCAATTCGTGTCTAGATTTTGGCGGGCATTCTGTGCTAGGATGGGCATAGATTTATCTTTTTCGTCCGCTTTCCATCCTCAGACGAATGGCCAGACTGAGCGGATTAATCAGTCCCTGGAGACATATCTGAGGTGTTTTGTGTCTGCTGACCAGGATGATTGGGTTGCTTTTTTGCCATTGGCGGAGTTCGCTCTCAATAATCGGGCCAGCTCTGCCACTTTGGTGTCCCCGTTTTTCTGTAATTCTGGGTTTCATCCTCGATTTTCCTCTGGTCATGTGGAATCTTCGGATTGTCCTGGAGTGGATGCTGTGGTGGAGAGATTGCATCAGATCTGGGGGCAGGTGGTGGACAATTTGAGGTTGTCCCAGGAGAAGACTCAGCTTTTTGCTAACCGCCGTCGTCGTGTTGGTCCTCGTCTTCATGTTGGGGACTTGGTGTGGTTGTCTTCTCGTTTTGTCCCTATGAGGGTCTCTTCTCCTAAGTTTAAGCCTCGGTTCATCGGCCCGTATAAGATATTGGAGATTCTTAACCCGGTTTCCTTCCGTTTGGACCTCCCTGCATCCTTTTCTATTCATAACGTTTTTCATCGGTCATTATTGCGCAGGTATGAGGTACCGGTTGTGCCTTCCGTTGAGCCTCCTGCTCCGGTGTTGGTTGAGGGTGAGTTGGAGTACGTTGTGGAGAAAATCTTAGACTCTCGTGTTTCCAGACGGAGACTCCAGTATCTGGTCAAGTGGAAGGGATACGGCCAGGAGGATAATTCTTGGGTGAATGCATCTGATGTTCATGCCTCTGATCTGGTTCGTGCCTTTCATAGGGCCCATCCTGATCGCCCTGGTGGTTCGGGTGAGGGTTCGGTGCCCCCTCCTTGAGGGGGGGGTACTGTTGTGAATTTGGATTCTGGGCTCCCCCGGTGGCTACTGGTGGAATTGAACTGGTGTCTTCATCTTCTCTGTTCACCTGTTCCCATCAAGATGTGGGAGTCGCTATATAACCTTGCTGCTCTGTTAGTTGCTTGCCGGTCAACAATGTTATCAGAAGCCTCTCTGTGCTTGTTCCTGCTCCTAGACAACTACTAGATAAGTTGGACTCTTGTCCATGTTTGTTTTTGCATTTTTGTTCCAGTTCACAGCTGTAGTTTCGTTACTGTGTCTGGAAAGCTCTTGTGAACAGGAATTGCCACTCTGGTGTTATGAGTTAATGCCAGAGTTTTAAAGTAATTTCTGGATGGTGTTTTGATAGGGTTTTTAGCTGACCATGAAAGTGTCCTTTCTGTCTTCTGCTATGTAGTAAGTGGACCTCAAATTTGCTAAACCTATTTTCATACTACGTTTGTTATTTCATCTTTATTCACCGCCAATACATGTGGGGGGCCTCTGTCTCCTTTCGGGGTATTTCTCTAGAGGTGAGCTAGGACTAATATTTTCCTCTGCTAGCTTTATTTAGTCCTCCGGCTGGTGCTGGGCATCTAGAATCAACGTAGGCATGCTACCCGGCCACTGCTAGTTGTGCGTTAGGTTTAGTTCATGGTCAGCTCAGTTTCCATCTTCCAAGAGCTAGTTCCTATATATGCTGATGCTATGATCTCTTGCCATTGAGATCATGACACCTGGCATACTGTTAAGACCCCAGTGGACAGGGTCTCAGAGGAACGTGTAAGTCTGCAAGATACAAAAATCCAGCTCATAGGGCTGTGGTAACTGGGTTGACCAAATAGCTACTCCTAACGCCAACACTAGAAGTAGCCGGGGATCATGCCTACGGTGATCGCTAGATGACTCGCGCCAGCCGGAGAATCTAACTGCCCCTAGGAGAAGAAAACAAAGACCTCTCTTGCCTCCAGAGAAAGGGACCCCAAAGCAAGATACAAGCCCCCCACAAATAATAACGGTGAGGTAAGAGGAAATGACAAACACAGAAATGAACCAGGTTCAGCAAAGAGAGGCCAGCTTACTAATAGCAGAATATAGCAAGATAACTTATCTGGTCAACAAAAACCCTATAAAAATCCACGCTGGAGATTCAAGAACCCCCGAACCGTCTAACAGTCCGGGGGGAGAACACCAGCCCCCTAGAGCTTCCAGCAAAGGTCAGGATACAGATAGGAACAAGCTGGACAAAAATACCAAACAAAACAAAAGCAAAAAGCAAAGAAGCAGACTTAGCTTGAAAAAACAGGAACCAGGATCAGAGGACAAGAGCACAACAGATTAGCTCTGATTTCAACGATGCCAGGCATTGAACTGAAGGTCCAGGGAGCTTATATAGCAACGCCCCTGAACTAACGGCCCAGGTGAGGATATAGGAAAAGACAGACGCTCCAGAGTCAAATCACTAATGACCACTAGAGGGAGCAAAAAGCAAAATCACAACACTACTGCTCCGTGAAGTAAGCTATGCGGCCATCGAAAAGGAGTGCCTGGCGATAGTATGGACACTCAAAAAGTTGCAACCATATTTGTATGGACGACAGTTTTCCCTCCTAACGGACCATAATCCCCTAGTCTGGCTTAATCGGGTCTCCGGCGACAACACCCGATTACTGCGGTGGAGTTTAGCCCTACAACCTCTGGACTTCACCATCCACTACAGACCTGGCAAACAAAATGGAAACGCCGATAGACTAAGTCGACAAACGGAACATGTACCAACCCCATAAACTTCGGTCATCCCCAAACCGATTAGTCAAGGATTAGACTGTGTATGCCGATCGCGTCGCTGAAAAGGGGAGCCGTGTTACGGAACCCCCCAGCACCCAGAATATGTTGTGCAGTTATATGTATGTATAATAGGTTCCATGTGAGATGCATGTCCCTAAAGCATCATCTCACAGGCTGCGCCCCTGGGCAGAGGGGACAAGATATCCCCCTTCTGACCTCCCCCACCTTTGTAATTCCCACAGTAAATATCAGCAGGCTCCGGCCACCTGCGGCTATTGTAATGTATGTCTGGCCTGCCGCTTTTCAATTGGCCCGCCCTCTATATCTGTGTGATATATTCTGTGTCCTGTGAGTAAAGTGTTGGCACTCTGGAAATACGTGGAGAAGCAGTGATCTTTTATATGCGCCCATGTAACCAAGCAATTCCAGCCAGCGTCCTTCATTCAGACTCCAGCCAAAGCAGAGTGGACCTCCTGAAACAGGGGGTGGTACTGAAAGAGGTACTCCAGCACGGTAAACCCCGGTACACCATATATAAACTTTTTTTGGTAAGTGTCCAAAGAGGGGACAGACAAAAATGCTAAAGTGCGTTACCCCTTTAAAGTGGTCAGGCTGTGGTTTTAACGCACAGATCATGTATACACACTGTACATGACACATCACATTCTATTGTCACCTCCGCTGTGTTGCTGTATTGGTTTCTGCACTTTTGATCTTTTGTATAGTGACATGTCTGTGACTGCAGACTCGCATGGCATGTAAAATTCACATTGGAGTTTGCTGATCATCTCATAGGTGAAATGACTTTGAGCGGAATATGACTAATGTATGAAATATGAGATTCACTCTGATATTGATTCTAGGGCTATTCCCATCACACAAGTGGCTTTTGTAAATCCCAAAAAAGTGAATAGAGAAAGGCGGCCACATCTCTGAGCATTCTCTGCTTGCATGCCACAGTCACCCCATCAGGTGGGACAGAGGGCATGGGAGCCCCATTTTTATCTTAGGCGTTGGTCCCAGAGGTGGGAGCCATATCTACATCATGTGGCATAGGAATTTATAGTGCCAGAAATTACAGCAGTGCCAGAGCAGTTTAAGCTCTCTGTAGTTTTCTTTTATTTTGGAAGGAATTTGCAATATGAGATCACAGCCTTTGAAAGGAGTTGGACTTGCTACTCACGTTACTCCTTGAAGAAAGTATATTGTTGTAATGTGAACTGTGATGTATAATGTGAATTGTGATGTGCATTGAAGGTGTTAGTAATATTGATAGTGAGTGTGAGTAGTTTGACAATATGGATAGTGAGAGGTATTGTTTAGGGCTAGCCCATAATGGAAGTGGCTAAGTTGAAGAGAAAGTGACAGTTTCTTGTTAGAACTTTGAATGGAAAGAGGGCCTAAGGTCCATTGTGAGCAGTGAGGCATTCTGGGGTGTCCTTGAAGTGAGAGGAGACCCGAAGAAAGAGATAGTGAGATCCAGAGCAGAAGTGACTAAGAGACAGAGTGATCTACCAAAGATGGGTCCTGGGAGAGGACACCTAACATAAAGGCCCAGAGTTTATAACTCTAGAAGGTAAGGGACCTAGATAGGACTGAGTATGTGAGATGAATAGGTTGTCTCAGGTGGAAGTTAGAGCATCAGCACCAGAGAAGATGAGGACCGGTCATACTGGCACCCTGACGGGAAAGATATGGAACCACGGGTCAAGTAAAGGACTGGAACCGCCGGTCAAGTAAAGGACTCTTGCTAAGCAGGACTGTAGAGTCGATCTGGGTTGTGGTGGAGTAGTGAGAAACAGTGGAGACAGAGTACAAGTAGAGAGAATAAAGAGGAAATGTGAATATAGAGAGAAAGAAGGAAGGAAACTGTGTGGAAAATGCTTTGAGTTGTAAATGAAATGTTCATAAGACTTTGTACTGGCTATCTCCAGCATATATTCCGTTTAGTTCCCGTTCAGACCTGGTCCTGGCAAGCCAGAAACTTTGGTTGCAAGCAGCATGCACAGGTAGAGCCCCCCCACAGCACAAGTCTACACACCCAGCCAGGACCCTTACCTTCATGTAACGTGCTGGGGTGCAATAGACGAGTACCTTGCCCACAGCTACCACCCTGCGCTACGCTACACATTCACCAATGCAATTTCATATAAATCTACTTATTTTGACAATTGTTTTGCAGAACAGGAGTGGCTTAGTAATGTTTCCAAAGAAACCAAATGTCTCAACCGATGCTGCTGTAGCTTCTCCTGGCATTATGCAACAAGCAATTACACTGGTATTTCTTTTGCAATAGTCATTGCTAAGTTGTGAGGTGTGGCATTTTGGCGGTAAACGTTGATTTTTTTATTTTTTTTTTTAAATAGTGAGCAAATTATATGTGTAGTTATTAGCACTGTTAGAAACCAATTATGTGAATCTTGGAAGACATCCGTGATGTCTTTAAAGGAGCCACGATTCTTCAAAAGTAGGTAAAGAGTAGAGCTGGTTACTGTAAAAACTGTTCCCAGCCAGTTGTGAGGTGACCACTGCAGCCAATCACAGCTCAGCGGTTTCATGCCATACATGCAACCATCACCACCGATAACAGTGATAGGTTGCGGTGGTCTAGTGAATGATGGACAGGATGTTACCACCGAAGACCCAGCTGGGAGTACTGGAAGGGTGGCAATGATTCAGATCTCTTTTTTTTTTTCTTACCGCAATTACAAATAATACAAATGTGACCTAAAAAATTAAAAGAAAACATCAGGGGATTGTGGAATATAACGGATAATTGATTGCCACCTATTGACTCCTTTCTTATCAATTCCTTCCTCTTGTATCCAAGTCCAAATGTACAATTCTCACTGCACAAATAGTTACGTATCTTTTGAGGTCCTAGCTACTTCGGAAACCTGACCCATGGCCATGTAGACAGTCACCCCCCATCCTCATCTTGGCCCTGGTGCTTCTTGTCATTGCCGGTTCTGCTGTTCCTAGAAACTGTGCTCTAATAAAGTACAGACGGATGCTCCATGCTCGAAAAGTCCCTAAAATACCAATTTTAATAGGCCAATTACTGTACAGGGCAGGTCTACCTGCTAATAACACAGTGATTATCGCCATGTTTGGACTTGCTTTATGAATTGGAGCAAAGGAAATGTTTAGCCCTATACCCACACGTAGCCCAACTTCTTTACATACAGTCAAATATTTACAGAGCTCTCACGTACATAAGACACTAGCATTTCCCTTGTATAATTCACAACTATAAGCATTTAAGTCATTGATACATGTGGTTTTTACAGTGAAATGGATTATCTGTTTGGATAATGAGGATTTGCGTAATGCACCATAAAAATTAAACCTTGTTTGCTGCATTTCTCCGCATGCAAACGGAATGTGCTAATAACAATGTGCAAACTGTATAGGGAGCAAACATCATTCTAAGGGCTCGCTCACAAGAGCGTATAACCCGGACGAGTGCAGTCGGGTAAAAAAAGGGATTGCACTCGGACTAGTATTATTCAATGAGGCAGTGCAAATCTGAATATTTTTTTTTTTACAGCTGTATTCGGCATGAGAAAAAAATTGCAGCTTGCTGAGATTTCACTCCGAAATCGGGTGGGTGCAAGAAAAAAAATCGAACAATCAACACGGCATCCAATTTTTACAGCTATGTTGCAATTCTATACTATAAAAGTTCCTGTAAAAGATTAATAGCTGCTGAGTAAAAAAACGGATTGCATACTGACAGCACACGGATGACAAGTGATAAAAAAAATTGTCCCACTCCCCTAGATGAGACTGTGATCATATGATTATTATCATTTAAATGTGCCTGTAAAGTGGTTTTCCAGGACTTAGTTTCTTCAACCTTTCAGCTTGCACCAGGTTAAAATAAGAGCTTTTGCCCTCTTTGTCACTGCTCCAGTTTTTGTTTAGAAGCTGCAGAGGTTAGGTCTCGACCGCTGCTCTCTACATTGTCACTATGTCACTGTTGCAGCCTGTAAGCAAAGACTGGAGCAGCAGAGAGGGAGTTACAGGCCTTTTTATTATTTCAACCTAGTGAAGAGCAATTGGCTGAAGAAACGTATTCCTGAAAAAACCCTTTAAAATTGTTATATTGTCAATCGGTGCCTTTACATAGCAGTTCTCCACTCTGACTCATAGACGGTGGTTTCTAGCAGGAGACCCCCTCTATAATGTTATTGTGGCACCCCAGGAGTTCGGATACCACAGTAGTGCTGCCTTCCTCTCGGGGAGGGTAGTGCTATGCCTGGAAACAAGAGGGATCTCTTTGGCAGGTAAATCATACAATACCTTCGGAATCCAGGCCAGGAGGGGAGCTCAAAATCCTGTTTTAGGGCAGCCTCCCTGAATAAAGATCCTGGTTTGGTGGAGGAGCCAGTTTAGTCTGGAGCAGACAGACAGGAAAGGAGCAGAGGAGAGGAACAGTGCTCAGAGGGGAGCTGTGATCGGGCACCCTCAGAGCCGAAGCGCAGAAACCGGGTACCGGGAGCCCGAGGCTAGAGAGATACTGTAGGACACTCAGCAGAACCGGACGGCATAGGATTACATGGATATTGCCCAAATTACTCCTGTGGCACAGCAGCATCCTGGAGCCTGGAGTCACCGTGTAAAGACCCCAGAAAGTACGGCTGAAGCTGCCTGGCATACAAGTACCTGTCCCAGGACAGGAGAAAGAACTGAAAGAATTAGGACCTTGTTTGGAACACTTCAGGCAGCAAGGGACTTTAGCAAGCGCAGAGTGGAAGGCTCGTAACCTGACTTGCCAAGGGGATTCCGCTTGTTTCCGGGCTGCCTGGACTCCTTTGTACCTGTTGCCGGTGCCCTGGACTGTGGCCTGCCAACTACAGTAAACCAGGTAATGACTTACAATATGTGTTCTTTACTCATTTACCGGCAACCGTCATCACCACCATACACCTTAGGACCCCTGGGGACCCCGCTTCACCTGTGGGACGTGTACTATGAGTGCTGCAATAACGTCCCCAGAGGACCCCTTTAACGCAGCGTCGGTCCCACTATTGACCGAACACCACAGGTGGCGTCACGACAGACTTATAAACACTTTTCCCTTAAAAGACCGTCCCCTTAATTGGGCGCCCAGGGCCACAGACCAGGTTGCAGCCACCGTTACTTCCCCTTTAAGACCAGGCCCGGTACTGAGTACCCCGCTGCCCTGGTTGGAGCGCTCCATTATCATGCCTTAAAGAAGCACTTCCATCAAAGTTGTTATCTTAATGTATTGCAGCCATCATAGAGAAGATAGGGAAAGGATTTATAATAATAATAATTTTATTTCATATTCCGCAGCACTTTACATTTTATAGGGGACCTGTACAGACAATAAAGACATTACAGAATAACAATAATCACATAAAACAACAGATACAAAGAGGAAGCTTGCAAGCTTACAATCTATGAGGAGATTGGGGAGACACGAAAGGTGGATGGTAACAATTGCTTTCATTGTTGTGACCAGCCATAATGTAATAAATAGGATGTTCATGTAATGCTGCATGAACTGGTTATCAACCAGTATGTGTAAATGTAAGAGTGTGTGAGAACATGATACAAGAGTCCTGGTTACGAGGAAAATTTTGAAAGGGCAACACAGGGATAGTTAGATAAATGTGTTGATGCGGTAGGCCAGTCAGAAGAAATGCGTTTTTAGAGCACATTTAAAACTATGGGTACTGTCACACAGTACCATTTTGATCGCTACGACGGCACGATCCGTGACGTCGCAGCGATCGTATGAATATCGCTCCAGCGTCGTAGACTGCGGTCACACGTTGCAATCACGGCGCTGGAGCGATGCCGAAGTCCCCGGTAACCAGGGTAAACATCGGGTAACTAAGCGCAGGGCCGCGCTTAGTAACCCGATGTTTACCGTGGTTACCAGCGTAAACGTAAAAAAAACAGTCAGTACATACTTACATTCCGGTGTCTGTCCCCGGCGTTCTGCTTCTCTCCACTGTGTAAGCGCCATAGCCGGCAAGCACAGCGGTGACGTCAGACGTCACCGCTGTGCTCGCTTTCCGGCTGGCAGACGCTCACACAGTGGAGAGAAGCTGAGACGCTGGAGGACAGACACCGGAATGTAAGTATGTACTGTTTGTTTTTTTACGTTTACGCTGGTAACCACGGTAAACATCGGGTTACTAAGCGCGGCCCTGCGCTTAGTTACCCGATGTTTACCCTGGTTACAAGCGAACACATCGCTGGATCGCTGTCACACACAACGATCCAGCGATGTCAGCGGGTGATCAAGCGACGAAAGAAAGTTCCACACGATCTGCTACGACGTACGATTCTCAGCAGGATCCCTGATCGCTGCTGCGTGTCAGACACTGCGATATCGTAACGATATCGCTAGAACGTCACGAATCGTACCGTCGTAGCGATCAAAATGGTACTGTGTGACAGTACCCTATGGGTATTGGGGATTAATCAAATTATCCTGAGTAGTGCATTCCAAAGAACTGGCGCAGCACGCGAGAAGTCTTGGAGACGGGAGTGGGAGGTTCTGATTATTGAGGATGTTAACCTTAGGTCATTCGCAGAACAGAGGGCACAGGTAGGGTGGTAGGCTGAGACCAGGGAGGAGATGTAGGGTGGCACTGAACCGTGGAGTGCTTTGTAGGTGAGAGTGATCAGGTTATATTGAACTCTGGAGTGGATGGGTAACCAGTGCAATGACTGGCACAAGGTAGAGGCATCGGTGTAACGGTTGGTGAGGAATATGATCCTGGCTGCAGCATTCAGGACAGAATGGAGAGGGGAGAGTTTGGTAAGAGGGAGGCCGATTAGTAGAGAGTTATATTAGTCCAGATGAGAAAGAATAAGAGCAACAGTAAGATTCGAAAATAGGAAAAGGTTGAATTCTAGAAATGTTTTTGAGGTGTAGATAGCAAGAGCGAGCCAGTGATCAGATGTGGGGGGTGAATGAAAGTTATCCTTTGGTTCTTTTTTAACTAAGTAGCATAGCACAGTTGTTTCCAGGCCTCCACTATCGAAAATTACCACCAACATGTGACTCACCACTCACACGTGAAAGAATTTGTGACAAATTTAAAAGTTCATTCATGATCACACACGTCTTCCATTTATTTTTTTCCACATTCCGTATTTCCGTTTGTCACATTGATGTGTTATTCCCTGATGAAGCCACTGCTGAAGCGAAACATGTTAACAACGAACAATTGTAATGTCCTTTATTTTTTTAGTATCAAATGCTGCGGATCAGGCATTTACCAATAACAGGACTGTAATCTGGTGCATTGTCCTTAATCAATCGAAGCATACTAGCTGCTTTATATAGCGCTCACCATGATGTAAACTACCAAGTATTTCAGTTTTAATTCTTAAACGATCCTTATATGTATAAGTAATAAAAGTGTTGTTTTAGCAATACAAGGCTGTTCTGCTAGTGGGGCTTTATACCTTTTTAATACTCCGTTTTCTTTGTATTATTTCAGTATCATGACTATTATGTCTTATGACAAATCAATACTGCTAGAGTTTGTTTTGTAATAAAATAACTTTTTAGGTAAATGCATATGTACTTAATCAATTATTTGTATTAGTCAATTTAATGTTATATATAATTCTGCATTTAAATTACCAGATCGGAAAATGTAATTCATGGTTCTGCCGACGCAGCTCATAACCCTGTCCTTTCAGATTATGGCACAATATTGAATAGCAAATCATTAGATCAAGAGCAGCAGTACCACCAGGTGGTCATCCAAAGCACCGCTAGAAATAAGAATACGCTCAGATCAATGGCCAATCTAATGCGAATTCTAGAGCTTTCTCCTATCTAACACAACATGGTAAATTAAAAGGACATATTCTGTGTTTTCTGCCCCATTCTTTTGTTTCCCTTCGATTTGAAACTCAACTCCTTCTAGACGTTTTTGCCTATAGATAACAATGGAAAAATGCGATATTATAATTCTGCAAGAAGGACCATTTGACTGGCAGCTGTTGTCTAAAACGCTTATGCTGATGCATTTCAGTAGAGATGTGCAAGTCGATCCACTTTGGTCCAGCTAGCACGTCATTAGCCAGTGGCCACCGGACGGGAGCCATGTGAATCTCACTCTACCGACCAACATCCTGGGCACCTGTAAGTAGAATCATGCAACGTCATGTATGTCACACCACAACGATGACAATGTGGCAGCTTACAAATCAGAAGAAGTGTTGGGATACCTGCAAAATGAGTCAGTTCACAGGGCTGACTTCCATGGACTATTATTATTATTATTATTATACATTTTTATAGCACGATTTATTCCATGGCGCTTTACATATGAATATGGGGCAAATATAGACAAATACATTAAACATGAGCAAAAAACAAGGCACACGGGTACATAAGGAGGGAGGACCCTGCCCGCGAGGGCTTACAGTCTGCAGGGGATTGGTGAGGATACACTAGGAGAGGGTAGAGCTGGTTCTGCAGGGGTTCAGTAGGTTGAGGATCACTGCAGGCTGTATTGACATGATCCAACAAATTGATCCGCTCATCTTTAATTTCCGGATCCTGATTCATGTTTATTTAGTCCTCCAAAGACAACATTGCTCTAAACCATATGAATGTCATAACGTCTTAAAATGCCCAGACACATAAAAGCATAGTTGTCCAAACCCACCAGCTTCTAAAATCTTCCTTAAAAGAAAGAAGAATTGGTATGTTGAATTTTAAATCCAAATCCTTTTATTTGCAATGGATATAAGCTTCAGTCACAGATGTCTGGCAGAAGCTTAATATCGATAACAGAAGATTCACTAATACAAAAAAAAAGAGACAACAGAAGAAAAGGCTATAACCAAACTATGATCAAGCCATGGACTGACTGCTGAGGGTTTAAATAGCAAGGAACCCCGTCCCTGGCTCCATCAGAGAACTAATTGAAGTTAATCACAGAAGTGACAGAACAAAAGAAAAAATAGGAAGAACACAAGTCTCAGCAAGCCTGGATTTTAGCTGAGCAACGGTTGTGCTGCTCAGCGGCAACCGCGACCTTAACGCTGTGCCACCCAGTAAACGTGGCCGGCTTGACAGATGCGTGTTCATACATGAATGTTACAGAAATTATTTCTCAGGTCTTGTGACATTTCTCTTCCATGTGGTGCCATTGCTGACATCTTGAGTTGGGAAGGGTTTTTCTTAATCACGTAACGCCCTTTTATAGTCATCTGTCTGCTGTACACCTCTTTGTTAAATAATTAGACTTACCTGAGATTAAACTCTTATTAATTAGAAATTTGTAATCATTATTCTTATTTATTTTTAGAGCACCATTGATTCCATGTGCCGTACATGAGAAGAGGTTTCATACAAATTACAGGCATAAATTACAATTAATAAAGTAACACTGACAGACCGGTACAGAAAGGCCCTGCCCTTGCGGGCGATAAGCTTTAGCTTTTCTCCTAAAACTTTCATTGGGGTGTACTCTCTTTTGCAACATGGTCTTGAATGAATTTGTTAGGAAAATTACTTTTTTTTTGTCAGTGTGCAAAATAAGAAATCTTGTTTGCAATCAAAGGTCCACATTTGTGGAATTATTTTCTAATATATCATCAAACAAAAAATGTTGTTTGTGAGAATTATACTGTTTCTGACAAATTTGTTGTGGTGTACTGATTTATGCTTAGCACAGTATATCAAGTAACATTGGGACCTACCCTTATAATCTGAGGTAAATTAAAAACGCTGATAAATATTTTGGTATCCCTTCTGTGCCATGTGTCTTTATTGCACAAGATAATGAACACAGACATGGTGGTGTCATGGACATGTCTCAATGAATCGATAGTCAACTGAGTGAAGATATAGCCCATGAATCATGTAACTATTCGTGTCTCAGTAGTAGGTTAATGTATAAAGTAATGTCACATGTCAAATAATGCAGACAGCAATGTCAGAGCATAGAGATATTGTATGGTAAAGTCACAATGAAGATAAAGCCGAGTGAAGTTATAGCACATGAATCATGCACATAGTGATGTCACAGTCACTACAGGTATAGCCCAATATCAATTACAGTAATGTAACTGTATGGTAATAATGCACATAGTGATGTCACAGTCACTACAGATATAGTCAACTATCAATGAAGTTACAAACAGTCACTTAACTATATTATAATAATGCACATAGTGATGTCACAGTCACAGTCACTACAGATATAGTCCAATATCAATGAAGATACAAACAGTGACATAACTGTATGGTAATAATGCACATAGTGATGTCGCAGTCACTACAGGTATAATCCAATATCAGTGAAGGTACAAACAGTGAAATAAACTGTATAATAATAATGCACATAGGGATGTCACAGTCACTACAGATATAGTCCACTATCAATGAAGTTACAAACAGTGATGTAACAGTGCAGGGATAATGCACACAGTGATGTCATTACATAGCAGTAATACATATGGTTTTGTCACACCAAAGACAATAAAATCAGTGAAGCTATATCACATGAATCATGCACACAGTGCTGTCACAGTTGTGTAAAAATGAGCATAATGCAATCCCGTATAGGAATAAAAGGAACAGTGATATATCTGTATGGTAATAATGCACATCGTGATGTCACAGTATAGATACAAAACACTCTGACATTATGGTACAAGAATAAGAGTAAAGAGACATTTTCACAACTGCCACCTACTGTGGTATCTTCCTGAAAGTCAATGGACACCCTGTACTGAATCTTCAATATGTGGTGCAGGTAAGTTTTTTTCCCTCTCGAGTGAGCTAATTTTCATATTTTTTTCCCATAAAGCATAGCCAATAATGCTCTATTTTCTGGCTGGACTCTTTAAACCCTTCACACCACGGGCGATTTCCATTTTCTCCAGTCACCTTCCACGACAGCAGTATTGGAGGATGTCTCCCCGCCCTAATAGGGGACAGGAAACAAAGAGGTTAAATACCCCTCCCCTTCCTGCAACCACCAGTGTTTTTCCTGTCCCCTATGGGGCATGAAGAGGTTCCAGATGGTGCTGCCGTGGCCGGCGATCGGGAGCACTGGTTACCTATGTATGCCGGGCAGTCGAGGTCGGGGGCACCGCTCTATGTCTCCGGTAACTGCTCCCATTTCCACACCTCTGTGCGACTTGGGACCCGCTATCCCGCCCTTCCTGCACCTCCTCGTGGGGTAAAGCAGGGCGGTGACATGCAACTGGGGTCCTCCTGTAGCTCCCCGGCGTCCTCCTCCCTCCTCGCTGCTGATCTGGAGCCGTGTGCGCATTGGAAGTGACGTTGCCGACCTTCCAGTTTGCTCCTATCGGCTTTTTTCCTGCAGCGGCCATGACGGGCGTACTCCCTGTGTGTACCCCCTACGGACCGTGTGAAGGAGCACTAAATCACACTGAGACCCAGATATAAATTCCTGATTGGGGAAGCCTCCAGGTAAGGCCCATTTGTCTGTGTCCCTCTGTGACTGGTGACAGACTGACCATATGGACGGCGACAAACCCTTACACTCTGCTTCTGCAGAGCCCAGCGTTCACCCTCCTACTGTAAGTAGTGGAGGCAGGAACCTTGCTGTCCAGATAGCTGTGGGTTGACTTAGCTTGCCTTTCTCTCTCTTTTATTTTTTAGGGAGACAAGGTCCCTGCCCCTAAAAAGGAAAAGATGCCCAGCCTCAAGTGTGGCGTATGTACTTCCAAGTTTCCCTCCGCATATAGGAAAAAGCTTTGCCAACCATGCACAGATGACGTACTACGTAACGAACAGCCCTCCCTCCTGGACAGCATCAGAACCCTTATCAAACAGGAGGTTCAATTCTCTATGGCGGCCCTTTCCCAGGCCCCAACACCACAGCCCCCTCCTCCTAAGAAAAGGAAGATGGCTCCTGTGGAATCTGACTCAGGCAAGATCCGTACCTCGGGTTCGGAGGGCATTTGGGAGAATGAAGGTTCCACTTCCACCTCCAAACCAGATAATAGAAAATATCTTTTCTCTTACGAAGACATGGAAGAGCTAATTAATATGGTGAGGAGCACCATGGGGGTGGAGGAAGAGGAAATGAGTCACTCCGTACAGGACGATATGTTTGGGGGGTTAAAACCCAAGATCCAAAAAGGTTTTCCCATACATGAAAATATTTAAAACCTTGTCCTTCGTGAATGGAGCCTGCCTGAATAAAGTCTGAGTGTCCCTTCAGAGTTAAAGACTCGCTTCCCTCTTGAAGGGGATTGTTCTTTATGGGAAACCCCCAAGGTGGATGTACAGGTGTCCAGGGTAACCAAAAAGACGGCTCTTCCTTTCGAACATTCCTCTCAGCTCAAAGATACCATGGATCGGAAAATCGAGAGCTTGTTAAGAAAAACCTGGGACACCTCCACCAACCTACTAAAAACAAATGTGGCCTCAACATGTGTTGCCAGATCCCTATTCCTCTGGCTCCATACATTAGAAAACCACCTTTCTCAGGGGACTTCTAAGGGAAGAGATACTAGACTCTCTGCCTCTACTTCAGAAAGCAACTGGGTTCCTGGCAGATGCCTCTGCTGAGTTTGTCCCTGTAGTGGCTAGGTCTGCAGTCCTCTCCAATTCTAGGAGAGCTCTATGGCTTAAATCCTGGGGAGGTGACCTTACCTCCAAATCCAAACTGTGCGGTATTCCCTTTCAGGGACATTATGTGTTTGGCCTGGCCCTTGATTACATTTTAGACAAGGCTACAGATAATTCATCCCTCCCATGAGCTAGCTTCCCAGAGGTATTACATTGGTAAAATTAAAACAGGTCGGTGGAGTTATCCAAAAGGGGGTAAAGCCAGGAACATCCTTGTTCCCCAACATCAGCAGGCCCCTGAGAAGCAATGACTGCTCTCCGGTCGGGGGTCGACTCTCGTGTTTCCTCGCCCAGTGGCAGGCAATCTCCGCAAACCAGTGGGTCCTGCGTACCATACGAGAAGGCTTGAAGTTGGAATTCGAGAGTCCTCCCCCTCATCACCTGACAGTTACCTCCCTTAAGTCTTTACATCTTCAAGAATCCTTGCCAGTGGATCTCCAGGGTCTGCTTCAGGCAGGGGTAATTTCCCAGGTACCATATCAAGAAATAGGGGAGGGTCTGTTGAGGGAGGATCTAAAGTGATCCTTCACGGTTAACCCAGTGATTTCCAAATTAATATACAAGGTGTTGCCGGCAACTGAAAATGACCAGACGGAGACGTGTGTCTCTGTATGGGGGATCGAGCAGATCTCTGGCCCCCGTTTATTTTGTATATGAGTTTTCATTGTCATAGAAATTATACTTCAACCAATCAGCATAAGAACACGCTCACAGTTCTTAACCTATAAGAATGCAGGAAAAACTTAACCCATGAGGATACAGGAAAAATGGAAACTACAGATATGGTCATGTCTTTTGGCATAGTATGTGTTTTTCTAACAGATGCCTCAGTCTTGTATAGTGATACACCCCCGAATCTATTATCTGGCTTGAGTCAGAAGACTCAAGGTCTTTATACCAATTATGAAACATAGCCTAGTTGCATACCAGGCTTATAAACAACAAGATAAAATTACTTCATGGCAGCTGTAACCTTTTACCTAATTAAATAACAGAATTTATCTTTAAGCAACAAGAAAATGGAGTCAAAAACACAAAATGGAGAATCTAGCACAAAATGGAGAACCTTTCATAATTTGTTCCTTCACATTCCCCCCTAGATAAATTTTGTTAATTAATGTCCAGCATCAGATATACTATCCCAAGCTCTAAGCTCGAGGGGTACTGGTCTTCACATGACTGGTGCCATGTTACCAGCCATTTTAAATACAGTTTCATTAATATCTACAAGCGAGGGAAAAATCTTACTATTTCACAGTATAAGATATAGCAGTACAAAAAGTATATAAGAAAATATATTTTCACCTTGACAATCCCCCCTAAACACTAAGTTTTTCCCTTAAAGAAAGATCCTTCGAGACTGTCCATGTGATGGGAAAAGGGGAGGTGGATTTCTTCATCCAGACACCTCAGAAACTCTCCCCTAGCGAGAGGCCTCCAGGCAGCTGAACCCTTCACTAACCTCACATGGAGTTCTCCCACTGTCCCTAAACTAAATCTCTTAGCATCATCTGAGAATGGGGGGTTCTGTCTACTCTCTTGAGGGGGACATACTTAGGGATCTCCCCTGGATCAGTACCATCGTACTCTGGTGGGTCTACTTCTTGATTGAGGAAGGTGCCAGTCGGGATTGCTTTCACTAACTACCTAGGACTGCCCAGGTGTACTGGTAACAGGGGCTTTGGTTGGTCTGAAACTAATATCCTGGAGCTGTATATGGCCTAAATTCCCATGGTATCCACTACTAAATACATAATTATAATGCCTTCCCAGTACATACGTCTGCAGATCAGCAGATTGGGGGCTTTCAAGATTTAGGAGGAGGGGGTGACAACTTTTACCCCATTTACAGCCCCTAAGTGGTTGCAGAAGGGCTGTTAGATGCATTCTCTCACGAAGACTCCTACCCGTCCCATCCTTGGGAACATGGCTTCACTAGGTTTATATCCCCAATCATCTCCCGTATTCCAGGCAGCATCGGGGCTGTCAGGGTTACCCAGAGAATAGTGGGACCAGAATTCTTATTTTTGCAATAGGGGCCGAAAAGGTAGGGGCGAGGATAGCCCTCAGTTCCAGGATCAAAAACAACAGTCTCTTTTACAGTGTGAGGCGTGGATCCAGGTGCTCTTTCCTTCAAGTTTTACTGCAGTGGGGGTGACCAGAATCACCGTGTGGGGTCCTTCAATTCTTGGCTGGAGACAATCTCTGCACACAAACTTTTTCACATACACCAGGTCTCCTGGCACAAAGGGATGGTGTCCAGAAACCTTGTCTGGGTCTGGAAGAGAACTGAAGACGGTTAAATGCACTTTGGCAAGGTGTCTATGTAAGGCCTGCACATAGCTAGTCAAGTCCTGGTACTTGAGTTGCAACTGTTGTGGAAAGAAACATTCAAAATTGGGGCTCCTGCCAAACAGAATCTTATACGGTGATAGTCCTGTCTTCCTGTTTGGGGTATATCTAACTGAAAACAAAGCTAGAGGAAGGCATTCTGTCCATGGTTTACCAGTCTCTGTCATTGCCTTCTGGATTTTAAGCTTAAGAGTTCCATTTAGTCTCTCCAGTCTTCCACTGCTCTGTGGACGGAGTATGCAATGATTGACTTACCCCCAGTGCTGCCATTACCTCTGACATGATCTCTCCAGTAAAATGGGAACCCTGATCGCTTTCAATGACTTCAGGAACTCCATACCTGCATATGATCTCAGCCATCAGTTTCTTCGCCGTTGTCTTAGCCGTAGCTTTGGCAACTGGGTAGGCTTCTGGCCAACCTGAAAATAAATCAATGCAGACCAACACATACTCATACGTCCCTACCCTGGGTAACTAAACATAATCAATCTGCAGTCTCTGGAATGGGTTAAAGGGCCGGGGAGGGTGTTTGGATGGGGTTTTCACTGTCCTGCCCTGATTATGTGTGGCACATATCATGCAGCTCTGTACCTGCCTTTCTGCGCAGGTGGAAAACCCGGGGGCAATCCATTGTTTCTGTAGGGTGTCACACATGGCCGTCTTCGAGTGGTGCACATTCCCGTGCAGAACCTGTGCCATCATTGAGTACAGTACCTGTGGTAGGCAGACCTTTTCACCCCTCCCCCATAGTCCAGTGACGGTATCAGAGCAAGCCCCTATCTTTTGCCACCTATTTTTCTCCTCCTTACTTGCCTGTTCTTGTAACCGGGCTAAGATGTCTTTCAACACAAGTGGAGATGGTGGGGTGTCTAGGTGATGTACTCTAGAGGCCACAGGAGTGCTTGCTGCTTTCTTGGCAGCCTGGTCTACCAGTGCGTTACCCTTTGTCCGTCCACCAGTGCCTTTGGTATGTGCCTTTACCTTTATGATGCCTGCTTGGGTGGGGAGCTGTAGTGCATTCATAAGTTGCTGGACTGCCTCAGCATGTTTAAAGGGGTGGCCATTTGCTGTCAGGAAAGCCCTGGCTCTCCAGATAGGCCCATAACCGTGTGCAATGCCAAAAGCATACCTGGAATCAGTGTAGATATTTACAGTCTTACCTTCTGCTAGTTTGCTCTGCTTCTTGTGCAGACATATGAGCTGGCATTGACTCTGCCTTGATTACCTCATGTTCTGAGACCACAGCATATCTGGTACAGTAGCGTCCTTGATCATCTTGATGACGGGATCCATCATCAAAAATCTCAAAATCAGCATTAGAATAGGCACACTAGAGACTAGCCGTTTCCTGAGACATCAATTCTAGACAATCATGTGGTTTGGAAACCTGATCTTGTTCCTCTGGATCCATTCTAGAAAGAAAAAGAGTGTCCTTTTTTCATGTCACCTACTCCTCCCCCCTTTGGATCCATAGGAACTAGGTGAAGGGTAGCGGGGTTCAGGACAGTGCACCTTTTCAAAATCACATTGGTAGGCATGAGAATAGCACACTAAAGTCGCAGCTGTCCAGCCATGGACATATGGTTAGGTTATACTTGGTTAAGGATACTATGTACATCGTGTGGACCATAGCTTCTCCTGGTTGCAAGGGGCCATAAGTGGCAAGGTAGGCCTGACACTCTTGGGTTATGACTGGGCCTCCCTTGTTAGCTATCTGTTGGGCCAAACAACCTCTATGTGACAGGGTAGAGTTGACTGGGTTCACTATGGCTCCTACCTGGTGGGTACCGTAATTATGTCCCCATACCTCACTGAGAAAAGAACCTGGGAGCCCTGAGGTGTGATGTAGTAGCGTGAATGACAGGGGAACCAACTTCAGGTTCTTGGAGAGTCTGGCCTTGTAAGTGTGAAGGTTTCACGGGAAGAGGAGATCTAGGGGCCTTTCCGGACTGGGGGGTCTGCCATCTACACCGATTAAAATAAGCTCTTGGTCTGAGAATTGAATAGGGATATCCGTAGGTACATCTGATGACCTGATTATAGAGTTGGCCGCCCCAGTGTTTACCATGAACTTAACAAGGGTGTCCCCAACAGGAAACGTGACAGATGAGCATGCCCCAGGTTTGGTGAAGGACATTGTGATAGCAGATTCTGGTTGGCCACCCCTTCAGTATGGGCGATTATCAGGATATTGAGGCTGTCTGTAATTGGGGTATCCTCTGGGATTCCCTGTATTCAGGTTGCGACTGGAAGGGGGAACTTGAGGGTAGCATCTGTCAGCAGGGGTGTGACAATCTCTCTGAAAGTGACCGGGCCGGCCACAGCGCCAACACTGCAAGCGAGAACTGGTGCTGCGGGGCTGGGGAGCGATACCTCCAGACATAGGGTTAAAAGAAATATTTGAGTAGGGGACTGAATTCGTATAAGGTGGGAGGACTGGAGTTAGAGTTTGCTGCTGGGCAGGCCACTGATAAGGAGCTAGCTGCATGCCTGTACCTGGGGTGGGGGCTGGAATTGGAGCAGAGACTGCTGTGGCTGGTTTTAACCCTTGATTTTCCTGTTGATGCAGAACGTGCTAAATTCTTTTGAAAACTTTTAATTACTTTTAATGCATCATCCGGAGTGGAAGTCTCAATATTGGGTCTGACCGACATTATTGCCTCTTTCAATTCAGATTTAAGGCCGGACATTAAAGCTGCCACAAAAAGGTGTGAATGGGCTTTATTATACAATGAGAATCCCAAATCTTTAAACACTACCATAAGACGCCCATAGAACTTCTCGGCAGTCCAGGATATATTGGTGCCTTGGGGTTAAGGGGCATAGGGCTTACAGTCGGGAGTAGAGGCTTAATTTCCTGGGGAGGGACCATATTATCCAGCAGGGAGACCCCCCCCCCATCCCAAATTTTTAATTGCTTGCTTTACTCAACTCTTTTACCAATCTTTCAATTACACTGATACAAATTTCCTTATAAAACCAGGCACTATATTTCACTTTCAAATTCCAGATTATAATATTTCTTTATACTTAAAAACAATGTTGTCGCTTTAAACAAGACACAGATCTACCAGAGAAAATACAGAGAACACAGTTACAGTATGTGCTCTCTCCATTCCAAGGACACAGAGATAAGAGAGATCACAGCATTCCTCTACACAGAGAAAAGAGACAAGCAATAGCGCAGCTACGCGACCCCTCCCATCGGATATTTCAAAGACAAACACAAACGAAATACAGTAGTTCTTAGACTTAATTAATTTCTACAAAATCTTCATCGCACAATTCACATACCAGAACACCTTAGAAAAACCAATGATTGAGAATATTTTCTCCGTCTTTGGGCAAACAATATCAGATTCATCACACAACTTCAAAGACTTCTTTTCCTTCCACAAAAAAAAACAAACGGATTCTCCTTTAGAGCTTAATATCCTTACTAGTTGTGCATAATACCGACGGCCTTACGGTTTTATTCCACTGGGTCTCTCTGTCCCCCGCTGGGACAACCCAAAAACGCGGTACTCAGTGAAAGGAGGAGGGCGTCTTAGACTTAACCCTCCGGACACCCCTGGAAATATTTAAATCAATATATTCCTGAGTTACGCATCCTACCCAATCTTCGATCACCTCACCGCGCCTGATTCTAACAGTGATCAGGAATTCAGGATATTTTGACTGTAAAGAGAATTACATCACTGGTCAATCCGGGGTGTCCGTCCCTTACGAGGTACGGTTCGAGCACTGGGCTTCCAACGGAACTACACCTCTATATGATTCCACCCAAGAATCATCCCACCTCCGGGGACAAGCCTCAGATCCTCTTTGCAGCAACAAACACAGGAAAACCACACCAAACGGTCAGTCTGGACAGTATAACTGCCAACTTACCGTGGTTGTTGTGGGGGATGATCAGTCCCAATTTTCCAGTGCCTGCGTCCGGTCCGAGGGTCCTTTGTCTTGTTGTCCTCCGGGCAGCAGAAGCGTTCCTGCTTGGAGCCCCACGTTAACGGGCGCCAACTGTTGAGGGAGGATCTAAAGTGATCCTTCACGGTTAACCCAGTGATTTCCAAATTAATATACAAGGTGTTGCCGGCAACTGAAAATGACCAGACGGAGACGTGTGTCTCTGTATGGGGGATCGAGCAGATCTCTGGCCCCCGTTTATTTTGTATATGAGTTTTCATTGTCATAGAAATTATACTTCAACCAATCAGCATAAGAACACGCTCACAGTTCTTAACCTATAAGAATGCAGGAAAAACTTAACCCATGAGGATACAGGAAAAATGGAAACTACAGATATGGTCATGTCTTTTGGCATAGTATGTGTTTTTCTAACAGATGCCTCAGTCTTGTATAGTGATACACCCCCGAATCTATTATCTGGCTTGAGTCAGAAGACTCAAGGTCTTTATACCAATTATGAAACATAGCCTAGTTGCATACCAGGCTTATAAACAACAAGATAAAATTACTTCATGGCAGCTGTAACCTTTTACCTAATTAAATAACAGAATTTATCTTTAAGCAACAAGAAAATGGAGTCAAAAACACAAAATGGAGAATCTAGCACAAAATGGAGAACCTTTCATAATTTGTTCCTTCACAGGTCACTATTCTCACCTATTCTTGGTAAAAAAAAGCCCTCCGGGAAACATCGGATCATCATAAACCTGAGACCCCTGAATCAAGTGATCAAATATCGAAGATTCAAAATGGAATAGTTCAGATCAGCAATCCTGCTTATTGGTCAGAATTGGGTAATGGCTACAGTAGACCTATTATCCTGTGCCGATCCATCCTCACCACAGAAGGTTCCTCAGGTTTGCAGTTTCCCAAGGTCATCAGGTCAGCCATTATCAGTTCAATGTCCTGCCATTCAGAGTTTCATCAGAAGCAGTAATCTTCATCCGACAACAGGGGATCTGCATCATCCCATATCTGGACGATTTTCTCATTGTCGCTCCATCCATTCCTCTTCTGAATCTGGATGTGACGAAAGTCCTGGACATCCTGAGGTTCCTGGGGTGGATTCCGAACTTGGAAAAATCGGATCCTCATCCATCATCGAGGTAGAAATTCTTGGGAGTTCTTTTGGACTTGGGGAAAAGAATGTCCTTCTTGCCCAGAGATTGTCAGCTCGACCTCGTCCAGAGGATTTCCAGATTCAGAAATCAAAGGACTCCAACCTTAAGAGACTCAATGTCAATCCTAAGCTCATTAATGTCATGCATCCATACAGTCTCCTGGGCTCAGGCCCACAAAAGAGTCCTTCAATCTCACGTCTTGCTGCATTCAAAAGAACATCAGAATGCGCTAACCAGGAGGATTCCCCTTCCTGGCCATGTGGCCTTTTATGGTGGCTGAACTATCAAAACCTCCAACAAGGAGTCAGCTGGGATCAGCTTCCTCTGAAGGTACTCACATCGGATGCCAGTCAGAGAGGCTGGGATGCCCCCCAAACATCAGGTCCAGCTCCTCAAATCTGAGAGAACTGAAGGCGGTAGGGAAAGTGCTGAAAGCCGCATCTGTCCTCATTCATGGTCACCATGTACGTGTCTTCTTTGACAATACGACCACAGTGGCCTATCTCCGACAACAGGGAGGCACGAAATTCGCCAGCCTGAAACTAACCGCTGCAAGGATTTTTTCCTGGGCGGAAAAACCATCCATCCATGCTGTCCATCACAGCAGTGCACATAAGGGGATCAGACAATACTCAGGCAGATTTCCTCAGCAGGAGGGACATCCACCCGGGGGAGTGGTGCCTAAATCAGGAGGTCTTCTTGTCCCTGGTTCTGAGGTGGGGAAGTCCCAACGTAGACCTTTTTGCCAACGGCCAGAACGCAAAGTCGAGTACATTCTTCTCCCTCAATCCCGCAAGCGGAGCACAGGGGTTGGATGCCTTCTCCCATCCTTGGAGGTTCGATCTGGTGTACGCCTTCTCGCCAATTCCTATGTTAGCAAGAATTCTACAAAAGATCTGGTCAGACCGAGTCACAACGGTCCTGGTAGCACCTATGTGGCCAGGAAGAAGCTGGTATAGCGCGTTGACGGACATGACTCAAGAGGGCCCGATACTTCTGCCCCAGAAGGTCGACCTTTTTCAACCGGGTCCCCTGTTACATCCGAACTTACACAGGTTGAATCTTGCGGCCTGGTTACTACCGGGATTCTGAAAGCCAGGGGTCTCCCAGATGATGTAATACAGACTCTCCAGAAGAGTAGTAAACCAGTAACCAACGCCATCTATGGCAAGGTTTGGAAAAAAATTTCATCCTGGTGTTTCCCGAATAAGCCCGATCCCTTCCATCCAATCATTGCACAAATGCAGGGACTGGATTTAGGACTCTCGCCTAGTACTCTGAAGGTTAAGGTGTCAGCTCTTAGTTCCTTCTTTGATCAGGATTTAGCGGGCCATCGCTGGGTTAAACATTTCTTGACATCTGCTTTGGTTCCGTCCTAGGCTCCTTAGCCAAATCCCTCCTTGGGATTTGAACCTAGTCCTAACTAGTCAAACCCGGGATCCATTTGAACCTTTATCTGCCATCAGTTTAAAGATCCTGACCCTTAAAACAGTTTTTCTAGTGGCAATCACTACCGGTAGGCGTATAGGAGAGCTGCAGGCCCTATCAATACAGGAGCCATATTTAACCATCTCTATGGATAGCTTAATCCTTAGATTGGACCCCTCCTTTATGCCTAATGTAGTCTCGGACTTCCATAGAGGTCAGGATATCGTTTTACCCTCATTCTACCCAAATCTCTCTAATCCAAAGGAATAAGCTTTTCACACCCTGGATGTCCGCAGGGTTGTTCTCTTTTGCCTCCAACAGACTGAAAATTGGAGAATAGGTCAAAACCTATTCATCCAGTTTGCATGAAGGAATAAAGGCAAGAAAGCGGCTAAAAAGACAATCGCTAACTGGAACAAACAGGCCATTTGCCTAGCATATTCATGCCTCCGGCATCCCTGAAGGCCCACTCCACTCGTTCAGTCTCAACTTCCTGGGCAGAGAGAGGGAATGCGTCATCAGAGCAGATATGCAGAACCGCCACCTGGTCATCAGTCCATACATTCACCAGGCACTACAGACTAAACTTCAATAGAGACATATCATTTGGCAGACGTGTTCTGCAGGCTGTTGTCTGTTGTGAATTCCGTCCTTGGGCTCCCTCCTGTGGTTGTGAATGGTACTTTTGTGAGTTCTGCCCTTGGGCTCCCTCTGGTGGTTTCGAGTGGAACTGCTGCTCCTTGAGTTTTGCTGTAGCAGCTGCTTTCACTGATCGTCTCTCCTGGCTTTGCTATTTAACCTGGCTCTGGTCTTCAGTTCATGCCAGTTGTCAATGTTTCTGGTTTGGGATTCAGATCTCTCCTTGGATTTCTCTATGGCCTGTCCATTTCAGCAAAAGATAAGTTTTTGCTAGTTCTTTGTTGTCCATTTGCTGTGGACTTTATTCTCAGCTCATGTTATGTTTCTTTTTGTCCAGCTTGTCAGTATGATATATTCAGGCTAGCTGGAAGCTCTGGGGAAGCAGATTTGCCCTCCACACCGTGAGTCGGTGTGGAGATCATTTTTGTAAACTCTGCGTGGATTTTTAGTTTTTAATACTGACCGCACAGTATCCTTTCCTATTCTGTCTATTTAGATTAGTATTGGCCTCCTTTGCTAAAATCTGTTTTCATTTCTGTGTATGTTATTTCCCTCTCCACTCACAGTCAATATTTGTGGGGGGCTATCTTTCCTTTTGGGAATTTCTCTGAGGCAAGATAGCTTTCTGTTTCCATCTTTAGGGGTAGTTAGTTCTCAGGCTGTGACGAGGTGTCTAGGGAGAGACAGGAACACTCCACGGCTATTTCTAGTGTTGGTGTTAGGATTAGGAACTGCGGTCAGTAAAGATACCACCTCCTCAGAGCTTGTCCCATGTTGCTCTTTAACCACCAGGTCATATCAGTGTTGCTCCTTAACCACCAGGTCATAACAGTACAGCTGGCCCGCAATGTGTTGAATGCATCTCAAAAGAGGGAAAAAAAAGTTCTGAGCCATTTTTTTTTTCTTTTCCTTTGCAGCCTGTTTTGTCTTTTTTTTCCCCTTAATCTCTGGGTGGTTCAGGATTCCGGTGCTGACATGGAGGTTCAGGGTCTGTCCTCGCGTGTGGATCAACTCGCTGCAAGGGTACAGAGTATCCAAGATTATGTTGTTCACACTCCGGTTTTAGAGCCTAGAATTCCTATTCCTGATTTGTTTTCTGGGGATAGATCTAAATTTTTGAACTTTAAAAATAACTGCAGATTGTTTTTTGCTCTGAGACCCCATTCCTCTGGTGACCCCATTCAGCAGGTGAAGATTGTCATTTCTCTGCTGCGTGGAGACCCACAGGACTGGGCATTCTCCCTTGAGCCAGGAAACCCTGCATTGCTCAATATAGACGCATTTTTTCAAGCACTCGGATTGCTGTATGACGAACCTAATTCTGTGGATCAGGCAGAAAAAACCTTGCTGGCTCTGTGTCAGGGTCAGGAAGCGGCAGAAGTATACTGCCAGAAATTTAGAAAGTGGTCTGTGCTCACAAAATGGAATGAGTATGCCCTGACAGCAATTTTCAGAAAGGGTCTTTCTGAAGCCCTTAAAGATGTTATGGTGGGGTTTCCCACGCCTGCTGGTTTGAACGAATCAATGTCTTTGGCCATTCAGATTGATCGGCGCCTGCGCGAGCGCAAGGTGGTGCACCATATGGCGGTGTCCTCTGGGCAGAGTCCTGAGCCTATGCAATGTGATAGGATTTTGACTAGAGCGGAACGGCAGGAATTCAGATGTCAGAATGGGCTGTGTTTTTACTGTGGTGACTCTACTCATGCTATTTCTGATTGTCCTAAGCGTACTAAGAGGGTCGCTAGGTCTGTTACCATTAGTACTGTACAGCCTAAATTTCTCTTGTCTGTTACCCTGATTTGCTCATTGTCATCCTTTTCTGTTATGGCATTTGTGGATTCAGGCGCTGCCCTGAACTTAATGGACTTGGAATTTGCCAAACGCTGTGGTTTTTCTTTGCAGCCTTTGCAGAGCCCTATTCCCTTGAGGGGGATTGATGCTACGCCATTGGCCAAGAATAAACCTCAGTACTGGACACAGTTGACCATGTACATGGCTCCAGCACATCAGGAAAATATTCGTTTTTTGGTGTTGCATAATTTGCACGATGTTGTTGTGCTGGGTTTTCCATGGTTACAGGTACATAATCCAGTGCTGGATTGGAAATCTATGTCTGTGACTAGTTGGGGTTGTCAAGGGATACATAGTGATGTTCCTTTGATGTCAATTTCTTCTTCCCCCTCTTCTGAAGTTCCTGAGTTTTTGTCAGATTTCCAGGATATATTTGATGAGCCCAAGTCCAGTTCCCTTCCTCCTCATAGGGACTGCGATTGTGCTATTAACTTGATTCCTGGCTGTAAGTTCCCTAAGGGTCGACATTTCAATCTGTCTGTGCCAGAGCATGCCGCTATGCGGAGTTATGTAAAGGAGTCTTTGGAGAAGGGGCATATTCGCCCGTCTTCGTCACCGTTGGGAGCGGGGTTCTTTTTTGTTGCCAAGAAGGATGGCTCCTTGAGACCCTGTATAGATTATCGCCTTCTCAATAAGATCACGGTCAAATTCCAGTACCCTTTACCTTTGCTTTCTGATTTGTTTGCTCGGATTAAGGGGGCTAGTTGGTTTACCAAGATTGACCTTCGAGGGGCGTATAATCTTGTTCGTATTAAACAGGGTGATGAATGGAAAACAGCATTTAATACGCCCGAAGGCCATTTTGAATACCTTGTGATGCCATTTGGGCTCTCTAATGCTCCATCTGTGTTTCAGTCCTTTATGCATGATATCTTCCGGAATTATCTGGATAAATTTATGATTGTATATTTGGATGATATTTTGTTTTTTTCCGATGATTGGGAGTCTCACGTGAAGCAGGTCAGGATGGTATTTCAGATCCTTCGTGCTAATGCGTTGTTTGTGAAGGGGTCTAAGTGCCTCTTTGGAGTTCAGAAGGTTTCGTTTTTGGGTTTCATTTTTTCTCCCTCGGCTATTGAGATGGACCCTGTTAAGGTCCAGGCCATTCATGATTGGACTCAACCCACATCTGTGAAGAGCCTTCAGAAATTTTTGGGCTTTGCTAATTTTTATCGCCGCTTCATTGCTAATTTTTCCAGTGTGGTTAAGCCTCTGACCGATTTGACGAAGAAAGGCGCTGATGTGATGAATTGGTCCTCTGCGGCTGTTGAGGCCTTTCAGGAGCTTAAACGTCGTTTTACTTCTGCCCCTGTGTTGCGTCAGCCAGATGTTTCTCTCCCTTTTCAGGTTGAGGTTGACGCTTCTGAGATTGGGGCAGGGGCCGTTTTGTCTCAGAGAAGTTCTGATGGCTCTTTGATGAAACCGTGTGCTTTCTTCTCCAGAAAGTTTTCGCCTGCTGAGCGTAATTATGATGTCGGCAATCGGGAGTTGTTGGCTATGAAGTGGGCATTTGAGGAGTGGCGACATTGGCTTGAGGGAGCCAAGCATCGCGTTGTGGTCTTGACCGATCATAAGAATCTGATTTACCTTGAGTCTGCCAAGCGGTTGAGTCCTAGACAGGCTCGATGGTCTCTGTTTTTCTCCCGTTTTGATTTTGTGGTCTTGTATCTTCCGGGATCTAAGAATGTGAAGGCTGATGCCCTTTCTAGGAGTTTCTTGCCTGATTCTCCGGGAGTCCTTGAGCCTACTGGTATTCTGAAGGAGGGGGTGATTCTTTCTGCCATCTCTCCTGATTTACGGCGGGTGCTTTGGGAGTTTCAGGCTGATAAACCTGACCGCTGTCCAGTGGGGAAACTGTTTGTTCCTGATAGATGGACTAGTAAGGTAATTTCTGAGGTTCATTGTTCAGTATTGGCTGGTCATCCTGGGATTTTTGGTACCAGAGAGTTGGTTGCTAGGTCCTTTTGGTGGCCTTCCTTGTCGCGGGATGTGCGTTCTTTTGTGCAGTCCTGTGGGACTTGTGCCCGGGCCAAGCCTTGCTGTTCCCGTGCTAGTGGGTTGCTTTTGCCTTTGCCGGTCCCTGAGAGGCCCTGGACGCATATTTCCATGGATTTTATTTCTGATCTTCCTGTTTCCCAGAAGATGTCTGTCATCTGGGTGGTTTGTGACCGGTTTTCTAAGATGGTCCATTTGGTACCTTTGCCTAAGTTGCCTTCCTCCTCTGATTTGGTTCCATTATTTTTTCAGCATGTGGTTCGTTTGCATGGCATTCCGGAGAATATTGTGTCTGACAGAGGTTCCCAGTTTGTTTCTAGGTTTTGGCGGTCCTTTTGTGCTAGAATGAGCATTGATTTGTCTTTTTCTTCAGCATTTCATCCTCAGACAAATGGCCAAAAGGAGCGAACCAATCAGACCTTGGAAACCTATTTGAGATGCTTTGTGTCTGCTGATCAGGATGATTGGGTGACCTTCTTGCCGTTGGCCGAGTTTGCCCTTAATAATCGGGCTAGTTCGGCTACCTTGGTTTCGCCTTTCTTTTGTAACTTTGGTTTTCATCCCCGTTTTTCTTCAGGGCAGGTTGAGCCTTCTGTCTGTCCTGGTGTGGATTCTGTGGTGGACAGGTTACAGCAGATTTGGACTCATGTGGTGGACAATTTAACGTTGTCTCAGGAAAAGGCTCAACGTTTTGCTAACCGTCGTCGGTGTGTTGGTCCTCGGCTTTGTGTTGGGGATTTGGTCTGGTTGTCTTCTCGTCATGTTCCTATGAAGGTTTCTTCCCCTAAGTTCAAGCCTCGCTTTATTGGTCTTTATAAGATTTCTGAAATTATCAATCCGGTGTCTTTTCGTTTGGCCCTTCCAGCTTCTTTTTCCATTCATAACGTTTTTCATAGATCTTTGTTGCGGAGATATGTGGTGCCCATGGTTCCCTCCGTTGATCCTCCTGCTCCGGTGTTGGTTGAGGGGGAGTTGGAATATGTGGTGGAAAAGATTTTGGCTTCTCGTTTTTCGAGGTGGAAACTTCAGTATCTGGTCAAGTGGAAGGGTTATGGCCAGGAGGATAATTCTTGGGTTGTTGCCTCCGATGTCCATGCTGCCGATTTGGTTCGTGCTTTTCACTTGGCTCGTCCTGATCGGCCTGGGGGCTCTGGTGAGGGTTCGGTGACCCCTCCTCAAGGGGGGGGTACTGTTGTGAATTCCATCCTTGGGCTCCCTCCTGTGGTTGTGAATGGTACTTTTGTGAGTTCTGCCCTTGGGCTCCCTCTGGTGGTTTCGAGTGGAACTGCTGCTCCTTGAGTTTAGCTGTAGCAGCTGCTTTCACTGATCGTCTCTCCTGGCTTTGCTATTTAACCTGGCTCTGGTCTTCAGTTCATGCCAGCTGTCAATGTTTCTGGTTTGGGATTCAGATCTCTCCTTGGATTTCTCTATGGCCTGTCCATTTCAGCAAAAGATAAGTTTTTGCTAGTTCTTTGTTGTCCATTTGCTGTGGACTTTATTCTCAGCTCATGTTATGTTTCTTTTTGTCCAGCTTGTCAGTATGATATATTCAGGCTAGCTGGAAGCTCTGGGGAAGCAGATTTGCCCTCCACACCGTGAGTCGGTGTGGAGATCATTTTTGTAAACTCTGCGTGGATTTTTAGTTTTTAATACTGACCGCACAGTATCCTTTCCTATTCTGTCTATTTAGATTAGTATTGGCCTCCTTTGCTAAAATCTGTTTTCATTTCTGTGTATGTTATTTCCCTCTCCACTCACAGTCAATATTTGTGGGGGGCTATCTTTCCTTTTGGGAATTTCTCTGAGGCAAGATAGCTTTCTGTTTCCATCTTTAGGGGTAGTTAGTTCTCAGGCTGTGACGAGGTGTCTAGGGAGAGACAGGAACACTCCACGGCTATTTCTAGTGTTGGTGTTAGGATTAGGAACTGCGGTCAGTAAAGATACCACCTCCTCAGAGCTTGTCCCATGTTGCTTTTTAACCACCAGGTCATATCAGTGTTGCTCCTTAACCACCAGGTCATAACAGTCCCTCCCTAAGAAATTAGTTGTTGGCATTACTCTGATTCTGCTGTCGTGGAAGGTGACTGGAGAAAACAGAATTAGTCTTGCCGTTAATTCGGTTTCTAGGAACCTTCCACGACAGCACTAATTACTGTCCCTATCTGATATTCTTATTGGATTATTCCTGCACTTAAGTGGTAACTATACATGCTACTCTGTCCAGAAAAAAACACTGGTGGCTGCAGGAAGGGGAGGGGTATTTAACCTCTTTGTGTTCCTGTCCCCCATTAGGGCGAGGAGACAACTTCCGATACTGCTGTCGTGGAAGGTTCCTAGAAACCGAATTACCGGTAAGACTAATTCTATTTTTTGTTTTCGTTTTTTCCTCCTCTTGTAAGAGCCGTATTTTTTTTTATTTTCCCTTCCCCCAGTTCTTGTTTTTTGTAGGACGAGTTTCACTTCTGAATGACGCCATATATTTTATCATGTGATGTGCTGGAAAGCAGGAAACAAATTCCAAGTGCTTTTTTTTAATTCCACAATTTTTTTCTGTTTACCATGTTTAGTATATGGTAAAACAGACCTGGCAATATGATTCTCCAGGTAAGTTAGGTTCCGCAGATACCAAACATGTATAGGTTTGCTGAATTTTTACTGATACCATTTTGGCGTAGATACAATTTTTGATTGCCTCTTAGGCTGGTTTCACACTTGCATTGGGCAGAGCTGCGGAGGGCTGCGTACTTCCTCCATTAAGCCTCGCCCACTGCCACACCTCTTCCATGTCTGCATGCGTCCTTCATACCTATCTTTAACATTGGGTACGCAGGCCATGCGGATGTATGCGAATGCCTCCGCATGCGTCGTTTTGACGCGGCACCAACCGCAACAAAATGCAACGTATTGCGTTCAACACAGTTCGACGCAGCGTCAAGACGACGCATGCGGACCCATCCGCATACATCCACATGGCCTGCATACCCAATGTTAAAGATAGGTACGCAGGATGCATGCAGACGTAGGCAGAGCTGAATAGAAGAGGTGCGGAAGTGAGCGGGGCTTAACGGAGGAAGTACGCAGCTCTGCCCAACGCAAGTGTGAAACTAGCCTTATTGCATTTTATTGCAATGCTGCAGTGGCCAAAAAAAAAAATTCTGGTGATTTGATTATTTTCTTGTTACGCCGCTTCCCCACACTGTTATTAGAGGTAGATAATGGCTGAATAATTCAACCATCATCTGCTGGGAAAGATTCAGGCTCGCATCAAAGTCAGGGACAGTAGATATGACGTAACATTACGTCATATGTCGGGAAGGGCCTAAAAGGATTGTCCACTAATTTTTTGTATTAAAAGACAAACACCCAGCATTGTCTAAAAGTAACCTGCATCTATCAGTCCCCCACCGCTCCTGTTGCACTACTATCCTAGGATAACGCATACAAAAATGTCACTATGCCCAGACCTAATGAGTTGTCACTAATCAGAGCATGGATGTCCAATAAGGGACAAAAGACACCCCTTTCCCTATAGAGTTAAACATGCACACTTCCCAATGCAAGCATGCAGGTACATGGATAGGAGAGTTGGGAGCGCCAGCTGTTAAGTTTGTAAAAATGTTTCACAGCAGAATTACAGAATAAAAGAACAGTCACTGCCAAATACAACATATTAGTTCTCTAATCCCTGGCACATAGCCAGGCAAGATGTTACTAGGTACAGGAAACCCACAAGAACGTCTTTACACTGTTTACACAATGCACAACAACATTTCTGACATTAAGAGTTTAGCAATATTCCATGTTACATTGTTTAGTTTGTGTTGAGAGTTTCGAGGAGTCTCGCTGATGGAATTTTACAAATGCCATAAGAAATATTGTCTGCAAACATTAATCCTCACAAAAAAATGAACCTGAATGAGCTGAAGCTTGATATACTTTACTCACTAAAATCACGCAACTGATCTTTCACCTCGTACGTATGAAAGGAAATTCCAGGAGTTAACCTATATTGTCACTTACGAAGGAGGAATCTGTAGTTGATTCAGAAACGCGTCTGGCATAGAAATTGATGTAACAGCATCTTATATGGTGCATATGACATCAAGTATTACTAGAAAATTAGTTTCCGAAAATGGAAAAATGCAGAATAGTACCGTGATTGCTGAAAACACACTGGATGCCCTGTTTTAATACCGATTGTTTGGAATTGAACAAAAACAGTCTGCTAATTGGATTTTAACATCTTCGGTTTTGTGCAGTGTTGATCGTATTTTAGCAATTCCACCACAATTTTCTTCAGCTTCTTCTAACTTGCCATTCAACATGTGTATCATTAGCATATGCGATTCCCAAGACACCAAGAAACCAGAGACAAATACATGTGGAAGGATGAGGAGAGTATGTGCACCATTGTCAAATATTTATTTTAATAATCTAAACACTTTTGTAATGTACTTCAATGAAAAATTCCCTCTCTACTCTAACGTCTAGTCTGTGGGGGGTTTTTGGGACTTCCAATGACGATTCTTGTAAGTCTCTCATGCACAGGGAATTCTTAAACAGATCATCATGTTTAGGGCTGCTGTCACTCCCACAGCTTTTTTTCTGCCCAGAAACAAATCATCAACAGGGAGTGGTGCTCCGATCACCACAGCTTCTTTCACTGCCATCAACTCGTGATGTCATGTTACAGTAACGGTGATGGATAAGTGACTGCAGCTTCTATCATGCCACTTCTTCTGTTCCCTCGTGGTGTGATAGCGCGACCAGTACACAATGATTGGAGTTGTATTCAGCAGCAGCTGTGTCCCTCCTGTGTAAAATAAAGAATTAAATTTAAAAAAAAAAACGGTGTGGGCTCATTGGCAATTGTCATAACCAGCAGAGGGAAAGCCCCTCGTTGAGAACTAATGGTAATAATCTGGGAAAAGAGGCAATATCCCAAAAGGTTCCAAGGCTATGGTGACTTTACTTTTTTCCCTGATGACTTTACGGGGGACCTCAGAAAAAATGACGTAGTGTCCTTCCTATAAATTCAAACCAGCAAATACTAAACAGACAGATGTGAGTTGATATTAATAGCCTGGGAAGGGGCCAAATATATTGCCTGTCCCCAAGCTACCAATATCAGCTCTCAGCTACATCAGAAATGGCGCATCCATACGACACACACATTACTAACCCATAGAAAGTATTGAAATAAACACACAGCATGAATAAAATCCTTTATTTGTTTTACAAATTTATTTAAAGATAAAAAGCAAAGTTATACTCACTTTATGCCTAATCTATTGAAACCCATGTCTTTTGTGAAAGACAGAAAATAATAAACAACCATTATACTCGCCTTATGCCTAACCCACCAATGCCCATGTCCCCCTGTAAAAAAACAAAAATAATAAATAACCATATTCCTCACCTGTCCAAAGTGAAGATAAGCAATACTGTCCCACGCCGTAATTCATTTCTGCGATATCTCGTTTACAACGGTGTCATGATGCGACCGTCCAGGATGAAAACCATAAGACAAGGAGCTGCAGCTTCAGTGATGAGCTTTGACGTCATAGAGGTCACCGCCGGTCACTGAAGACACATTCCCAGTGAGCCGAGATGATGAACTGTGGTGACCTCAATGAGAATTTTCACACAGTACTCTTAGTTCATCATCCCGGTTTACAGTGAAGTGAGCCTGAGAACGCACCTTCAGGTGAGGGATATACTTGTTTATTATATTTTTTTTTTTTTTACAGGTGACATGGGCATCAGTGGATTAGATGTAAGGGGAGTATAATGTTATTTTCTGTCTTTTACAGAGGACAAGGGCTTCAGTGGATTAGACGTAAAGTGAGTATAACTGTGCTTTTTATTTTTAAATAAATATATATAACGGTGTTTTGTTTTATTTCAAATAAAGGATTTTTATTCATGCTGAGTGTATATTTCAATACTTACTATGGGGTTAGTAATGGGGGCCTTCTTATAGACACGTTTCCATTACTAACCCCAAGGCTTGGTGTTATGTGACAATACAAAGGTGACATCATCCCCAACCATACTACCCCACTTGCCACCGCCATAAGGCTAGTGGGAAGAGCAAGGCTAAGTGCCAGATTTGGCGCTTCTTATAGATGCGCCATTTCTGGGGCGAATGAGGGCTGATATTGGTAGCGCGGGAGGTGGGGCAATATCTCTGACCCCCTCCCTAGCTATTAATATCAAACCAAAGCTGTCTGATGAGTCTTTGCTGGTTTGAATTTATAGGGAGACCCTACTTCATTTTTTTTCTGGGGTCCCCGGTAAATTCACCAGTAAAGGCTAAGCAAACAGCTGTGAGCTGTTATTAATAGCTTGGGAACCTTTTGGGATATTGCCCTTTTCTCAGATTGTTAACATCAGCCCCTAGCCGTGGACTTTCCCTCTGCTGGTTATGACAATTGTGCAGACGCCCACACTGTTTTTTATATGTAATTTTTATTTTACACAGGATGGACATAGCAGGTGCTAAATACAACTCCCATCATTGTCTCCTGGCCGCTCTGATCTCAGTGTGACCAGGTGACAATGATGAGAGCTGCTATCAGCAGCCGGCCGATGCCTAGGAGCGTGAACTGTACCTCTTCGTTAAAGGCGTCGGTACGTCTCATGCTCTCATATGTCATCCGTGTGTCATCAGTGTGCATGTGCTCCGCACTCATTTTGTCTGTGTTGCTGATAAAAAAACTGACATGTCTGCGGGTTTTTCACCCGGACAAGCGGTCCATGTAAAACCCTAAGGCTACTTTCACATTAGCGTTAACTGCATTACGTCTCAAAACGTCTTTTTTTCTAAAAAACGCATCCAGCAAAAGTTTTTGCTGGATGCGTTTTTTTCCCATAGACTTGTATTGGCGACGTATTGCGACGGATTGGCATACGTCGTGTACGTTTTACGACGTATGCGTCGAAATTTGCTTGTAACGTTTTTTGTCTCCGCCTAAAAAACGTGTCGCGACGCATCCTGCGGCATACGTCGTTGGCTGCAATGGAAGCCTATGAGCGACGGATGCGTCGGGACACGTCGTACGACGCAATACAGCGCTGCAATACGTTTTTTTACACTGAGCATGCTCAGAAGCAGGATGTTGTTGCCAATTGGCCAGACACCCCCAAATCTATATAAACCTGGCCTGGGCCTTCAACCCCACATATGCCAGCAAGAAGCCTACAGAGAAGAAGCCTGCCAGCAAGACTCCAGACTGCCAGCAAGACTCCAGACTGCCAGCAAGACCCCAGCCAGCCACAGGAGCCAGCCACAGGACTCCAGCCACAGGAGCCAGCCACAAGACTCCAGCCACCATAGAGCCAGTGTGAGTATTGCAATTTTTGTGTGCATCTGTGTGCCTGTGCATTTCTGTGTGTATGAGGTACTACTGACTACAGCAAGAGCTTAAAACCTGAAGAGAACCTGAGGCCTGCCATCGTCCTGCACCAGCCAGTGCCATGCTAGAGTCCAGATCCACCATGATGCCAGCCACTGTGAAGACCTGCAGCTCCAGCCAAAGGATTGTCAGCCATTTGTATGTGTGTGTATGTGAGTGTGTATGCGTCTTCTGATTGGGTTCACCTTTCTGCCTTTGTTGTACATATGTGTATTTGCATAAAGCTATGTGCGTGCATGTGTGTGTGTGTATTTTTGTACGGCTGTGTGCTTTTGTAAGTAATGTGCCTGCACCTTGCCTTTGCCAATCTTATGCCTGTTCATGTGGGAGGGTATGTGTCCATGTTCAGGATTGCATCAGGATTTGGTCAGGATTTGACATCAGTATTTGTAAGCCAAAACCAGGAGTGGGTGATAAAAGCAAATGTGTGCCTGTTTTCCTACTTTCCCTCAAATTGTTACACTCCTGGTTTTGGCTTACAAAGGCTACTTTCACACTAGCGTCGGGAAAGACCCGTCGCTGTGCGTCGGGCCGACGTTCCCGACGCTAGCGTGGTCTCCGCCGCACAACGGGGGCAGCGGATGTATTTTTCCAACGCATCCGCTGCCCCATTGTGAGGTGCGGGGAAGTGCGGGGAGGTGGGGGCGGAGTTCCGGCCGCGCATGCGCGGTCGGAAAAAGCGGACCGTCGGGAGCAAAAAACGTTACATGTAAGGTTTTTTTCTCCCGACGATCCGCTAACACACGCCCAAGCGTCGCAAAACGGACGCGACTTTTGGCAATGCGTCGCTAATGCGTCGCTAATGTTAGTCTATGACGAAAAAACGTATCCAGCAAGAACTTTTGCTGGATGCGTATTTTCGGCAAAACGACGCATTTGCGACGTATTGCAGTTAACGCTAGTGTGAAAGTAGCCAAATACTGATGGAAAATTCTGACCAAATCCTGATGCAATTCAGAATGTGGACACATACCAGGCATGTTTGTGTGCGTCTTGTTGATTGCATGTGCATTTGTCCAGGCTTTAATTGGTTAATTGCCTTTTTCTGATGTATTGACTGTATAGTGGTCTGTGTAGCATGTGGTTAAAATGTGGGTTTTTTTTTTGTTTTTTTTTAATCTGATGTATTTTTTAAAAGTCTAGTGGTCTGCAGCTTGTGGTTTGAATGTGTGAGTGTTTTTTTTTCTATTTAAAAGTGATTTTATTTTCCTGTTAAAACCATTTGCAGTTGATGTACTTGTATTTAAAATAAAGAGCATTTCAGCTCCTAATTGTGATTTTTTTTTTAAAAAAAGTGAAAAAAAAGAGAATAATAAAATGTTTTTTTTAAAAAATGTCCGTAGTATCATTTCATAAAGGTAAATTTAAAACTGGTGTATGTACCAATGGTTACACATACAATACAGAGTTGGTTGAGGGCTCATTTTTTAATAAAGGTTATACTGAAAAGGTTTTATTTTAGGGGGGGAGGGTGATTTTTTAAAATAAAATGTGGCAAATATATTTTTGCAGGGTGGGTTTAACATTTCAAAGTGTTATTTTTTGGGACATGGAAATGAATGCTATAACGTGCAACTTTTTGGGGGATGTTTTGGTGTTCACCTGTAATGAACATTTCTGACATCATTTTTGCAGGGTGTTTATCGTTAAACATTACCTAGTTCAGGGGGTGGTCTAACTATAAATCAATTATACATATTACAGATACACCAGGACCGCAGCCACTGACCAGCCCACCAGGAGCACAGCCACAAATCTTTCAAAGTAAGTTTTGAAGACCCCAAATCTGCTGCTTCAATGTGTAGAGCAGATTGCAAGTGTCTTTTAACTTACAGAGACACCAGGACCACATCCACCGGCTGTCGTCAGCCCAGGACCACAGCCGCCGCCTGTCAGCCCAGGACCACAGCCGCCGCCTGTCAGCCACTGACCAGCCCACCAGGACCACAGCCACAAATCTTTCAAAGTAAGTTTTGAAGACCCCAAATCTGCTGCTTCAATGTGTAGAGCAGATTGCAAGTGTCTTTTAACTTTTACAGAAACACCAGGACCACAGCCGCCGGCCTTGATACCACAACAATGTCCTCTTCTGACAGCCCTCCTCCACAGCAACAGCGTGTATTGGTAAGTTAACACAAAAATTTTTTTTTTTTTTTTTTTTTTTATTTACATTTTTTTTGATCACTACATGCATAAATTATGTTTCAACAGGAAGCTGAATCAGATGAGGAGCTGTCAGAAGGGGGCGAGACGGGTGGAGAGATGCCAGTGGAGGAGGAACCAAGTGTAAGTAGTGGTGAAACAGTTGCTTCGCACATCACACTGCACCATACACAAAACAGATTTTCATACATAACTAAACACAGAAAATATATGCCTACATAACTGAGAATTTGTTTCCTTTATTTCAGGCTGCTGCTGCTGCTGCTGCTGCTGCCGCTGAAGGTTCTCCCAGACACTCCCAGAGTCGGCGGACTCCTCGCCGCGGTCGGCCATCAGTGAGTTTTGGTTTTTTTTTGGGAGGGGGATTCTATTGGTACTTTAGTGTTTCAGTGTACTAATTTGTTTGTTTTTCTTCTTTTTTTTTTGGCACAGGCTTCACAGCGTGCTCCCGCAGAAGAGGATGATGATGATGATGATGATGACGACGACATCGACAGCCTCATTGAGGAGGTTCGCGAGCGGGAGCCGCTGTGGAACATGGCTGACCGCAGGCATGCCGATACCAGTGTCACCCGTCGGCTCTGGGACGAAGTGTGTCACAACCTCTTTCCAAGGTGGGAGAGCCTTCATCCTCAGCAGCTGAGCAAACTAGGTAAGTATTCACTTTCCAGTGATGTTTTGAGCTGACTGTAATGTATAGCATTTACCAATTTTTTTTTTTTTCTTTTAATTCTTGTCTTCACAGTTCAAAAGGTTAGGAAGCGGTGGCGGTCACTGAGGGATCGCTTTAAGGCCGGGGTCACACATGCGAGTTTTACGGACGTAAGAGCGCCGAAACTACGTCCGTAAAACTCGCATAACATACGGCACAATTATTCTCAATGGGGCTGCTCCTATTCACCGTATTTTACGGGTCAGTATTATACGGCTTTCTACGGCCGTACAAAATCGCAGCATGCTGCGTTTGTCAGCGTATTGCGCCCAAAATACGCCAATGCAAGTCTATGGGAGAGCGTATAATACGGAATGCTTACAGACCATGCGTGTGCCTTGCGAGAAATACGGAACTTACTGGCAGATGTCCTGAAAACGTCCAAAGGCCTCAATCAGGCAGGTGAGACATGCTAATTAGCTGAAAAAGCCAGACAGTGAACCCGGAAGTCTGCTGCACGCCTCCACGGAGTGAGATTCACCATGTCTCACATTATCAATGTGGACATGCTCATTATTTTGGTCCAAGAAAGGCCTGTAATTTGGGACCAAAGAGATCCAAACTACGCCAACAGAGCCCAAAAAGAGGCAGCATGGAGGAGCGTGTGTGTGGCCCTCTTCCAACATTATGACCAGCAGCCACGTCAGGCACAGCGACAGATAAGTAAGTACACCCATGTTTGAAATTTAATGTTCTTTTGAATTATCAGGCCCTTACTACTTTGAATTTGTGATCCCGAATGTAGTAAATAGTCATGAAGGAACTAGAAAGCCCACCAGTAGATACAAGGTGTTGTACATGATAAACAGATTTCAGTAATGTTTAGAATAGGTGTCCCTTTTACTTACTAACAGTGTTTCACATTATTTGGCCTTTCTGTGATAGAGGTTAGTGGACTCTGTCCTTGTGTCCTTGCTTGCTAATTGGGGTTTTTGGTTAGATTTAAGAAGAATTATTCTCCCCAAAGGCCTATTTGGATGCTACACTTAAATCTGTGTAGTCATTTACACCTTTTGTGAGCTCACTGATTAATGTTCTAAAGAATGTGTGTATTTTTTGTTGTTTCAGTGGGTGATGTTACAACAAGGTGGCGGAGTATCCGTGACCAGTACAGGAGGGAGAGGCAGCAGCGGGAGAGAAGTGGAGCCGGGGCACCTCCCAAAAAAAAAAAGTACATATACTTTGACCGGCTAAACTTTCTCAATCCCAGCATGGACCTCAGGCCGTAAGTACCAATCTCAATATTTTTTGTTTGTTGTTTTTGTCTTATTTGTGTTCTTATTTTTTTTTTTTTTGGCAGAACTCAGTCTAACCTCACTGACAGGGAGACAGGGTCTGACTCAGAACTGGTCATTGACCCAGTTGGGGAAGGTGAAGAGGTGGCTGGTCCATCTGCTGCTCCCTCTGGCTCCATCCCTCCTGGATCCTCCTCATCTCGTCAGGAAGCTGGATCTGCCTCAGTACCACACCCAGAGGACCAACAGTTTCCCTCTTCTGCCGCAGCCTCATCAGCAGCACCACCACCTAGCCAGGATGACCCTGGAAATAGCAGCAGCCCAACTGTTGCCCTGGCTCCATCCCCACAGGCTGCAGTCAGACCACAGCGTGCCCGCCGCAGAAGAGAATTGATACAAAGCCGCCAAAACGTGGATGCAGGGGTCATGAGCTACTTGGCACGTGTTAGAGACGATGATGGAGAGGAGGGATTTACCAGGAGCATGGCCCATTACTTAAGGTCCATAGAGCGGGAGTTAAGGCTACGTGTGAGAGGGTGTTTTCAGATCCTTGTTGACGCATGCACACCCCCAAATAACCCATACAATCTCATGCTGATGATTGAACAGTGGCAGATGTCACCTGAAAATGTTCTGCGGCCTCTGAGATTACAAGGCCTGGCAGCTCAACAAGGATCTGAACCACCCCCTCCACGTCAGCCAACACCTCAGCCCCAACCCCCATCAAACACACAATGTCCACCTCAGCAACATATGGCGGGATATCTTCAACCATCCCAATATGGCCACTTGTCCACACCCAGTGCTGGAGGCTGGTCCCAACCTGGGTATGGACAATATGGTCATTTTGGGTTGGGTTATGATTCCCGGCCATATGGTTATCAGCAGCAGGGGTATCTCCCAAATCCTCGCCCCACTCTTCCAAGTTCCCAGCATCATAGCTGGCCAAATGTCCCTCAGGCCACAACATCATCTGCACAGGGTTCTGCACAATTGGGCCTACAAATGCCACCTGATGCAGACACTGAGCAAGCTGCTTCTCCTGCCCCAACCTACCAGGACTTGTAATTTTTTTATTTTTTTATATTATTTTTTTATGTTTATTTTAAATTTTTATTTGTTTTTTTAATATGATTTGTATACAATCTGTATGCTTGTATTCTCACTACAGAGCATGGTTGCTTGTGGTTGTAGTGGCAATTTTGGGCAAAAAAGAAAAAAAACACTTTATAAGGCCCAAAAAAGGTTATGACTAAATAATAACCTACACAGTTAAAAAAGTAAACCCAGTAAGTAAAACGTTTTGTTACTAACAATCACCGTCTGCCTGCGCTGTATTCATTCTTCCATCACACACACATGATATGCTGCTAACCATATGTGAAATAAGAAAATACTAAACACAGAGTTGGAAAATTGTTGAACACATACTTTAGTTAGCTAATTAATTACACATGCAAAAAGGCATAGTCTTGCCAGGGAATAGCACCTTGAGGAGTCAAAAAATAATTGGTAAAGATATCACGAACTTTCAGACCAGAAAGTGGACGACGCGGAGGAGGGACATATGGGGTAGGCCTACGAACATTGATCATGAGGTTATCTTCCACGTTTGGTGATGAACAATCATGTATTCTTGTGAAATTATGTAGAATGACACAGGCTTTGATCACTTCGTTGATTGTAGCCTCACTCAGCTGGATGGCAGACTGAAGAACACGCCATTTGGCCACAAGAATCCCAAAGGCGCACTCAACCAGTCTCCGTGCCCTGGCAAGTCTCAAATTAAACACCCTCCGCCGGTGGTCAAGGTTGCGCCTGGGGTAAGGCCTCATGACGTGCCTCGACAGTTGGAAGGCCTCATCTCCAACCAAAACAAAAGGCACTGCTTCCGCATTGGAGCCTGGGAGTTGTTGTGGTGGTGGGAGATTCAACTGGTTGTCACGTAGCCGCCGACCCATTATGGACGAATTGAAGACCCTAGAGTCTCCAGTTCGCCCATAGGCCCCAATGTCTACAATTATAAACCTGTAGTTACTGTCAGCAACTGCTAACAGAACTACAGAGAAAAACTGCTTGTAATTGTAGAATTGGGAACCAGAGTTCGGCGGCTTACGCACCCTGATATGTTTCCCATCCACAGCTCCAATGCAATTAGGGAAGTCACAATTATTTGTGAAACCTGTGGCGATTTTAATCCAATCGTCCTGTTTTGGCTCAGGCAACACAGCTTCATGTAGTTTCAGCCAGATTTGGGAACAGGTTGTCCTAACAATGCCTGAAATGGTCGACCGCCCAATCAGAAACTCCAGGTGTAGACCCGCATAGGACAATCCTGTGGACAGGAAGCTGCAATACAACAAAAAGTGAAAAGAAAAAAACATGAGCACTAAGATCCAAGGAATAAGCCCAAGTGTATATTTCATTGACTATTACATTATTTACAGTATACAAATTTTAATTTTAAAAAAAAAATAGACTAGAATCTTGCCAACATTCTTTGATATGTGCTTGTGGCTTCATGTCCAAGGGAAGTTAATGAAACCTAGTAGGACACCACACATTTGTAAAGAAAAGCAAAATAAAAACCATTATTTTCAAATGTGGAAGACATACCGTAAGGTTAGGAGCAGACGCTCCTCAGCAGAGATGGCTTTTCTCATCCAGGTGTCCTGAAAGGTGATCCCAGGACGTAAGATCTCCAACAACATGTCAAAAGTCCGGATGGACATGCGAGTATACTGGTAAAACTTCTCTGGATGTGCCCTCAAAGCTGAATATAGTCTCTGGAAATGGCCTTTACTCTGGCGTTGGGTCAATAGAGGATGTACCCACAATCTTCGTCTCCTCCTTCGCGGATCCACATTGACCGGATATGGCTGTCCAAAGCGACGAGACAACACCCAGTGAAGCAACACCCGCTGAGTTGTGCTTAAATACACAGGGCCAGACATGGTTGTAATCTCCAAGCCACACAGCCAAAATATGCTAGAGAACATATAGGGCAGATGGGAGGCCTCCACCTGTTGTAGAGGGCTTAAATAGTGTGGTTAATGATGGTTTAAATGATTTCCAGGCCTGAAAACCGTTAAATGTCCATTTTGTCATGGTGCGTGCGAAATACGCCATACGGATCACATACGGATCACACACGCACAAGCACATGCGCAAAATACGCGACCACACCTCAGCAACGCCGGAACTACGGAAGTTGCTTACGGAGACATTTTGGCGTATTCAATGCGTAGTACGGACGTATAATACGTGGCGTATTGTCTTACGCCATGTGTGACCCCGGCCTAAGAGGGAATTCAACCTGGAGATGCAGGCCCCGAGTGGCTCTGCAGGAAGGAAGAGGAGGAAATACAAATATGATCAGGCCCTCTCCTTCCTGAGGCGAACCATGCTGAGCAGAGTGTAAGTATTCTACAGCCCACTAATAACCATGTTAAACTGTCTACTTAGTTTGCTTTCAGTCAGGGCTTTTTCATTTCAATGTATTAATTTCTTTTGTTTTTTCTTTCACAGCACCTTCTCCAGCCACCGTGCGCCTGCATCTTCCTCTGCGCCCTCTGGAGCGATCCCTCCTGAGTCCGCCACTGAGGGCCACGTCGGTAGGCCCCACACCACTGTCCCCTCCTCTGACCCCACTGTCCCCTCCTCTGACCCCTCTGTCCCCTCCTCTGACTCCTCTGTCCCCTCCACTTCATCCGCCCCAAGCAGTGGAGCATTATTGCAGGCTTCATTGCTCGCATCTGATGCTGAACAGTTAGCGTTCCCTTTACCCCACCCCTCTGATCCTGCCACCTCGAGACCACCATTAGGTTCGTGGCGTCAGCGACAGAGGGGTCAGGAAAGGAGCTATGCTCCTGAGTTCTTACACCTGAATGCATCCTTCCAAGGCTCTTTCAAAATTTTGGGAGAGCAAGTGACTGCTGGTTTCAACATGGTGCAATCCCGCATCAGTGAAACAAGCCAGGAAACCAGCAGTCGCTTGGATAGGCTGCATTCAGCTGTAAGTCCCGATCCGGCCAATATTTTTTTTCAATCCATGCTCAGGAGCATGGAGAAGCTTTCTTTTGAGCAACAGATGCGGGTAATGAATACCTGCCATAATGCTCTACTGCAGGCCGTTAATGACCCCCAATCTACCCACACACCTCCCCACACCTCCACTACAATTCCACCCCAGGCCCCATTTCCACACCAGGCCCCACCAAGGGCCCCATTTCCACCCCAGGCCCCATTTCCACCCCATACCCACCATTACCAAACCCAGCCCCAATACCCACACCAGCACCATTACCAAACCCAGCCCCAATCCCCACACCAGCCCCAATCCCCACACCAGCCCCACTACCCAACCCAGTCCCACTACCCAACCCAGTCCCCATCCCGGCCCCCAAACCAAATTCATTCCCCACTGTTTTCTTCCTTGCCCAGCTTACCTTCCCCAGTTAGTATTCCCCCTACCCCAACACCACCCCACTCTGCTCAGCCTCCTGGTTTTACCCCCCCTTCCACTGCACCCCAAACAAGTAGGGTTTCCCCATCTATCGACGTGGTCCAACCTTCCTGCCCCTCCTCCCCTAGTATCTCCACCCCACACTTTGAAAACCTTTAGTAATGCTTTGTTATTGCTTGCTAAAAAAAATTTTTAAAATATTAACAAACTGTTTTAAAAAAAAAATGGAAAATAAAAAATATCTTATTTTGTAAAAAAAAAACATTTAAAAAAAAAGAGTTAAAATAAAATTTTCTCTGATTTAAATTCTATTCTTTGTGTGTGTGTGGATTTATTAAGGTAATATAATAGAAAAGGTTTAATAAAAACAAACACCAGACATGTGAAAGGTATAACACAATGGTTTTACTAGCAAGAAAACCACGCTTTTGGGTTGTTGTTTTTTTTTTTTGGTAGAAACACATTTTTTACATAAACAAAACACATGAGAAACAGGTTACACAATCATGTCTTGCCACGGGATCCGCCCGACAGGTGAGACAAAATAATCGGCAAACTGGTCCTTCATCCTTGTAACTGAACCTGTAGAGCGAACCGAGCTGCTGCGGTAGTCCCACAAGGTGGTCTCCAACTCTTCATCATCCAAGGAAACGGGCTCCTTTGACAGGACAAAGTTGTGGAGCACCACACAGGCTTTAACTACCTCGTCTATAGTTGTTGTTTTCAGCTTGATAGCTGTCAGCAGAACTCGCCACTTCGCCGTCAATATGCCAAAAGAACACTCCACGACTCTTCGTGCTCTAGTAAGCCGGTAATTAAAGACCCGCTTGGTATGGGTTAAGTTCCGACTACTGTACGGTTTCAGTAGGTGCGGCGACAATTGAAAGGCTTCATCACCTACACAAACATATTCCATGGCTGGTTCAGTTGTTCCTGGCAGTGGTCTGGCTGGCGGGAAATCGTAGCTCTCTCCATAAAGGCAACGACCCATTGGTGAGTTTTTAAAAACTTGGGAATCGTTGGACCGTCCAAACGCTCCGATGTCCACGGCAAGGAACCTGCAGTTGGCATCTGCAATAGCCATAAGGACGATGGAGAAATACTTCTTATAATTATAATACTCCGATCCTGTTCCTGCCGGTTTCGAAATCCTTATATGTTTCCCGTCAACTGCACCCACACAATTAGGGAAATTGCAAATTTGCTGAAACTCTTCAGCACTTCGCAACCAGATTTCCATGGATGGTTGGGGGATATACTCTGGTTGCAAAGTGGTCCAAATAGCCCGACATGTGTCCTTCACTATTCCAGAAATAGTGGAAATGCCCAGCCTGAATTGGTAATGGAGCGAAGTTATAGATTCACCCGTAGCTAGGAAACTGTAAAAAAAAAAAAAAAAAAATTAGCAAAAATTGCACAGACCAACAAGTTTCAATATGGCACTGTTAATTTCACTGTTTTTTTTTTTTAAAGGACGGGACACACAATCAAACAAGCATGAAACCAATGTAAAAAAAGGAGTGGAATGTCCGCCCAGAAAACCAAAATTACATGCTGCAGAAAATAGTGCGCAGTATGCCAGCGCACTATTGTCTGCAGCATGTAATATAACATTAAAAATGACCAATGACAGAAAAAAAGAGGCTTACCGCAGGGTCACCATCAGCCGCTCCGCCGGTGTGATGGCAAGCCTCATCCTTGTGTCCTGCCTTCGGATGACATCCTCCAGTTTTTGAAGCAAAAAGTCGAAATGTTCCATCCTCATCCGCACGTAGTTGTGGAATTTGTGTGGATTGTGCCGCAACTCCAGGTACAGAGTGGACTGGACACCCCGGGTCATCCGCAGTTCATTAATCGGATGAATCCACAGTCGTCTCCGTCTCCGTTGCTGCAGAAGCATCCTACGCCTTTCCGCTGCCGCCTCCTTCTCACGCACTATGATGTCCAGGCGATTCGTCTCAAAGATAACGTCGGTAACCAAACTAGCAATCCTCCCAAGAACACCTTCCATCGCTGCCACAAAACTAAAACCCACAAAGATGGGCTGTAAAAACAGTAACTATATAGTTTTCCCTATTTTCCAGTAGCCAATCAAATTTGGGAGCCTCCCATTTTAAAAACGGATCCGTCGGAAAAACGGATGCAACGGATGGTAAAAACGGATGCAACGTATGCAACGCATCCAGTATTTTCGACGGAAACGTTTAACGGATTTGCGACGGATCCGTCGAAATGCTGTATGCGTGGCATACGTTTGTCTCCGTTTTTCACTTTTTCGACGCATCCGTTTTTTCTGCAAAAAAGACGTTTTGAGACGTAATGCAGTTAACGCTAGTGTGAAAGTAGCCTAACATGTGTGCAAAACCTTTGAATACAATGGATGTGCCTGTGTCCGAATTTGTGGCCTTTAAAAAACAGACCGCATACGGAAATAAAAAATGGATGTGTGAAGAAGTCCTAAATTGGAGTGCTGTGAATATGACTGTACCAGTTTGTTTAAAGAAACATGATAGGGGGATTTATCGAGACATTGAAGATAAAGTGGGGGGGTTGGCTACATCAGAGGAACCTTTAAACATTAGGATTGCACTAATTTTAATACATTTCCATTGTATTTTATGTGAATATTTTCGGTAGTGAGTAGTAGCAGGCATTACAGCCATCCTTACATCATATGCAATCTCTCTTGGTCTTTAGTGAGCATCATGTATCACTGGCTTCCTCCTTAGTGACCATCACTGTTGGGTTACATGTTTGTATCATCCCGACGCTAGCGTGGTCTCCGCCGCACAACGGGGGCAGCGGATGTATTTTTCCAACGCATCCGCTGCCCCATTGTGAGGTGCGGGGAAGTGCGGGGAGGTGGGGGCGGAGTTCCGGCCGCGCATGCGCGGTCGGAAAAAGCGGACCGTCGGGAGCAAAAAACGTTACATGTAAGGTTTTTTTCTCCCGACGATCCGCTAACACACGCCCAAGCGTCGCAAAACGGACGCGACTTTTGGCAATGCGTCGCTAATGCGTCGCTAATGTTAGTCTATGACGAAAAAACGTATCCAGCAAGAACTTTTGCTGGATGCGTATTTTCGGCAAAACGACGCATTTGCGACGTATTGCAGTTAACGCTAGTGTGAAAGTAGCCAAATACTGATGGAAAATTCTGACCAAATCCTGATGCAATTCAGAATGTGGACACATACCAGGCATGTTTGTGTGCGTCTTGTTGATTGCATGTGCATTTGTCCAGGCTTTAATTGGTTAATTGCCTTTTTCTGATGTATTGACTGTATAGTGGTCTGTGTAGCATGTGGTTAAAATGTGGGGGTTTTTTTTGTTTTTTTTTAATCTGATGTATTTTTTAAAAGTCTAGTGGTCTGCAGCTTGTGGTTTGAATGTGTGAGTGTTTTTTTTTCTATTTAAAAGTGATTTTATTTTCCTGTTAAAACCATTTGCAGTTGATGTACTTGTATTTAAAATAAAGAGCATTTCAGCTCCTAATTGTGATTTTTTTAAAAAAAAAAGTGAAAAAAAAAGAGAATAATAAAATGTTTTTTTTAAAAAATGTCCGTAGTATCATTTCATAAAGGTAAATTTAAAACTGGTGTATGTACCAATGGTTACACATACAATACAGAGTTGGTTGAGGGCTCATTTTTTAATAAAGGTTATACTGAAAAGGTTTTATTTTAGGGGGGGAGGGTGATTTTTTAAAATAAAATGTGGCAAATATATTTTTGCAGGGTGGGTTTAACATTTCAAAGTGTTATTTTTTGGGACATGGAAATGAATGCTATAACGTGCAACTTTTTGGGGGATGTTTTGGTGTTCACCTGTAAGGCTACTTTCACACTAGCGTCGGGAACAACCCGTCGCTGCGCGTCGGGCCGACGTTCCCGACGCTAGTGTGTTCTCCGCCGCACAACGGGGGCAGCGGATGCATATTTCCCACGCATCCGCTGCCCCATTGTGATGTGCGGGGAAGTGCGGGGAGGTGGGGGCGGAGTTCCGACTGCGCATGCGCGGTCGGAAAAAGCGGACCGTCGGGAGCAAAAAACGTTACATGTAACGTTTTTTTCTCCCGACGGACCGCTACCATACGCCCAAACGCCGCCAAACGCATTCACCGTTTGGAAATGCGTCGCAAATGCGTCGCTAATGTTACTCTATGACGAAACAACGTATCCAGCAAAAACTTTTGCTGGATGCGGCGTTTCGCAAAAACGACGCATTTGCGACGTATTGCAGTTAACGCTAGTGTGAAACTAGCCTTATGAACATTTCTGACATCATTTTTGCAGGGTGTTTATCGTAAGGCCATGTTCACACGATCCTTTTTTTGATCCTTTTTTTTTCAGGTCCTGATTTGGAAAACCCGCTGTGCAGGGTACAGTACAATGTTACCCTATGGAAAACAAAAACCGCTGTGCCCACTATCCTTTTTTTCTCAGGCAAATCCGCGCGGATTTGCCTGCAGAAAAAAAGAAGTACCATGTCACTTCTTTCTGCGGATTCAGCTCCTGTTTTCAACAGGCACCAATAGGAAAGTGCTGTTGAAAACCCGCAGAGGAATCTGCAGAAGAAACTGCAGGAAAATCAGCAGTGCAGTTTTGCACTGCGGGTTTTCCAAATCAGGACCTGAAAAAAAAGGATCAAAAAAAGGATCAAAAAAAGGATCGTGTGAACATAGCCTTAAACATTACCTAGTTCAGGGGGTGGTCTAACTATAAATCAATTATACATATTACAGATACACCAGGACCGCAGCCACTGACCAGCCCACCAGGAGCACAGCCACAAATCTTTCAAAGTAAGTTTTGAAGACCCCAAATCTGCTGCTTCAATGTGTAGAGCAGATTGCAAGTGTCTTTTAACTTACAGAGACACCAGGACCACATCCACCGGCTGTCGTCAGCCCAGGACCACAGCCGCCGCCTGTCAGCCCAGGACCACAGCCGCCGCCTGTCAGCCCAGGACCACAGCCGCCGCCTGTCAGCCACTGACCAGCCCACCAGGACCACAGCCACAAATCTTTCAAAGTAAGTTTTGAAGACCCCAAATCTGCTGCTTCAATGTGTAGAGCAGATTGCAAGTGTCTTTTAACTTTTACAGAAACACCAGGACCACAGCCGCCGGCCTTGATACCACAACAATGTCCTCTTCTGACAGCCCTCCTCCACAGCAACAGCGTGTATTGGTAAGTTAACACAAAAATTTTTTTTTTATTTACATTTTTTTTGATCACTACATGCATAAATTATGTTTCAACAGGAAGCTGAATCAGATGAGGAGCTGTCAGAAGGGGGCGAGACGGGTGGAGAGATGCCAGTGGAGGAGGAACCAAGTGTAAGTAGTGGTGAAACCGTTGCTTCGCACATCACACTGCACCATACACAAAACAGATTTTCATACATAACTAAACACAGAAAATATATGCCTACATAACTGAGAATTTGTTTCCTTTATTTCAGGCTGCTGCTGCTGCTGCTGCTCCTGCTGCTGCCGCTGAAGGTTCTCCCAGACACTCCCAGAGTCGGCGGACTCCTCGCCGCGGTCGGCCATCAGTGAGTTTTGGTTTTTTTTTGGGAGGGGGATTCTATTGGTACTTTAGTGTTTCAGTGTACTAATTTGTTTGTTTTTCTTATTCTTTTTTTTTTTGGCACAGGCTTCACAGCGTGCTCCCGCAGAAGAGGATGATGATGATGATGATGACGACGACATCGACAGCCTCATTGAGGAGGTTCGCGAGCGGGAGCCGCTGTGGAACATGGCTGACCGCAGGCATGCCGATACCAGTGTCACCCGTCGGCTCTGGGACGAAGTGTGTCACAACCTCTTTCCAAGGTGGGAGAGCCTTCATCCTCAGCAGCTGAGCAAACTAGGTAAGTATTCACTTTCCAGTGATGTTTTGAGCTGACTGTAATGTATAGCATTTACCAATTTTTTTTTTTTCTTTTAATTCTTGTCTTCACAGTTCAAAAGGTTAGGAAGCGGTGGCGGTCACTGAGGGATCGCTTTAAGAGGGAATTCAACCTGGAGATGCAGGCCCCGAGTGGCTCTGCAGGAAGGAAGAGGAGGAAATACAAATATGATCAGGCCCTCTCCTTCCTGAGGCGAACCATGCTGAGCAGAGTGTAAGTATTCTACAGCCCACTAATAACCATGTTAAACTGTCTACTTAGTTTGCTTTCAGGCAGGGCTTTTTCATTTCAATGTATTAATTTCTTTTGTTTTTTCTTTCACAGCACCTTCTCCAGCCACCGGGCGCCTGCATCTTCCTCTGCGCCCTCTGGAGCGATCCCTCCTGAGTCCGCCACTGAGGGCCACGTCGGTAGGCCCCACAGCACTGTCCCCTCCTCTGACCCCTCTGTCCCCTCCTCTGACCCCTCTGTCCCCTCCACTTCATCCGCCCCAAGCAGTGGAGCATTATTGCAGGCTTCATTGCTCGCATCTGATGCTGAACAGATAGCGTTCCCTTTACCCCACCCCTCTGATCCTGCCACCTCGAGACCACCATTAGGTTCGTGGCGTCAGCGACAGAGGGGTCAGGAAAGGAGCTATGCTCCTGAGTTCTTACACCTGAATGCATCCTTCCAAGGCTCTTTCAAAATTTTGGGAGAGCAAGTGACTGCTGGTTTCAACATGGTGCAATCCCGCATCAGTGAAACAAGCCAGGAAACCAGCAGTCGCTTGGATAGGCTGCATTCAGCTGTAAGTCCCGATCCGGCCAATATTTTTTTTCAATCCATGCTCAGGAGCATGGAGAAGCTTTCTTTTGAGCAACAGATGCGGGTAATGAATACCTGCCATAATGCTCTACTGCAGGCCGTTAATGACCCCCAATCTACCCACACACCTCCCCACACCTCCACTACAATTCCACCCCAGGCCCCATTTCCACACCAGGCCCCACCAAGGGCCCCATTTCCACCCCAGGCCCCATTTCCACCCCATACCCACCATTACCAAACCCAGCCCCAATACCCACACCAGCACCATTACCAAACCCAGCCCCAATCCCCACACCAGCCCCAATCCCCACACCAGCCCCACTACCCAACCCAGTCCCACTACCCAACCCAGTCCCCATCCCGGCCCCCAAACCAAATTCATTCCCCACTGTTTTCTTCCTTGCCCAGCTTACCTTCCCCAGTTAGTATTCCCCCTACCCCAACACCACCCCACTCTGCTCAGCCTCCTGGTTTTACCCCCCCTTCCACTGCACCCCAAACAAGTAGGGTTTCCCCATCTATCGACGTGGTCCAACCTTCCTGCCCCTCCTCCCCTAGTATCTCCACCCCACACTTTGAAAACCTTTAGTAATGCTTTGTTATTGCTTGCTAAAAAAAATTTTTAAAATATTAACAAACTGTTTTAAAAAAAAAATGGAAAATAAAAAATATCTTATTTTGTAAAAAAAAAAACATTTAAAAAAAAAGAGTTAAAATAAAATTTTCTCTGATTTAAATTCTATTCTTTGTGTGTGTGTGGATTTATTAAGGTAATATAATAGAAAAGGTTTAATAAAAACAAACACCAGACATGTGAAAGGTATAACACAATGGTTTTACTAGCAAGAAAACCACGCTTTTGGGTTGTTGTTTTTTTTTTTTGGTAGAAACACATTTTTTACATAAACAAAACACATGAGAAACAGGTTACACAATCATGTCTTGCCACGGGATCCGCCCGACAGGTGAGACAAAATAATCGGCAAACTGGTCCTTCATCCTTGTAACTGAACCTGTAGAGCGAACCGAGCTGCTGCGGTAGTCCCACAAGGTGGTCTCCAACTCTTCATCATCCAAGGAAACGGGCTCCTTTGACAGGACAAAGTTGTGGAGCACCACACAGGCTTTAACTACCTCGTCTATAGTTGTTGTTTTCAGCTTGATAGCTGTCAGCAGAACTCGCCACTTCGCCGTCAATATGCCAAAAGAACACTCCACGACTCTTCGTGCTCTAGTAAGCCGGTAATTAAAGACCCGCTTGGTATGGGTTAAGTTCCGACTACTGTACGGTTTCAGTAGGTGCGGCGACAATTGAAAGGCTTCATCACCTACACAAACATATTCCATGGCTGGTTCAGTTGTTCCTGGCAGTGGTCTGGCTGGCGGGAAATCGTAGCTCTCTCCATAAAGGCAACGACCCATTGGTGAGTTTTTAAAAACTTGGGAATCGTTGGACCGTCCAAACGCTCCGATGTCCACGGCAAGGAACCTGCAGTTGGCATCTGCAATAGCCATAAGGACGATGGAGAAATACTTCTTATAATTATAATACTCCGATCCTGTTCCTGCCGGTTTCGAAATCCTTATATGTTTCCCGTCAACTGCACCCACACAATTAGGGAAATTGCAAATTTGCTGAAACTCTTCAGCACTTCGCAACCAGATTTCCATGGATGGTTGGGGGATATACTCTGGTTGCAAAGTGGTCCAAATAGCCCGACATGTGTCCTTCACTATTCCAGAAATAGTGGAAATGCCCAGCCTGAATTGGTAATGGAGCGAAGTTATAGATTCACCCGTAGCTAGGAAACTGTAAAAAAAAAAAAAAAAAAATTAGCAAAAATTGCACAGACCAACAAGTTTCAATATGGCACTGTTAATTTCACTGTTTTTTTTTTTTAAAGGACGGGACACACAATCAAACAAGCATGAAACCAATGTAAAAAAAGGAGTGGAATGTCCGCCCAGAAAACCAAAATTACATGCTGCAGAAAATAGTGCGCAGTATGCCAGCGCACTATTGTCTGCAGCATGTAATATAACATTAAAAATGACCAATGACAGAAAAAAAGAGGCTTACCGCAGGGTCACCATCAGCCGCTCCGCCGGTGTGATGGCAAGCCTCATCCTTGTGTCCTGCCTTCGGATGACATCCTCCAGTTTTTGAAGCAAAAAGTCGAAATGTTCCATCCTCATCCGCACGTAGTTGTGGAATTTGTGTGGATTGTGCCGCAACTCCAGGTACAGAGTGGACTGGACACCCCGGGTCATCCGCAGTTCATTAATCGGATGAATCCACAGTCGTCTCCGTCTCCGTTGCTGCAGAAGCATCCTACGCCTTTCCGCTGCCGCCTCCTTCTCACGCACTATGATGTCCAGGCGATTCGTCTCAAAGATAACGTCGGTAACCAAACTAGCAATCCTCCCAAGAACACCTTCCATCGCTGCCACAAAACTAAAACCCACAAAGATGGGCTGTAAAAACAGTAACTATATAGTTTTCCCTATTTTCCAGTAGCCAATCAAATTTGGGAGCCTCCCATTTTAAAAACGGATCCGTCGGAAAAACGGATGCAACGGATGGTAAAAACGGATGCAACGTATGCAACGCATCCAGTATTTTCGACGGAAACGTTTAACGGATTTGCGACGGATCCGTCGAAATGCTGTATGCGTGGCATACGTTTGTCTCCGTTTTTCACTTTTTCGACGCATCCGTTTTTTCTGCAAAAAAGACGTTTTGAGACGTAATGCAGTTAACGCTAGTGTGAAAGTAGCCTAACATGTGTGCAAAACCTTTGAATACAATGGATGTGCCTGTGTCCGAATTTGTGGCCTTTAAAAAACAGACCGCATACGGAAATAAAAAATGGATGTGTGAAGAAGTCCTAAATTGGAGTGCTGTGAATATGACTGTACCAGTTTGTTTAAAGAAACATGATAGGGGGATTTATCGAGACATTGAAGATAAAGTGGGGGGGTTGGCTACATCAGAGGAACCTTTAAACATTAGGATTGCACTAATTTTAATACATTTCCATTGTATTTTATGTGAATATTTTCGGTAGTGAGTAGTAGCAGGCATTACAGCCATCCTTACATCATATGCAATCTCTCTTGGTCTTTAGTGAGCATCATGTATCACTGGCTTCCTCCTTAGTGACCATCACTGTTGGGTTACATGTTTGTATCATCCCGACGCTAGCGTGGTCTCCGCCGCACAACGGGGGCAGCGGATGTATTTTTCCAACGCATCCGCTGCCCCATTGTGAGGTGCGGGGAAGTGCGGGGAGGTGGGGGCGGAGTTCCGGCCGCGCATGCGCGGTCGGAAAAAGCGGACCGTCGGGAGCAAAAAACGTTACATGTAAGGTTTTTTTCTCCCGACGATCCGCTAACACACGCCCAAGCGTCGCAAAACGGACGCGACTTTTGGCAATGCGTCGCTAATGCGTCGCTAATGTTAGTCTATGACGAAAAAACGTATCCAGCAAGAACTTTTGCTGGATGCGTATTTTCGGCAAAACGACGCATTTGCGACGTATTGCAGTTAACGCTAGTGTGAAAGTAGCCAAATACTGATGGAAAATTCTGACCAAATCCTGATGCAATTCAGAATGTGGACACATACCAGGCATGTTTGTGTGCGTCTTGTTGATTGCATGTGCATTTGTCCAGGCTTTAATTGGTTAATTGCCTTTTTCTGATGTATTGACTGTATAGTGGTCTGTGTAGCATGTGGTTAAAATGTGGGGTTTTTTTTTGTTTTTTTTTAATCTGATGTATTTTTTAAAAGTCTAGTGGTCTGCAGCTTGTGGTTTGAATGTGTGAGTGTTTTTTTTTCTATTTAAAAGTGATTTTATTTTCCTGTTAAAACCATTTGCAGTTGATGTACTTGTATTTAAAATAAAGAGCATTTCAGCTCCTAATTGTGATTTTTTTAAAAAAAAAAGTGAAAAAAAAAGAGAATAATAAAATGTTTTTTTTAAAAAATGTCCGTAGTATCATTTCATAAAGGTAAATTTAAAACTGGTGTATGTACCAATGGTTACACATACAATACAGAGTTGGTTGAGGGCTCATTTTTTAATAAAGGTTATACTGAAAAGGTTTTATTTTAGGGGGGGAGGGTGATTTTTTAAAATAAAATGTGGCAAATATATTTTTGCAGGGTGGGTTTAACATTTCAAAGTGTTATTTTTTGGGACATGGAAATGAATGCTATAACGTGCAACTTTTTGGGGGATGTTTTGGTGTTCACCTGTAAGGCTACTTTCACACTAGCGTCGGGAACAACCCGTCGCTGCGCGTCGGGCCGACGTTCCCGACGCTAGTGTGTTCTCCGCCGCACAACGGGGGCAGCGGATGCATATTTCCCACGCATCCGCTGCCCCATTGTGATGTGCGGGGAAGTGCGGGGAGGTGGGGGCGGAGTTCCGACTGCGCATGCGCGGTCGGAAAAAGCGGACCGTCGGGAGCAAAAAACGTTACATGTAACGTTTTTTTCTCCCGACGGACCGCTACCATACGCCCAAACGCCGCCAAACGCATTCACCGTTTGGAAATGCGTCGCAAATGCGTCGCTAATGTTACTCTATGACGAAACAACGTATCCAGCAAAAACTTTTGCTGGATGCGGCGTTTCGCAAAAACGACGCATTTGCGACGTATTGCAGTTAACGCTAGTGTGAAACTAGCCTTATGAACATTTCTGACATCATTTTTGCAGGGTGTTTATCGTAAGGCCATGTTCACACGATCCTTTTTTTGATCCTTTTTTTTTCAGGTCCTGATTTGGAAAACCCGCTGTGCAGGGTACAGTACAATGTTACCCTATGGAAAACAAAAACCGCTGTGCCCACTATCCTTTTTTTCTCAGGCAAATCCGCGCGGATTTGCCTGCAGAAAAAAAGAAGTACCATGTCACTTCTTTCTGCGGATTCAGCTCCTGTTTTCAACAGGCACCAATAGGAAAGTGCTGTTGAAAACCCGCAGAGGAATCTGCAGAAGAAACTGCAGGAAAATCAGCAGTGCAGTTTTGCACTGCGGGTTTTCCAAATCAGGACCTGAAAAAAAAGGATCAAAAAAAGGATCAAAAAAAGGATCGTGTGAACATAGCCTTAAACATTACCTAGTTCAGGGGGTGGTCTAACTATAAATCAATTATACATATTACAGATACACCAGGACCGCAGCCACTGACCAGCCCACCAGGAGCACAGCCACAAATCTTTCAAAGTAAGTTTTGAAGACCCCAAATCTGCTGCTTCAATGTGTAGAGCAGATTGCAAGTGTCTTTTAACTTACAGAGACACCAGGACCACATCCACCGGCTGTCGTCAGCCCAGGACCACAGCCGCCGCCTGTCAGCCCAGGACCACAGCCGCCGCCTGTCAGCCCAGGACCACAGCCGCCGCCTGTCAGCCACTGACCAGCCCACCAGGACCACAGCCACAAATCTTTCAAAGTAAGTTTTGAAGACCCCAAATCTGCTGCTTCAATGTGTAGAGCAGATTGCAAGTGTCTTTTAACTTTTACAGAAACACCAGGACCACAGCCGCCGGCCTTGATACCACAACAATGTCCTCTTCTGACAGCCCTCCTCCACAGCAACAGCGTGTATTGGTAAGTTAACACAAAAATTTTTTTTTTATTTACATTTTTTTTGATCACTACATGCATAAATTATGTTTCAACAGGAAGCTGAATCAGATGAGGAGCTGTCAGAAGGGGGCGAGACGGGTGGAGAGATGCCAGTGGAGGAGGAACCAAGTGTAAGTAGTGGTGAAACCGTTGCTTCGCACATCACACTGCACCATACACAAAACAGATTTTCATACATAACTAAACACAGAAAATATATGCCTACATAACTGAGAATTTGTTTCCTTTATTTCAGGCTGCTGCTGCTGCTGCTGCTCCTGCTGCTGCCGCTGAAGGTTCTCCCAGACACTCCCAGAGTCGGCGGACTCCTCGCCGCGGTCGGCCATCAGTGAGTTTTGGTTTTTTTTTGGGAGGGGGATTCTATTGGTACTTTAGTGTTTCAGTGTACTAATTTGTTTGTTTTTCTTATTCTTTTTTTTTTTGGCACAGGCTTCACAGCGTGCTCCCGCAGAAGAGGATGATGATGATGATGATGACGACGACATCGACAGCCTCATTGAGGAGGTTCGCGAGCGGGAGCCGCTGTGGAACATGGCTGACCGCAGGCATGCCGATACCAGTGTCACCCGTCGGCTCTGGGACGAAGTGTGTCACAACCTCTTTCCAAGGTGGGAGAGCCTTCATCCTCAGCAGCTGAGCAAACTAGGTAAGTATTCACTTTCCAGTGATGTTTTGAGCTGACTGTAATGTATAGCATTTACCAATTTTTTTTTTTTCTTTTAATTCTTGTCTTCACAGTTCAAAAGGTTAGGAAGCGGTGGCGGTCACTGAGGGATCGCTTTAAGAGGGAATTCAACCTGGAGATGCAGGCCCCGAGTGGCTCTGCAGGAAGGAAGAGGAGGAAATACAAATATGATCAGGCTCTCTCCTTCCTGAGGCGAACCATGCTGAGCAGAGTGTAAGTATTCTACAGCCCACTAATAACCATGTTAAACTGTCTACTTAGTTTGCTTTCAGGCAGGGCTTTTTCATTTCAATGTATTAATTTCTTTTGTTTTTTCTTTCACAGCACCTTCTCCAGCCACCGGGCGCCTGCATCTTCCTCTGCGCCCTCTGGAGCGATCCCTCCTGAGTCCGCCACTGAGGGCCACGTCGGTAGGCCCCACAGCACTGTCCCCTCCTCTGACCCCTCTGTCCCCTCCTCTGACCCCTCTGTCCCCTCCACTTCATCCGCCCCAAGCAGTGGAGCATTATTGCAGGCTTCATTGCTCGCATCTGATGCTGAACAGATAGCGTTCCCTTTACCCCACCCCTCTGATCCTGCCACCTCGAGACCACCATTAGGTTCGTGGCGTCAGCGACAGAGGGGTCAGGAAAGGAGCTATGCTCCTGAGTTCTTACACCTGAATGCATCCTTCCAAGGCTCTTTCAAAATTTTGGGAGAGCAAGTGACTGCTGGTTTCAACATGGTGCAATCCCGCATCAGTGAAACAAGCCAGGAAACCAGCAGTCGCTTGGATAGGCTGCATTCAGCTGTAAGTCCCGATCCGGCCAATATTTTTTTTCAATCCATGCTCAGGAGCATGGAGAAGCTTTCTTTTGAGCAACAGATGCGGGTAATGAATACCTGCCATAATGCTCTACTGCAGGCCGTTAATGACCCCCAATCTACCCACACACCTCCCCACACCTCCACTACAATTCCACCCCAGGCCCCATTTCCACACCAGGCCCCACCAAGGGCCCCATTTCCACCCCAGGCCCCATTTCCACCCCATACCCACCATTACCAAACCCAGCCCCAATACCCACACCAGCACCATTACCAAACCCAGCCCCAATCCCCACACCAGCCCCAATCCCCACACCAGCCCCACTACCCAACCCAGTCCCACTACCCAACCCAGTCCCCATCCCGGCCCCCAAACCAAATTCATTCCCCACTGTTTTCTTCCTTGCCCAGCTTACCTTCCCCAGTTAGTATTCCCCCTACCCCAACACCACCCCACTCTGCTCAGCCTCCTGGTTTTACCCCCCCTTCCACTGCACCCCAAACAAGTAGGGTTTCCCCATCTATCGACGTGGTCCAACCTTCCTGCCCCTCCTCCCCTAGTATCTCCACCCCACACTTTGAAAACCTTTAGTAATGCTTTGTTATTGCTTGCTAAAAAAAAATTTTAAAATATTAACAAACTGTTTTAAAAAAAAAATGGAAAATAAAAAATATCTTATTTTGTAAAAAAAAAACATTTAAAAAAAAAGAGTTAAAATAAAATTTTCTCTGATTTAAATTCTATTCTTTGTGTGTGTGTGGATTTATTAAGGTAATATAATAGAAAAGGTTTAATAAAAACAAACACCAGACATGTGAAAGGTATAACACAATGGTTTTACTAGCAAGAAAACCACGCTTTTGGGTTGTTGTTTTTTTTTTTTTTTGGTAGAAACACATTTTTTACATAAACAAAACACATGAGAAACAGGTTACACAATCATGTCTTGCCACGGGATCCGCCCGACAGGTGAGACAAAATAATCGGCAAACTGGTCCCTCATCCTTGTAACTGAACCTGTAGAGCGAACCGAGCTGCTGCGGTAGTCCCACAAGGTGGTCTCCAACTCTTCATCATCCAAGGAAACGGGCTCCTTTGACAGGACAAAGTTGTGGAGCACCACACAGGCTTTAACTACCTCGTCTATAGTTGTTGTTTTCAGCTTGATAGCTGTCAGCAGAACTCGCCACTTCGCCATCAATATGCCAAAAGAACACTCCACGACTCTTCGTGCTCTAGTAAGCCGGTAATTAAAGACCCGCTTGGTATGGGTTAAGTTCCGACTACTGTACGGTTTCAGTAGGTGCGGCGACAATTGAAAGGCTTCATCACCTACACAAACATATTCCATGGCTGGTTCAGTTGTTCCTGGCAGTGGTCTGGCTGGCGGGAAATCGTAGCTCTCTCCATAAAGGCAACGACCCATTGGTGAGTTTTTAAAAACTTGGGAATCGTTGGACCGTCCAAACGCTCCGATGTCCACGGCAAGGAACCTGCAGTTGGCATCTGCAATAGCCATAAGGACGATGGAGAAATACTTCTTATAATTATAATACTCCGATCCTGTTCCTGCCGGTTTCGAAATCCTTATATGTTTCCCGTCAACTGCACCCACACAATTAGGGAAATTGCAAATTTGCTGAAACTCTTCAGCACTTCGCAACCAGATTTCCATGGATGGTTGGGGGATATACTCTGGTTGCAAAGTGGTCCAAATAGCCCGACATGTGTCCTTCACTATTCCAGAAATAGTGGAAATGCCCAGCCTGAATTGGTAATGGAGCGAAGTTATAGATTCACCCGTAGCTAGGAAACTGTAAAAAAAAAAAAAAAAAAAGTAGCAAAAATTGCACAGACCAACAAGTTTCAATATGGCACTGTTAATTTCACTGTTTTTTTTTTTTAAAGGACGGGACACACAATCAAACAAGCATGAAACCAATGTAAAAAAAGGAGTGGAATGTCCGCCCAGAAAACCAAAATTACATGCTGCAGAAAATAGTGCGCAGTATGCCAGCGCACTATTGTCTGCAGCATGTAATATAACATTAAAAATGACCAATGACAGAAAAAAAGAGGCTTACCGCAGGGTCACCATCAGCCGCTCCGCCGGTGTGATGGCAAGCCTCATCCTTGTGTCCTGCCTTCGGATGACATCCTCCAGTTTTTGAAGCAAAAAGTCGAAATGTTCCATCCTCATCCGCACGTAGTTGTGGAATTTGTGTGGATTGTGCCGCAACTCCAGGTACAGAGTGGACTGGACACCCCGGGTCATCCACAGTTCATTAATCGGATGAATCCACAGTCGTCTCCGTCTCCGTTGCTGCAGAAGCATCCTACGTCTTTCCGCTGCCGCCTCCTTCTCACGCACTATGATGTCCAGGCGATTCGTCTCAAAGATAACGTCGGTAACCAAACTAGCAATCCTCCCAAGAACACCTTCCATCGCTGCCACAAAACTAAAACCCACAAAGATGGGCTGTAAAAACAGTAACTATATAGTTTTCCCTATTTTCCAGTAGCCAATCAAATTTGGGAGCCTCCCATTTTAAAAACGGATCCGTCGGAAAAACGGATGCAACGGATGGTAAAAACGGATGCAACGTATGCAACGCATCCAGTATTTTCGACGGAAACGTTTAACGGATTTGCGACGGATCCGTCGAAATGCTGTATGCGTGGCATACGTTTGTCTCCGTTTTTCACTTTTTCGACGCATCCGTTTTTTCTGCAAAAAAGACGTTTTGAGACGTAATGCAGTTAACGCTAGTGTGAAAGTAGCCTAACATGTGTGCAAAACCTTTGAATACAATGGATGTGCCTGTGTCCGAATTTGTGGCCTTTAAAAAACAGACCGCATACGGAAATAAAAAATGGATGTGTGAAGAAGTCCTAAATTGGAGTGCTGTGAATATGACTGTACCAGTTTGTTTAAAGAAACATGATAGGGGGATTTATCGAGACATTGAAGATAAAGTGGGGGGGTTGGCTACATCAGAGGAACCTTTAAACATTAGGATTGCACTAATTTTAATACATTTCCATTGTATTTTATGTGAATATTTTCGGTAGTGAGTAGTAGCAGGCATTACAGCCATCCTTACATCATATGCAATCTCTCTTGGTCTGTAGTGAGCATCATGTATCACTGGCTTCCTCCTTAGTGACCATCAGTGTTGGGTTACATGTTTGTATCAGCAGACATCAGGTAATGAAGGCATAACACTGCCCGACTGCTCTAGACTGAGATTTCAGCACCGCCATTATGGAAAGCCTACCCATAATTACATTACAATAAAGGGCAGGGACCTGTAAAAAATGGCTGTACTGTTAATTTTATTCAGCTTAAAGGGAACCTGTCATGTAAAAAATGCTATTAACCTGCAGATATGAGGTTCTCAGACTGCCTAGCGCCCGCACTGAGAGCCCCGCTGCCAGGAGGAAATTCAGTGTATTCTTCCCGGCAGCCTCGGGCTTTCAGTCCTAGAGGTGGCGGCGCACGGGTCCAATCACCGCTTAGTGTGTAGTGAGCGGAGGCTGTCACTGCTCCCCTGGCACTGACTGACAGCAGCTCAGCATCACATATCTGCAAGTCAATGACAAGTTCTAAATCCTCCTTCTGACAGGAACAGCTCAATATGTTTTGTTTCTCTCTTTTCTCCAAATTATCAGAAAATCTCCCCCCGTCCCAGTTATTTCCCATCTTTACATGATCTTTGATACCTGATCTCACCATGTTACATCAGACCTTCTGGACCTGGAGAGCAGATCTGACCTTTGTGGCCTCTCAGGCTCACTGCGCCTGAACTCGTCTCACATTTGAAGGATAGTATTTTCTCTTTTTATTCATCACAATTGTTTGTTTAGATTGTTTTGTGAGTGAATAATGCAAAGTTTGTGGAAATAAGTAGGGTTTTCTTAGAAAGAAAGAGGGTGGCCTCTGAGGCACATTGCGCCCTAAGGCCATGTGCACACGTTCAGTATTTTTCGCGTTTTTTTCGCTATAAAAACGTGACAAAAACGTGAAAAAAACGCGAACATATGCCTCCTATTATTTACAGTGTATTCCGCATTTCTTGTGCAAATGTTGTATTTTTTTCCCACGAAAAAATCGCATAGCGGAAAAAAAAGCAACATGTTCATTAAATTTGCGGAATTGCGGGGTTTCCGCACACCTAGGAATGCATTGATCTACTTACTTTCCGCATGTGGCTGTGCACACCATGCGAGAAGTAAGCAGATCATGTGCGGTTGGTACCCAGGGTGGAGGAGAGGAGACTCTCCTCCACGGACTGGGCACCATATAATTGGTAAAAAAAAAAAGAATTAAAATAAAAAATAGTCATATACTCACCCTCTGATGGCCCCGGAGTCTTCCCGCCTCTCAGGTGCATGCTGCCGCTTCCGTTCCTATAGCTGGTGTGTGTGAAGGACCTGCGATGATGTCGCGATCTTGTGATTGGTCACGTGACCGCGACGTCATCGAAGGTCCTGCACACACACACCATCTATAGGAACGGAAGCCGCTGAGGATATCGGCTGTCTGCAGGTGAGTATAACCATTTTTTTTATTTTTTTTCTTATTTTTAAACATTCTATCTTTTACTATTGATGCGGCATAGGCTGCATCTATAGTAAAAAGTTGGTCACACTTGTCAAACGCTATGTTTGACAAGTGTGACCAACCTGTCAGTCAGTTTTCCAAGCGATGCTACAGATCGCTTGGAAAACTTTAGCATTCTGCAAGCTAATTACGCTTGCAAAATGCTAAAAAAAAAAACGGGAAAAAAATGCAAAAAAAAAATGCGGATTTCTTGTAGAAAATTTCCGGTTTTCTTCAGGAAATTTCTGCACGAAATCCTGACGTGTGCACATACCCTAACACGTACGCTCTCGCTTCAGATTCTCTTCTGAAATGGCCAGTACAATATCTGAGATATCTAACCCCCTTCATATTGGAGAAATGAAGAATCTGCTGATAAATGATGATGAGGGAGACCCCGCACTGAGTGAAGATTTAGGGGACGAGAGCGACATTTCATCTCTAGATGAGGTGGAGGAATGTAAAGGTGATTCAGGAACAGCGCAGGATGGTGGAGACTGATAACAGTGAAGGAGATACAGATAAGACCTTTTATTTGCGTAAAACTGTAATTGAAGGTTGGAATCATTTATTTACTGACGACATTCCGGGAACTATTGTTAGATGCACACACCAATATATTGCCACCATCAATTCAAATTCTCCAGATAGAGACATCAGACCACAGAAGAGGTTGCACTCAGGGCTGTCACTGGCTCGTTGTACCTAGCGGGCGCACATGGAGCGAATCGTCAAAGTATGGCGGAGCTTTGGGGGAGGCAAGGTGACGGCATTGAAAAATGTAGCCTTGTAATGAATCTCAGACGATTCCAGACCCTGATCCGTTGCCTTCGTTTTGATGACCGAACTACCTGGACACAAAGTAAAGATCCTGAGCTGCAATTCGTGACGTGTTTCAAAAATTTGTAAAGTAAAGACACTAGCGCCCAAGGGGATCGGTACTGCTGAAAGCTGCTGACCAAAAAAAAAACAGGTCCTGTGTATGGCCAGATGAAGGTAGTTTGCATTGGACACAACCAGTAAGACCAGTCTTACATTACAGACTTGTAGGTGTAGCCTGAAATATTGGAAATTTATTTAGGGTTGACTGTCAAAGGTAGAATCTGAGCATTGAATTCCCATCCTTGCTGCACTGGTATCTCTTGGTTGAGTAATATTATCTGTATATCAATAGCACTAATCTATGTCTGTATTGATAACACGCAGTATTATTCTTATATGTCACCTGCCATCTAGTGGACAAACTAAATATTGCAACAAATTTACTAGTGGTACAACTCTATCACCCTCTAGTGGTCATTGCTGTTTATTACAATAATATTCTCAGGAAACAATAATATCATTATTTGCAGTTAAACCTTTGGTTTATTAGTTCATTAACTACAAATATTACTTCGAATATTTACAGCCCAAAGTGTTGTTAGGCAATATTGCAGCTCTGAATCTTCATACAGAGGTGAGCCATGATATTAGTCTGTATTGCTGATTTCTTTTGTTGTTAACCAATTATTTCTTAAATACTTTTCAAAGTTTCCAAGCTCATGATATCGGGTAATAAACGGCAGGAAAAGAATTCTTATTTTATGCAGCACTGATCCCATTGCACATGTTAGGTTACTGGTAGTCGCAGCGATTGCAGGCAGCGTGATCCGGGCTCTCGGAGCATTGCAGAGCTTGGACCGGCCTGTTGGTGACAAGAGATAAAATGCAGAGTATAATTACTGGGAAAACAATGATATTACATTATTATTCACCATAAATCCCACAGAATATAGCAGTGGAGACACTTGGTGAAGTAGTTATTGTGCAGACAGGAGGAGTGGCGTCCGCCCTCCATTACAGTCAGGCCCATATACACGGTGTCAGCAGGGACAGCCATCTTCCCCAACTCTCATCTGCTCCGGGCATTTATGTCTTTTCAAGAGGAGACAAGCGATTTCTCTCTCCTGAGTACAATACGATTGGATGTTCAAAATTGACTCTTATCTCCATCAACATCATCTATCGGAGGAGAAACGTGAGACCCCCGCACACATCCATTGGGGAGCTGGTCCCGCAGCAGGTTCTGAGGACTTTAATATCTATGGGGCATTTAGTATCTGTCTACCAATCATTTAAGGAGTTGTTCCATTAAAAAAAAAAAAATTTCCTTAGCATAAGTCATCAATATTAGATAGTGGGGGTCCAACAATGAACAGGAGTGGGACCACCACCAGAACAACTGATTGGTGGGGTGCCAGGTGTCAGACCCCCACAGATCTAATATTGATGACATATTCTAGGGATGGATTATCAGCCCTTTAAGCAACAGCTCTTCCTCCCGACCCCCTTTTACATATACATGTTTGGCCAAGTGCGCGCGTCTTCTCAATGGGGGAACGGGAATAAACGGCTTCTAGAGAGCTCCTATCTGCTGTCATAGCAAAGATCAGGCTGTGAAATCCAACATGTCTGATCCTTCTTTTTCCAACATTCGCTGTCAGGGCAGTCAACATGCCGCCATACACAACAGGCAATTGGTCAGGAACTGACCCAGTATACATCACCCAGGTCTAGTGTTCTCTTCAAATATGAATGAATCTGCAATGGAAGCTCCAGAGAGAACCTAATAATTACTATTTTTCCAGGGTAATAATCAGATGACATTACTGCCTGCTGACATTACTGCCTGCTGACATTACTGCCTGCTGACATTACTGCCTGCTGACATTACTGCCTGGTGACATTACTGCCTGCTGACATTACTGCCTGGTGACATTACTGCCTGCTGACATTACTACCCGGTGACATTACTACCCGGTGACATTACTACCTGCTGACATTACTACCTGCTGACATTACTGCCTGCTGACATTACTGCCTGCTGACATTACTGCCCGCTGACATTACTGCCCGGTGACATTACTACCTGCTGACATTACTGCCCGGTGACATTACTGCCTGCTGACATTACTGCCTGTTGACATTACTACCTGCTGACATTACTACCAGCTGACATTACTACCAGCTGACATAACTGCCCGCTGACATTACTGCCCGCTGACATTACTGCCCGCTGACATTACTGCCCGATGACATTACTGCCCGATGACATTACTGCCCGATGACATTACTACCTGCTGACATTACTGCCTGCTGACATTACTGCCAGCTGACATTACTGCCTGCTGACATTACTGCCCGGTGACATTACTGCCCGGTGACATTACTGCCCGCTGACATTACTGCTCGCTGACATTACTGCACAGTGACATTACTGCCCGCTGACATTACTGCACAGTGACATTACTGCCCGGTGACATTACTGCCTGCTGACATTACTGCCTGTTGACATTACTACCTGCTGACATTACTACCAGCTGACATTACTACCAGCTGACATAACTGCCCGCTGACATTACTGCCCGCTGACATTACTGCCCGCTGACATTACTGCCCGATGACATTACTGCCCGATGACATTACTGCCCGATGACATTACTACCTGCTGACATTACTGCCTGCTGACATTACTGCCCGGTGACATTACTGCCCGGTGACATTACTGCCCGCTGACATTACTGCTCGCTGACATTACTGCACAGTGACATTACTGCCCGCTGACATTACTGCCCGCTGACATTACTGCCCGCTGACATTACTGCCCGCTGACATTACTGCCCGATGACATTACTGCCCGATGACATTACTGCCCGATGACATTACTACCTGCTGACATTACTGCCTGCTGACATTACTGCCCGGTGACATTACTGCCCGGTGACATTACTGCCCGCTGACATTACTGCTCGCTGACATTACTGCACAGTGACATTACTGCCCGCTGACATTACTGCACAGTGACATTACTGCCCGGTGACATTACTGCCTGCTGACATTACTGCCTGTTGACATTACTACCTGCTGACATTACTACCAGCTGACATTACTACCAGCTGACATAACTGCCCGCTGACATTACTGCCCGCTGACATTACTGCCCGCTGACATTACTGCCCGATGACATTACTGCCCGATGACATTACTGCCCGATGACATTACTACCTGCTGACATTACTGCCTGCTGACATTACTGCCAGCTGACATTACTGCCTGCTGACATTACTGCCCGGTGACATTACTGCCCGGTGACATTACTGCCCGCTGACATTACTGCTCGCTGACATTACTGCACAGTGACATTACTGCCCGCTGACATTACTGCACAGTGACATTACTGCCCGGTGACATTACTGCCTGCTGACATTACTGCCTGTTGACATTACTACCTGCTGACATTACTACCAGCTGACATTACTACCAGCTGACATAACTGCCCGCTGACATTACTGCCCGCTGACATTACTGCCCGCTGACATTACTGCCCGATGACATTACTGCCCGATGACATTACTGCCCGATGACATTACTACCTGCTGACATTACTGCCTGCTGACATTACTGCCCGGTGACATTACTGCCCGGTGACATTACTGCCCGATGACATTACTACCTGCTGACATTACTGCCTGCTGACATTACTGCCAGCTGACATTACTGCCTGCTGACATTACTGCCCGGTGACATTACTGCCCGGTGACATTACTGCCCGCTGACATTACTGCTCGCTGACATTACTGCACAGTGACATTACTGCCCGCTGACATTACTGCACAGTGACATTACTGCCCGGTGACATTACTGCCCGGTGACATTACTGCCTGCTGACATTACTGCCCGGTGACATTACTGCCTGGTGACATTACTGCCTGCTGACATTACTGCACAGTGACATTACTGCCCGCTGACATTACTGCCCGCTGACATTACTGCCCGCTGACATTACTGCCCGCTGACATTACTACCTGCTGACATTACTGCCCGGTGACATTACTGCACGGTGACATTACTGCCCGCTGACATTACTGCCCGGTGACATTACTGCACGGTGACATTACTGCCCGCTGACATTACTGCACAGTGACATTACTGCCCGCTGACATTACTGCCTGCTGACATTACTGCCCGGTGACATTACTGCCCGCTGACATTACTGCCTGCTGACATTACTGCCTGGTGACATTACTGCCCGGTGACATTACTGCACAGTGACATTACTGCCTACCATTTACCCAGTTGGAATACCTTACCTGTAGTTGTCGATGCAGGAATATTTCAGCTTGTGCTTCTCAATATAATGCTGCAGTTCCAGTAAGGATTTGCTGTTACAGGAATTTCTGAAATAAAAGTTGTGTTTACTGTGTAGAATCTGTAGTGTCAGTAAGGCCTTACTGACACAACAATACTATGTCCACCAGTTGGGCCCGGTCCGTCTCAACCCTGATCCACATACATGTCACTTGACAAACGGTAACGTTTTCAATATTAGGACTGTCCCAATTACGGTCACCGTGCAGAAGTGGGATGGCTTTCACATTTGTTTTATCGGTACGGTGGTCCCTGGTCCCCTGCTGTTCTACCTTATGTCACCTTGTATTGCTGCGGTGACTGTTGCTTATGTGCCTGCTACAATGGCTGTTTACTACCTATTGTTATCAGACTAATTGGCTTACTTTGCCATCCCATGCACATATACGGAGTCCATTATTGCCTTATATCTATGGCTTTTATTACTCTAATTACTAGATTGTTTCTACGCAATACACAAACATGCCGGGGGGGTTTTTACGTCTGGCTATACACTGCCATCTTGTGGTAAACATTGAAATTGCAGGGTGTACATTCAGGTGTTTTGCCATCCCATGTTACTAATACCGTCATGTATTATATTTTAGATGTATTAGTAAAAATGTGTTTATCATCTTGGATATTTGCCTTGCGCATCTTTCTCCTGTAATGTGCTGCCTTTTATGTTGCTAGGAGTTATGGGTACATGGTATAGGTGTCATATATAGTATATACATTATATAAACACGTGATTAAAATGTTTGCAATCTTCAGGTCTGTCCATTTTTAGTGCTTACTTGTCTTCTCCTTGAATGTCATCAATTACCCAGACCCTCACTTCAGAAATGGTGTTTGGGTCCATATTGGGGATTTCCACAGTCCTTAGAATACTGGAAGATAAAACAAGTGATCATAGTGAAACTTCTCAGGGTCTACATGACAGCAGCTCATCATGTGAGCAATCAGATGTACTGTCCAACATAGGCGCCACTTCAGCCCGAGTATAACTAAGTGACTACCATTCTATGGTACCAATATAACCCCCTAACCCTCTCCACAACATGACGGAGCAGGAGCTGAGACTGCGTTCTACAGCCAGCACCTCATTCTATAGGAGCTTTGCATATGACTTATGTACCCCAAAATGGTACCATTACCAAGTACAGCTCGGCACACAAAACAAGCCCTCACTCAGGTCCATTCACGGAAAATAAAAAAGTTCTGTGTTTTTAAAAATGGTGACAGTCACCCAATTTTTTTTTATATTTTTTTACAAACGTCAGAAATGCTTTAAGGCAGTAAAATTATTTTAAGATGATTAGTGTCATTCAAAGTTACAACTCGTCTCACAGAAAAAACAAGCCCTCACATAAGTATGAAAAATAATAAAAAGTTATAGGAGGAAGGGGAGGAAAAAGTAAAATGGCAAAAACGAAAATGTGTAGTGTGAATAAGAGGTTAAAAGCGCCCGACAGCCAAAGGAAGAGGACAGGATGGCGAGGTGAGTATTAGTTCAAAGAAAAAAATACTCAGCTCTCTGGCATTTCCACTGCTCACTGTCCTCTTCTTTCCACCATTTATGCGCCATATCTCCAGCCTTTTCACTATAGACCAAGACTGCTGGTCTCATCCAGGTCCCGGAGATCACTATGCATCGCTGATGTTGCGACCTTAGGAAGCTCTATAACCTCAGAGGCCTGGATGTGGCCGGAAGTCCTGGTCTATGAGGAAGAGGCCTCAGATATGGTGTGTAACAATGGAAAGAAGAGGACCGGATGGGAGACGGTGAGCAGCAGGGTGGTCAAAGCAGTCAGCTGTGGGGCGAGTATTATTTGTTTTCCCCGGCACTTTTCCACCTTACATTCTAGCTTATAACCTGGGGACTGCCTGTATTCACATTCCCTGGCGCTTCCATGACGCAAATTTTCCGGTCCTCCTCTGATTTCTGTACCCCTGGTCTACTCATGGAAGATACACAGTGAGGGAAAAAAGTATTTAGTCAGCCACCAATTGTGCAAGAGAGGCCTGTAATTGACATCATAGGTAGACCACAATTATGAGAGTCAAAATGAGAAAACAAATCCAGAAAATCACCTTGTCTGATTTAGCAAGATTTATTTTGCAAATTATGGTGGAAAATAAATATTTGGTTATTAACAAAAGTTAATCTCAATATTGTGTTATATATCCTTTGTTTGCGATGACAGAGGTCAAACGTTTTCAGTAAGTCTTCACAGGGTTGGCACACACTGGTGGTGGTATGTTGGCCCATTCCTCCATACAGATCTCTAGAGCAGTGATTTTTGGGCCTGTCGCTGGGCAACATGAACTTTCAACTCCTTCCAAAGGTTTTCTATGGGGTTGAGATCTGGAGACTAGGCCACTCCAGGACCTTCATATGCTTCTTTTACGAAGCCACTCCTTTGTAGCCCTGGTGGTGTGCTTGGCATCATTATCATGCTGAAAGACCCATCCACGTTTCATCTTCAATACCTTTGCTGATGGAAGGAGGTTTGCACTCAAAATCTCACGATACATGGCCCCATTCATTCTTTCATGTACATGGATCAGTCCTCCTGGTCCCTTTGCAGAGAAACAGCCCCAAAGCATGATGTTACCACCCCCATGCTTCACAGTAGGCATGGTGTTCTTTGGATGCAATTCAGCATTCTGTCTCCTCCAAACCCGACGAGTTTTGTTTCTCCCGAACAGTTCTACTTTGCTTTCATCAGACCACATGACATTCTCCCAATACTCTTCTAGATAATCCAAATGCTCTCTAGCAAACTTCAGATGGGCCCGGACATGTACTGGCTATAGCAGGGGTCCACATCTGGCACTGCAGGATCTGAGTCCCTGGCAGTGTAGTGTGTTACTGATGGTAGCCTTTGTTACGGTGGTCACAGCTCTATGCAGGTCATTCACTAGGCCCCCCCACTGAGATTCTGGGATTTTTGCTCACCGTTCTTGTGATCATTTTGACCCCACGGGGTGAGATCATGCGTGGAGCCCCAGGTAGAGGGAGATTGTCAGTGGTTTTGAATGTCTTCCATGTTCTTATTATTGCTCCCACTGTTGATTTCATCACACCACGCTGCTTGCCTATTGCAGATTCAGTCTTCCCAGCCTGGTGCAGGGCTACAATTTTGTTTCTGGTGTCCTTCGACAGCTCTTTGGTCTTCACCATAGTGGAGTTTGGAGAGTGAATGTTTGAGGTTGTGGACAGGTGTATTTTACACTGATAACAAGTTCATACAGGTAATGAGTGGAGGACAGAGGAGCCTCTTAAAAAAGAAGTTACAGGTCTGTGAGAGCCAGAAATCTTGTATGTTTTTAGGTGACCAAATACTTATTTTCCACCATAATTTGCAAAATAAATCTTGCCAAATCAGACAAGGTGATTTTCTGGATTTGTATCCTCATTTTGACCCTCGTAGTTGTGGTCTACCTATGATGTCAATTACAGGCCTCTCTCATCATTTTAAGTGGGAGAACTTGCACAATTGGTGGCTGACTAAATACTTTTTTTTCCCTACTGTATGTGTGATAAAACCTCATCACAAAAGGTCAAGACTGCAACAAATTTTCCGAAGACGAGGGAAATGTTGCCATAAGAGCGTCAGGGAAGGTGACAATAGAGCCGCAAATTACGACTCAAATCATATTTGGATAATAATTTGCACATTTTTTTCCTAAAAAAAAAAAAAAAAGTGGCCTTCCACGGCCAGATGTTAGAAAATGCACAAAAGCCTTTTTAAACCTAGATTTTTTACTTTTTTAATCCAAAGCTATCTAGATTTGAGCCCTTTCTTCTGTATGTAATACAATAAAGTAGCTTGCCCAGTACAGTGTTATAAGTGCTACTTATTTCCTGACTTATACTTTTAAATGTCATGGTCCATAGATAAAATTACACAATACCTTTCTTTCCGGGCTATATCACCATCTGCTGAGCCATTTAACATCACATTTACCAATCCACATGACGCTTGAGCAAACTGAGGAAATAAAGCAGATAATTCATGCTGCAGCACATGTACAGTACAGACCAAAGTTTGGACACACCTTCTTATTTAAAGATTTTTCTGTATTTTCATGACTATGAAAATTGTACATTCACACTGAAGGCATCAAAACTATGAATTAACACATGTGGAATTATATACTTAACAAAAAAGTGTGAAACAACTGAAATTATGTCTTATATTCTAAGTTCTTCAAAGTAGCCACCTTTTGCTTTGATGACTGCTTTTGCACACTCTTGGCATTCTCTTGATGAGCTTCAAGAGGTAGTCACCGGGAATGGTTTTCACTTCACAGGTGTGCCCTGTCAGGTTTAATAAGTGGGATTTCTTGCCTTATAAATGGGGTTGGGTTCATCAGTTGTGTTGTGCAGAAGTCTGGTGGATACACAGCTGATAGTCCTACTGAATAGACTGTTAGAATTTGTATTATGGCAAGAAAAAAGCAGCTAAGTAAAGAAAAACGAGTGGCCGTCATTACTTTAAGAAATGAAGGTCAGTCAGTCTGAAAAATTGGGAAAAATTTGAAAGTGTCCCCAAATGCAGTTGCAAAAACAATCAAGCGCTACAAAGAAACTGGCTCACATGAGGACCGCCCCAGGAAAGGAAGACCAAGAGTCACCTCTGCTTCTGAGGATAAGTTTATCCGAGTCACCAGCCTCAGAAATCGCAGGTTAACAGCAGCTCAGATTAGAGACCAGGTCAATGCCACACAGAGTTCTAGCAGCAGACACATCTCTACAACAACTGTTAAGAGGAGACTTTGTGCAGCAGGCCTTCATGGTAAAATAGCTGCTAGGAAACCACTGCTAAGGACAGGCAACAAACAGAAGAGACTTGTTTGGGCTAAAGAACACAAGGAATGGACATTAGATGAGTGGAAATCTGTGCTTTGGTCTGATGAGTCCAAATTTGAGATCTTTGGTTCCAACCACCGTGTCTTTGTGCAACGCAGAAAAAGTGAATGGATGGAGGAGGAGGTGTGATGGTGTGGGGGTGCTTTGCTGGTGACACTGTTGGAGATTTATTCAAAATTGAAGGCATACTGAACCAGCATGGCTACCACAGCATCTTGCAGCGGCATGATATTGCCTTCAGTGTGAATGTACAATTTTCATAGTCATGAAAATACAGAAAAAATTTTAAATGAGAAGGTGTGTCCAAACTTTTGGTCTGTACTGTATGTATGTACACTGCTCAAAAAAAATATAGGGAACACTAAAATACCACATCCTAGATATCACTGAATGGAATGTTCCTGTTGCAAATCTTTATTCATTACATAGCAGAATGCGTTGAAAGCAATAAAACAAATAAATGATGAATGTAAATCAAAAATAATATCCCATGGAGGTCTGGAGTTGGAATGATGCTCAAAATCAAAGTGGAAAATCAAATGGCAGGCTGAGCCAACTTCCAAGGAAATGATGCTCACTAGTGTGTGTGGCCTCCATGTGCCGTATGACCTCCCTACAATGCCTGAGCATGCTCCTGATGAGACAGCGGATGTTCTCCTGAGGGACCTCCTCCCAGATCAGGATTAAAGCATCAATCGACTCCTGGACAGTCTGTGGTACAATGTGGCGTTGATGGATGGTGCGAGACATGATGTCCCAGATGTGCTCGATTGGATTCAGGTCTGGGATTCAGGAACAGGCGGGCCAGTCCATAGCTTCAATGCCTTCATCATGCAGGAACTGCTGACACACTCCAGCCACATGAGGTCTGGCATTGTCCTGCATTAGGAGGAACTCAGGGTCCACTGCTCCTGCATATGGTCTCACAATGGGTCTGAGGATCTCATCCCAGTAGTTAATGGCAGTCAGGATACCTCTGGCGAGCACATTGAGGACTATGCAGCTCTCCAAAGAAATGCCTCCCCACACCATTACTGACCCATTGCCAAACCGGTCAACCTGGAGGATGTTGCAGGCAGCAGAATGTTCTCCATGACATCTCCAGACTCTGTCACATGTGCTCAGTGTGAACCTGCTTTCATCCGTGACGAGCACAGGGTGACAATGTCAAATCTGCCAATCTTGGTGTTCTCTCGCAAATGCCAATCACCCTGCATGGTGTTGGGCTGTAAGCACAACACCCACTTGTGGATGTCAGGCCCCCATACCACCCTCATGAAGTTTGTTTCTGACAGTTCGACCAGAAACATTTATGTTAGTGGCCTGCTGAAGGTCATCATGCAGGGCTCTGGCAGTGTTCCTCCTTGCACAAAGGAGGAAGTAGCGGTCCTGCTGCTGGGTTGTTGCCCTCTTACAGCTCCTTCCACATCTCCTGGTGTAGTGGCCTGTCTCCTCGTATCTGCTCCATACTCTGGACTCTGTGCTGACAGACACAGCTGCCCTGGACAGGTTTATTTCACAGAAGTGTGATTGACTTGGAGTTGCATTGTGTTGCTTGTGTTCCCTTTACTTTTTTGTGCAGTGTATGTGCTGCATGCCCGGCTATATTGTATCTGGCACAGTGTAGGTAATGACCACTTGCTGCGTGATTACCAACCATTATGGCCGATGCAGACATTGTCAAGTCGCCATTCCTATTTATTGCATTAAAGGGGTTGTCCGACAGAAAAAAAGTAGACATGGATGATTTTAAAATAAAAAATAGAGACATTCTCACTACCTGTAGCAACAGCGGAATTAGCGCAGGCCGATCTGTAAGCCTGCACCAGCTCCAAAAGTGTTGTCTGCTGAAGCCTGTGATTGGCTGCAGCGGTTTAGGTGACTAGAAGAGCGCATCATTGGATGCTTCTCTGATGACATGCTGGATCCACGGTGGCACCACATTGAATCTGAACATTTCCCTCCCAGGATACAAATGACCACTCATTGTCGACACATCAGGATTGTTATTAGTTTATCATCAGAATCTTGATTGTAACTTACCGCAGCAGATGTCATCTTCCAGAATGAGGAAATGGAGTTGTGTTCACATTCGTTCCAGGCAGGACAAAACTTAAAGTTCATTCCTAAAAAATACACATTTATCAAGATTTTACTGAATAGATTGTACCCTGCTAGAATATAACTTTATGATGTCTTTACAGTCTGATAACCTGACAATAAATAGAATGGATTGTGCATTCAAGATGTGGAAATATTGTGTTTATCTATATAAACATGTGTAGCAATGATCGATTCCAGGTTGCATAAATTCAGCGCAACATCCCAGGACTTTTGTCCTATACATATTACCAAAGAGCCACAAGAATCTTGGAAATAGGTAGACAGATCGGAGCAGCCACTGGGTCTATGTTCATCCCATCAGCTATTTAAGTCAGGCTGCTAAAGCTAAGATATAGAGATCCCAAAATTACTTTATCAATAAATTAGGAAAAGTTGAGTGCTCTTTAACATATTTTGATGCAACTAACACACTCAATTAATAAGTAGGGTATCTGAGCAGTACAGATGGCATTAGAAAAATATCCTATAAGTGACGACCACAGGGAATTTTAATTAGCACTTGAGGTGATAGCATGTTTCAATTTTTTTTTTTAGGACAGGTTTGCATAATGCAAAAATGTTTGAATAGGTAGGTGCAATGTTGGCCCCCACAGCGGTGCCTTTACATTGGATATAAAACTGTCCAATGTAAAGGCACCGCTGTGGGGGCCAACATTGCACCTACTTTTGCTAACATTTTCATGGCACATTTTTGAGAGACAAATCTACTATCTGGATGCCAAGTAGAGGATCTGGTTTGTTGCTGTGAAACTATTGTTATATTTGTATGATTTACTATTTATTTGATTGCTATTTTACATGTTGAAAGACAGTTGCCTTAGGTACGATATATATCTCAGTGGTGACATTATTTCTCACCCTCGATTATCAATAGATAGTTACCTGGTCTAAATTTTTTCCCACACCACATAAGACCATTGAACACGAAGCCCAGGAAAGTGTCTTCTAGCGTGATGAAATTTTCTGTGGCTTTTGTGTAACGGTGAACAAGTTCATTAGTCCTGCTCCACAGAAGAGTCTGCAAAGATCCAAAACATTTACTTAGTTATTATGGCTACTTATCAGTAAATGGTATAATACCATTTCGGCAAGTAGACTTATTTGCTTGTTTTTTCCACACCATGCAATGGGAAAGAGTATAGTATCCTGTTAGAAAGATGACCATTCTTATGGAATTACTGGTCTAAGGAATACAAGTGATTCCATAAAATATTGCAGCATCACATGGTGGTCATTAGTGGTGTTGCAGTTATTTATGCATTTATTAAAGGGATTGTCCAGGATAAACTTAGTTCCTTGTAGACATGCAGACATATAAAAAAAATGAACTGAGTTGTTATGCTGTGTTCCCACAATCAGTATTTGGTGACTTTTTGTTGTTGCAGATTTCCCATCAGCATTTATGCACCTGTTATGTAAAAAAAAACCTCAAACATAAAATGCAAGTAACCTAATTTACTTAAGTTTTTATTGTGTTTTTGAATCTGCGTTTTTTGTCTATTTTTGCTATGTCATGTTTTAAATAAATCCGCTTTATTGTTGATATTTCCTGGTATTTAGCTTTGTCAAAATTTTATTATTATTGTCATGTGTAGATTACATGCATCTTTAGTGTTTGTTTTTCCTCAGCGGAAACTCACTAAAAAACACATATGTATTTCTGACCTGCGGATTTTTTGCATCTAATGCAATTCTATGGGGAAAATCTGCACATAAAACTTACGCACCGCAGGTCATAGAATCTTAGAGGGACCTGCAGGGTCATCGTGTCCAACCCCCTGCTCAATGCAGGATTCACTAAACCATCTCAGACAGATGTCTGTCTAGCTTCCGTATGAAGACTTCCATTGAAGGAGAACTCACCACCTCTCGTGGCATCGCTGGATCTGGAGAGGGTGAGTGACTGTCAGTTTATTATTTTTTATGCCTGCAAGTCATTGGGGAACTAATAGATTATTCCAAATAATCTCCTTAATCTATTTTTGAATAATGTTGTACATTTGGGGGTTCAGCTGTGCAGGAATCAGCATTAAATCCACCTCAAAATCTGCACAATAATGATGTAGATTTTGGCACTGATTTCAACATAGATTTCTGTTCACTGGTTGAAATCTGCAGCATTTCCACTGAAACCTCAGTATATTTTTATTGTGCATATATTGTTCAGTAGGTTCCCAGGTGATAGGAGATCCAACTCACGTGAATAGATAAAATTAATATTTATTCTGAAATTGTTAAAAACATCTTCATCGGTCTATATTCCATATGAAGATTAGTGGAGAGGTCCATAAGACATGGAGAGTTATTACGCGTTTTTCATCTTTAAACTATGTGGTTCTTAAGCAATGTTTTGAAATGATTCGCCTCTCCCACGTGCTCTTCTGCGCTATCTTTCCTGTGATTGCTGGCAGAAGGATGGTGAGCTAAATCATTTTCTCCTCTTTTTTTATGATTTGGTATATTATACAGTACTATATGTTTTCTAATATGAAAAGTATGAGTTGATGCCAAGCTTTCTCAGTAATGGATGTGATAAAAGGGAGTTTTTCCACTCATAGAAAGTGATGGCTTATGCTAGAAATATGCTGTTACTTGCTGATCATGGAAGTCGGACTATAGACACACGCACCCATCAGTAGACCAAGACATCAGATACTAAGAAAAGAAGTGAAACTGAGCCGAATCCCACCAGAACACAGTGCCTCATACTTACTACACATACTAGCAATCAATCCTTGTCCTACCTGTCGGACCACCACTTATCAGCAATTGCCTGAATATCCAAAGACTAATAAACTCCTATAAGAAATTATTGAAATTATTTTTATCAACTTTTTACCCTTAAAGAGAATTTGTCATGAAGGGCGACCTTTGACATTGGCTAGCTGCCCTGCAAGAATCAAGTTAACATGTCCTACCCCATAGACCATATTACATCACACCTTTTCTTTTGCACTAGGGGTTGTTTCCAGTAGATGCCCTAAATCTCTCACATTGACAACACCACTTTAAAGAGAATCTGTCAGCAGATATTTTCTATGTAATCCTAGAGCAGCATGATGTAGGGGCCGAGACCCTGATACTATCAATGAATCACTTACTGGGCTGCTTGCTGTCATTTTAATACAATCACTGTTTTCTCTGTTGCGGATCTAGCAGACCTCTGAATGCTGAGCTTTGTTTAATCCCGCCCACAACACTGATTGGCAGCTTTCTGCCTAGTCTACACAGGAATCTGCCAATTAGTGGTGGGGGCGGGGTTATACACAGCAGTTGACTAGGATGCATGAGACACCTAGTCCTCTAGTGATAATCTCCTGCTGATAAAACACTGATTTTATAGAAACAGCAGCACACAGACCAGTGAGTGACACATTGCTGGAATCAAGCTCTCAGCCCCTACGCCATGCTCTTCTCAGATTACATAACAAAAACCTGTTAACTTTTTTAATACTATTTTTACAGCAGAGCTTTAATAAGAAGTTGCATTTCTTTACCTTATTACATGGTATTGTCTGTGCAGCCACAAGTGCTAGATGCTTGTAATCTTCTTCAGTGATCTTACATGGATCTTTTCTTTGTACTGCATCAACTAGTTCTTGCCATATTCCGGAGCAGTTCTTATCCCTTTATTAGAAAAAATAAGGCAACGTGTAAGAGGGTCAGTGTTTATTTATGTGTGGCCCCCAAACAGAGGTTCCTGGGCACTAGAGTTAATCTAAACCCATTTTTTTTTCTTTTTTACTCTACTAGAGGCAGGACAGCATAACAACACATTCTGGATAGAGGCACGGAGCTTGGTGGTTACACAACAATGTTGACACAAAGCTTGGTAGTTGCACTTCAATACCAAGGCTTGAAATTTGGCGGTCACACATTAATACTGCAGCAATACTGTGTTTGGTGGTTATGATGCCACAGAAACAGTCTCTTTAGTAAATACCGTTGGCTGATATCATGGAGAATAGATACCAACATCTGCGGATGGAGGGCATTTGGCATGGATCACCTACAGTCTATAGTTTTTTTTCCCAAAGGAACGCTGTAACATTGCTCTCAGATATAGGGCACAGCAGATCTTGAAGATGCTCTTCCAGCAAAATTTGGGTGCAGGCCACATGAATGTTCGGTGTTTCAGGTCACAGAATTTTCATACTACAAGCAGGAGTTACCCTGTCTGTCTCAAGCCGAGCTTGTTGATACAGGCCACAGCCACTATCATTGTCCCAGGCGACAACACTACTTATAGGAGGACTGACTTCTCAAATAGTAAGTTATCGCTTATCAATTACATAAATAATAACTTGCAGATTGCTGGATGTCCAACCACAATGATCTGGGGTTCATCAGTCTGTCTTGAATGGAGCAGTAGTGTGCATGCCAGGCCTCCGTTCCATTTATTGTCTATGAGACTGCAAGAGATATCGGATTACAGCGCCACGCTATTTTTGACACGGCCACAGACAATGAATAGAGAGGAGGTTGAACATACACACCTCCGCTCTGTTCAATACAGGTTGTTCGCGGAATCGCTTGGGCAGCGATCAGACCCCAATCGATCAGCAGGCTACCCATATCCTATGGATCGGGATTATTTGCAATTTTTCAAATAACCCTTTACTGTTACAGGCCTAAGATTCTTTCATTGTCTCACGCCAAACAAACTTCACCTCAAGTGGTTGCAGAGTAGGAATAGCATATTCATTCATTGAATAATTATAGTGCTTTGGAACAAAGCACTATACTGTTAAACAATTCCACCGTGGATAACTTCTTCTTCTTCTTATTCTTATTATAGTGCTTTGTTCCAAAGCACTATACTGTTATTCCACCGTGGTAAACTTCTTCTTATTCTTATTATTCAGTCCGCACGTAATGCGGCCCGAACCGCTAAACTCACAGACTCCAGTGAGGTGTCATTTCGAAGCCAGCGTTCCTGAGAGGTGTGCTAAGTATTTTTCGTGTCGATCGGATTTGTAGTTTTTGCGCAATTTGTGTTTGAAAAAAGTCTTTCAATGCGTTTCAATGGAGAAATTTTCCTATACGTTTATAATGGGCTGGTTTCTGAGGCAATTTCTAAAAATAACTGCCACCTGGCTGATTAGCTCATTGATATGCGCAGTCAGACACAGTTACTATGCCAACGCCTATGAAATCTACATCAGCTCACCAGGTCACAAGTTTTGTCAGATAATATCAGCTCTTAAAGTGACAGTACAGCACAATTCCAAACCACTATCCGTAGTCTTATGATTATTAGACTGTGGCCCGATTCTAACTCATCGGGTATTCTAGAATATGCATGTCCACGTAGTATATTGCACAGCCACGCAGTATACAGTGCAGAGCCGTGCAGTACACAGCGCAGAGCCGCGCAGTACACAGCGCAGAGCCGCGCAGTACACAGCGCAGAGCCGCGCAGTACACAGCGCAGAGCCGTGCAGTACACAGCGCAGAGCCGCGCAGTATAAAGCGCAGAGCCGTGCAGTACACAGCGCAGAGCCGCGCAGTACACAGCGCAGAGCCGTGCAGTACACAGCGCAGAGCCGCGCAGTATAAAGCGCAGAGCCGCGCAGTACACAGCGCAGAGCCGCGCAGTACACAGCGCAGAGCCGCGCAGTACACAGCGCAGAGCCGCGCAGTATAAAGCGCAGAGCCGCGCAGTACACAGCGCAGAGCCGCGCAGTACACAGCGCAGAGCCGTGCAGTACACAGCGCAGAGCCGCGCAGTATAAAGCGCAGAGCCGTGCAGTACACAGCGCAGAGCCGCGCAGTACACAGCGCAGAGCCGTGCAGTACACAGCGCAGAGCCGCGCAGTATAAAGCGCAGAGCCGCGCAGTACACAGCGCAGAGCCGCGCAGTACACAGCGCAGAGCCGCGCAGTACACAGCGCAGAGCCGCGCAGTATAAAGCGCAGAGCCGCGCAGTACACAGCGCAGAGCCGCGCAGTACACAGCGCAGAGCCGTGCAGTACACAGCGCAGAGCCGCGCAGTTTAAAGCGCAGAGCCGTGCAGTACACAGCGCAGAGCCGCGCAGTACACAGCGCAGAGCCGTGCAGTACACAGCGCAGAGCCGCGCAGTATAAAGCGCAGAGCCGTGCAGTACACAGCGCAGAGCCGCGCAGTACACAGCGCAGAGCCGCGCAGTACACAGCGCAGAGCCGCGCAGTATAAAGCGCAGAGCCGCGCAGTACACAGCGCAGAGCCGCGCAGTACACAGCGCAGAGCCGCGCAGTACACAGCGCAGAGCCGCGCAGTACACAGCGCAGAGCCGCGCAGTATAAAGCGCAGAGCCGCGCAGTACACAGCGCAGAGCCGTGCAGTACACAGCGCAGAGCCGCGCAGTATAAAGCGCAGAGCCGTGCAGTACACAGCGCAGAGCCGCGCAGTACACAGCGCAGAGCCGCGCAGTACACAGCGCAGAGCCGCGCAGTATAAAGCGCAGAGCCGTGCAGTACACAGCGCAGAGCCGTGCAGTACACAGCGCAGAGCCGCGCAGTACACAGCGCAGAGCCATGCAGTACACAGCGCAAAGCCGCGCAGTATAAAGCGCAGAGCCGCGCAGTATAAAGCGGAGAGCCGCGCAGTACACAGCGCAGAGCCGAGCAGTACACAGCGCAGAGCCGCGCAGTAGACAGCGCAGAGCCGTGCAGTACAGAGCGCAGAGCCGCACAGTATAAAGCGCAGAGCCGCGCAGTATACCGCGCAGAGCCGTGCAGTACACAGCGCAGAGCCGCGCAGTACACAGCGCAGAGCCGCGCAGTACACAGCGCAGAGCCGCGCAGTACACAGCGCAGAGCCGTGCAGTACACAGCGCAGAGCCGAGCAGTACACAGCGCAGAGCCGCGCAGTACACAGCGCAGAGCCGCGCATTACACAGCGCAGAGCCGCGCAGTACAGAGCGCAGAGCCGCACAGTATAAAGCGCAGAGCCGCGCAGTACACAGCGCAGAGCCGCGCAGTACACAGCGCAGAGCCGCGCAGTACACAGTGCAGAGCCGCACAGTACACAGCACAGAGCCGCGCAGTACACAGCGCAGAGCCACCCAGTATACAGCGCAGAGCCGCGCAGTACGCAGCGTAGAGCCACGCAGTATGCAGCGCAGAGCCGCGCAGTATACAGCGCTGAGCCGCGTAGTATACAGCGCAGAGCCCCGCAGTATACAGTGCAGAGCCCCGCAGTATACAGCGCAGACACGCGCAGTACACAGCACGGACACGCGCAGTACACAGCGCAGAGCCGCGCAGTACACAGCGCAGAGCCGCGTAGTATACAGCGAAGAGCCACGCAGTATATAGCGCAGAGCCGCGCAGTACAAAGCGCAGAGCTGCGCAGAGCTGCGCAGTATACAGCGCAGAGCCGCGCAGTATACAGCGCAGAACGCGCAGTACACAGTGCAGAGCCGCGCAGTACACAGCGCAGAGCCGTGCAGTACACAGCGCAGAGCCGCGCAGTACACAGCGCAGAGCCACGCAGTATACAGCGCAGAGCCGCGTAGTATACAGCGCAGAGCCGCGTAGTATACAGCGCAGAGCCACGCAGTATACAGCACAGAGCCACGCAGTATACAGCGCAGAGCCACGTAGTTATACTGCCCAGTCACGTAGTATATTGTCCAGTCACATAGTATACTGCATATCCCTGTTAAAAAAAAAAAGAATTAAAATAAAAAAAAGTTACATACTCACCTCCTGGAGCGGCCGGTATCTGATGGTTGTTGCACCTCCTAGAGCGGCCGGTACACGATGCTTGTTGCACCTGGAGTGGCCGGTACCCGATGCTTGTTGCGCGCTCCGGTCCCAAGAGTGCATTGCGGTCTCACGAGATGATGACGTAGCGGTGTTGTGAGACAGAAAGACGGAAGTGCCCTTAGATAATTAGATAGTAGATTACCCCGCTCACCAATTCGGAACCCGAGAGGCCCGGCCCACCAAATCGGACCCCGAGGGGCCCGGCCCACCAAATCGGACCCAGAGTGACCCCGCCCCCTAAATCACACCCAGAGTGACCCCGCCCACCAAATCGGACCCAGAGTGGCTCCGCCCACCAAATCGGACCCAGAGTGACCCCTTCCACCAAATCAGACCCAGAGTGACCCCTTCCACCAAATCGGACCCAGAGTGACCCCTTCCACCAAATCGGGCCCAGAGTGACCCCGCCCACCAAATCGGACCCAGAGTGACCCCACCCACCAAATCGGACCCTGAGGTGCCCAGCCCACCAAATCAGACCCTGAGGTGCCCAGCCCACCAAATCGGACCGAGTGACCCCACCCACCAAATTGGTCCCTAAGGTGCCCCGCCCACCAAATCGGACCCAGAGTGGCTCCGCCCACCGAATCGGACCCAGAGTGGCCGCGCCCACAGAATCGGACCAAAAGTGACCCCGCCCACCGAATCGGACCTAGATTTACCCCGCCCACAAAATCAGACCCAGATTGACCCAACCCACCAAATCGGACCGCCTGAGGGGCACCCAAGTGTGAAAGTCTTGCAGGGGCAGCCCGGGCACCATTCCAAAGCACTATCTGTAGTTCCTTCAGGAAATACCCATCTAGTTCTTATTATTATTCAGTCCGCACGTAATGCGGCCCGAACCGCTTCACTCACAGACTCCAGTGAGGTGTCATTTCGAAGCCAGCGTCCCCAAGAGGTGTGCTAAGTATTTTTCGTGTCGATCGGATTTGTAGTTTTGGCGCAATTTGCGTTTGAAAATGTTTTTTCCCCTCATTGTAATGCTTTTCAATAGGGAAATTTTCACATAGGTTATAATGGCCGAGTTTCTGAGGCAATTTGAAATGTACCTGCCACCTGGCTGATTAGCTCATTGATATGCTCAGTCAGGCCCAGTTACTATGCCAACGCCTGCGAACTGTACATGACCCTAGCAGGCCAAATCGGACCCAGAGTGGCGCCGCCCGCCAAATCGGACCCAGAGTGGCGCCGCCCGCCAAATCGGACCCAGAGTGGCGCCGCCCGCCAAATCGGACCCAGAGTGGCGCCGCCCCCCAAATCGGACCCAGAGTGGCGCCGCCCGCCAAATCGGACCCAGAGTGGCGCCGCCCGCCAAATCGGACCCAGAGTGGCGCCGCCCGCCAAATCGGACCCAGAGTGGCGCCGCCCGCCAAATCGGACCCAGAGTGGCGCCGCCCGCCAAATCGGACCCAGAGTGGCGCCGCCCGCCAAATCGGACCCAGAGTGGCGCCGCCCGCCAAATCGGTCCCAGAGTGACCCTGCCCGCCAAATTGGTCCCAGAGTGACCCCGCCCACCAAATCGGTCCCAGAGTGGCCTCACCCCTTTAGGGGCTACAACTACCAAGCCAGCGCCTGAGGGGCACCCAAGTGTGAAAGTCTTGCAGGGGCAGCCCGGGCACCATTCCAAAGCACTATCTGTAGTTCCTTCAGGAAATACCCATCTAGTTATAGTGCTTTGGAACAAAGCACTATACTGTTATTCCATCGTGGATAACTTCTTCTTATTATAGTGCTTTGGAACAAAGCACTATACTGTTATTCCACCGTGGTAAACTTCTTCTTATTCTTATTATTCAGTCCGCACGTAATGCGGCCCGAACCGCTAAACTCACAGACTCCAGTGAGGTGTCATTTCGAAGCCAGCGTTCCTGAGAGGTGTGCTAAGTATTTTTCGTGTCAATCGGATTTGTAGTTTTTGCGCAATTTGTGTTTGAAAAAAGTCTTTCAATGCGTTTCAATGGAGAAATTTTCCTATACGTTTATAATGGGCTGGTTTCTGAGGCAATTTCTAAAAATAACTGCCACCTGGCTGATTAGCTCATTGATATGCGCAGTCAGACACAGTTACTATGCCAACTCCTATGAAATCTACATCAGCTCACCAGGTCACAAGTTTTGTCAGATAATATCAGCTCTTAAAGTGACAGTACAGCACAATTCCAAACCACTATCCGTAGTCTTATGATTATTAGACTGTGGCCCGATTCTAACTCATCGGGTATTCTAGAATATGCATGTCCACGTAGTATATTGCACAGCCACGCAGTATACAGTGCAGAGCCGTGCAGTACACAGCGCAGAGCCGCGCAGTACACAGCGCAGAGCCGCGCAGTATACAGCGCAGAGCTGCGCAGTACACAGCGCAGAGCCGCGCAGTACAGAGCGCAGAGCCGCACAGTATAAAGCGCAGAGCCGCGCAGTACACAGCGCAGAGCCGCGCAGTACACAGCGCAGAGCCGCGCAGTACACAGTGCAGAGCCGCACAGTACACAGCACAGAGCCGCGCAGTACACAGCGCAGAGACACCCAGTATACAGCGCAGAGCCGCGCAGTACGCAGCGTAGAGCCACGCAGTATGCAGCGCAGAGCCGCGCAGTATACAGCGCTGAGCCGCGTAGTATACAGCGCAGAGCCCCGCAGTATACAGCGCAGACACGCGCAGTACACAGCACGGACACGCGCAGTACACAGCGCAGAGCCGCGCAGTACACAGCGCAGAGCCGCGTAGTATACAGCGAAGAGCCACGCAGTATATAGCGCAGAGCCGCGCAGTACAAAGCGCAGAGCTGCGCAGAGCTGCGCAGTATACAGCGCAGAGCCGCGCAGTATACAGCGCAGAACGCGCAGTACACAGTGCAGAGCCGCGCAGTACACAGCGCAGAGCCGTGCAGTACACAGCGCAGAGCCGCGCAGTACACAGCGCAGAGCCACGCAGTATACAGCGCAGAGCCGCGTAGTATACAGCGCAGAGCCGCGTAGTATACAGCGCAGAGCCACGCAGTATACAGCACAGAGCCACGCAGTATACAGCGCAGAGCCACGTAGTTATACTGCCCAGTCACGTAGTATATTGTCCAGTCACATAGTATACTGCATATCCCTGTTAAAAAAAAAAACAATTAAAATAAAAAAGTTACATACTCACCTCCTGGAGCGGCCGGTATCTGATGGTTGTTGCACCTCCTAGAGCGGCCGGTACACGATGCTTGTTGCACCTGGAGTGGCCGGTACCCGATGCTTGTTGCGCGCTCCGGTCCCAAGAGTGCATTGCGGTCTCACGAGATGATGACGTAGCGGTGTTGTGAGACAGAAAGACGGAAGTGCCCTTAGATAATTAGATAGTAGATTACCCCGCTCACCAATTCGGAACCCGAGAGGCCCGGCCCACCAAATCGGACCCCGAGGGGCCCGGCCCACCAAATCGGACCCAGAGTGACCCCGCCCCCTAAATCAGACCCAGAGTGACCCCGCCCACCAAATCGGACCCAGAGTGGCTCCGCCCACCAAATCGGACCCAGAGTGACCCCTTCCACCAAATCAGACCCAGAGTGACCCCTTCCACCAAATCGGACCCAGAGTGACCCCTTCCACCAAATCGGGCCCAGAGTGACCCCGCCCACCAAATCGGACCCAGAGTGACCCCACCCACCAAATCGGACCCTGAGGTGCCCAGCCCACCAAATCAGACCCTGAGGTGCCCAGCCCACCAAATCGGACCGAGTGACCCCACCCACCAAATTGGTCCCTAAGGTGCCCCGCCCACCAAATCGGACCCAGAGTGGCTCCGCCCACCGAATCGGACCCAGAGTGGCCGCGCCCACGGAATCGGACCAAAAGTGACCCCGCCCACCGAATCGGACCTAGATTTACCCCGCCCACAAAATCAGACCCAGATTGACCCAACCCACCAAATCGGACCGCCTGAGGGGCACCCAAGTGTGAAAGTCTTGCAGGGGCAGCCCGGGCACCATTCCAAAGCACTATCTGTAGTTCCTTCAGGAAATACCCATCTAGTTCTTATTATTATTCAGTCCGCACGTAATGCGGCCCGAACCGCTTCACTCACAGACTCCAGTGAGGTGTCATTTCGAAGCCAGCGTCCCCAAGAGGTGTGCTAAGTATTTTTCGTGTCGATCGGATTTGTAGTTTTGGCGCAATTTGCGTTTGAAAATGTTTTTTCCCCTCATTGTAATGCTTTTCAATAGGGAAATTTTCACATAGGTTATAATGGCCGGGTTTCTGAGGCAATTTGAAATGTACCTGCCACCTGGCTGATTAGCTCATTGATATGCTCAGTCAGGCCCAGTTACTATGCCAACGCCTGCGAACTGTACATGACCCTAGCAGGACAGTTTTGGCAGATAATATCAGCTCTTAAAGTGATAGCACAGCACAATTTCAAAGCACTATCTATAGTCTTATTATAATTATTGCCCCGCTCACCAAATCGGACCCAGAGTGGCGCCGCCCGCCAAATCGGACCCAGAGTGGCGCCGCCCGCCAAATCGGACCCAGAGTGGCGCCGCCCGCCAAATCGGACCCAGAGTGGCGCCGCCCGCCAAATCGGACCCAGAGTGGCGCCGCCCGCCAAATCGGACCCAGAGTGGCGCCGCCCGCCAAATCGGACCCAGAGTGGCGCCGTTCTGCCAAATCGGACCCAGAGTGGCGCCGCCCGCCAAATCGGACCCAGAGTGGCGCCGCCCGCCAAATCGGACCCAGAGTGGCGCCGCCCGCCAAATCGGACCCAGAGTGGCGCCGCCCGCCAAATCGGACCCAGAGTGGCGCCGCCCGCCAAATCGGACCCAGAGTGGCGCCGCCCGCCAAATCGGACCCAGAGTGGCGCCGCCCGCCAAATCGGACCCAGAGTGGCGCCGCCCGCCAAATCGGACCCAGAGTGGCGCCGCCCGCCAAATCGGACCCAGAGTGGCGCCGCCCGCCAAATCGGACCCAGAGTGGCGCCGCCCGCCAAATCGGACCCAGAGTGACCCGGGCCACCAACTCGGACCCAGAGTGACGCCGCCCGCCAAATCGGACCCAGAGTGACCCGGGCCACCAACTCGGACCCAGAGTGACCCGGCCCACCAAATCGGACCCAGAGTGACCCGGCCCACCAAATCGAACCCAGAGTGACCCGGCCCACCAAATCGGACCCAGAGTGACCCGGGCCACCAAATCGGACCCAGAGTGACCCGGGCCACCAAATCGGACCCAGAGTGACCCGGGCCACCAAATCGGACCCAGAGTGACCCGGGCCACCAAATCGGACCCAGAGTGACCCGGGCCACCAAATCGGACCCAGAGTGACCCGGGCCACCAAATCGGACCCAGAGTGACCCGGGCCACCAAATCGGACCCAGAGTGACCCGGGCCACCAAATCGGACCCAGAGTGACCCGGGCCACCAAATCGGACCCAGAGTGACCCGGGCCACCAAATCGGACCCAGAGTGACCCGGGCCACCAAATCGGACCCAGAGTGACCCGGCCCACCAAATCGGACCCAGAGTGACCCGGCCCACCAAATCGGACCCAGAGTGGCCTCAACCCTGAGGGGCTACAACTACCAAACCAGCGCCTGAGGGGCACCCAAGTGTGAAAGTCTTGCAGGGGCAGCCCGGGCACCATTCCAAAGCACTATCTGTAGTTCCTTCAGGAAATACCCATCTAGTTAATTGTGTAATGCTTCGAACTCGCTCGAGGATCACAAATTTCATCAGGGTGTTTCTCTAATTGTAGCAACCACTCTATATTGTAAGGCTGCCGTCACACTAGCAGTATTTGGTCAGTATTTTACATCAGTATTTGTAGCCAAAACCAGGAGTGGAACAAATAGAGGAAAAGTATAATAGAAACATATGCACCACTTCTGCATTTATCACCCACTCCTGGTTTTGGCTTACAAATACTGATGTAAAATACTGACCAAATACAGATAGTGTGAAGGCAGCCTAATTGTCATGGAGGCTCATAATCAAGTTCATGATGGGCCCCATAAGATGCTCCATAATATAATATGCCCCATATAATGCTCCATAAAGTTTATGATGGGCCCCATAAGATGCTTCATACAAAATACGCCCCATATAATGCTGCACAAAGGTTGATTATAGCCCCATAAGATGCTCAATAGAAACATTTGCCCCATACAATGCTGCATAAAGGTTGATTATGGCCCCATAAGATGCTCCATAGAAACATTTGCCCCATATGCTGCTGCTGCGATTAAAAAAAAAAAAATGACATACTCACCTCTTGTCCTGAGCAGACGGGGACACCGCCACTTGCGATATTCACCTGTCCCCGTTCCACCGCTGCGCGCCGCTCCGTCTGCGCGCACTAAACACGTCATCGTGCCCTCTGACCTGAACGTCACAGCCAGAGGACGCAGAAGACAGAGCGGCGTGCGGCGGTGGAACGGGGACAGGTGAATATCGCATGACTCACCCTCCCCGTTATACTCACTGTCCCGGCGTGGTCCCTGCTTCTCCGATGCGATGGCGCCTGCAGCTTGTTCCTGTGTTCAGCGGTCACTGGTACCGCTCATTAAAGTAATGAATATGCGCGCCACGCCTATGGGAGTGGAGTCGCGTCCATATTCATTACTTTAATGAGCGGTAAAACGTGACCGCTGAACACAGGAAGAGCTGTGGGTGCCGGAGAAGCAGGGACATGCAGAGACGTGCCGGGAGCAGGTGAGTATGATGGACAGCAGCTGCTCCCCCTCCCCCGCCGACCCCTGGGACAATGACTCGAGTATAAGCCAAGAGGGGCACTTTCAGCCTAAAAAAATGGACTGAAAATCTCGGCTTATACTCGAGTATGTACGGTATTTCACAATCTGAGGGCTCACTCACATGAGAGATGATTCTCTCATATGAGAGAATCGGATCGGTTGTAGTAATGACACTTAGCTGTCTTATCTCTGTCACTTATCCCCTTTAGCATCAGCTTAGAACAGAAAAGCAAGCAGATTACTTAAAATGTCATAATGAAGTGGAGAACATAACGCATTCTTTTACTTCACTGAACAAAAACACTTTCAAATTAAATATTGGTCAGATGGATGATGCTATCCATGCCATGGCTACTATCTATATAAAGGTAAAATTGTGATAGGAAACATGATAGTAACATCTCCTGCTTGGGAGTTTACTGTAGCTCTATGTGTCACCATCACAAAAACAAAGAGCTCCCCTTCATAAAAGCCGGAGCCAACCCTGCAATATCCGGTTTAGTACATTTCATCTCCTTATCCGTTTTTATTTTATGTAATTGTTTTGTCCATTTTGTAACATCCCGTTTATAAACATTGCCTACTTTTTTCAGAATAAATATCTAAAATTAAATAGCTTTGTTCCTCTTGCTCTACAAACCGCACCCCCAAAAGCCATACACTACCTGTTATGAGTGTCCAATCAGCCTGTATAAACAATTGGTGGTGTAAGCTAGTTCCTTTTGTTATTGTGAAATTGCCAGAGATTGTATCAGGGTATATATATATATATATATATATATATATATATATATATATATATATATATATATATATATTCCATGCGTTGGAATCGGAGGAGTATATGCTATACGTTCACTGTGAGTTCACTGTGAGTTTGATGGTTTCTGCTGTAACCAGCTCCTGAGGTGGACTAATCCACAGATTAATTGTTCTTATGATAAAGAAGCCTTGTGTCCTCTGGAGATTGAACTATTCTTTTTCCAGATGATGGGAGTAACCCATTTTCTTTTGAGGGAATTTTACGTGAAACAACTTTTGACCATACTTTTTGTGTGGGCCATTTATGTATCTGTACAAGTTAATAATTTTCCCCCTTAGATATTTCCTCTTAAGAGTAAATAAATGCAATTATATTAATCTTTCCTCGTACCTAACATCCTCCTTGCCTCTTATCAGTTTAGTGTCTCTTATTTATACCTTTTCTATCTCCAGGATATCTTTTTTATATACTGGTGCCCAGAACTGAACTGCATATTCCAGATGAGGTTGCACTAACCCTTTGTACAGTGGTAGCATTACATCCCCATCACTCAAGTCCATTACTCTTTTAGTTCATGACAACAGCCTGCTGCTTTAGAAGCCGCTAATTGACATTAAACGCTGTGATCTAGAAGTTCACCCAGATCCTTCTCCATAAGGGACTCTTAAGATTTACTTCCCTCTTGAACATATAGTGGCTAGAAAAATTAATCACTCCCCTTGGTGTGAAGAAACCAGATTGTATCTTAATTTCCCAGATAACCATGTTTTTGCAAACCAAGAAGAATTTACTTTTTATCTGTATATTGGCTTGTGCATTTAAGTGTTCATGTCTGGTGGGTCAAGAAGACAGACTTGCAAACTGATATACCATTTAACATACTGTGTAAGTCTGTAATAGTAAATCCAGGAAAAAGATGTGCACACTGTCACTGGGTTGGTGCAGGCATGAACAAAAATAGTCCAAGTATAGGAAAAATCAGCCGCACTCAATTGGTTGAAAGTTCAGCAAACTGTGTAGTTTCTTTATTAACATATACAATAAACATCACCAGGTGCTTTTTTAGGAGGTCAATGGGTGGCGGACTATTCAATTCGGGTAACGTTTCGACCCCAGCGGGTCTTTATCAAAACCTCACTTATGCCAAAGAGGTAGAGGAGAGGAGAAAGAGCCGAGTTCCCATAGGGCAGCTCTGGTGGAGTTGTGTGGAAGCGTGTCCGCCTGGTGGGTGATGTACCACCAGGCGGACGCGCTTCCACACAACTCCACCAGAGCTGCCCTATGGGAACTCGGCTCTTTCTCCTCTCCTCTACCTCTTTGGCATAAGTGAGGTTTTGATAAAGACCCGCTGGGGTCGAAACATTACCCGAATTGAATAGTCTGCCACCCATTGACCTCCTAAAAAAGCACCTGGTGATGTTTATTGTATATGTTAATAAAGAAACTACACAGTTTGCTGAACTTTCAACCAATTGAGTGCGGCTGATTTTTCCTATACTAAGTCTGTAATAGTGACTTGTACATAGTGTGTGTTTATCTTTGTTTATTGTGTGCTGATATGCTAATTGTGTATTGTATTCTGTAACCAGTTTGTTGGCTTCGAAGGTAGACAGGGAAAGGCTGTGAGGGTGGACTGAAGGACACTGGGTAAATCTAAAAATAGATCACATGCCTCGAGTATAAAAGAGACTTCTTTTCTTCTGTTTGGGGTCATTCTTCAGGATCTCAGCTGAGGATACATTTGACCTGGCTGAAAGAACACAGGACTAGGGTTGAGCGAAACGGATCGGTCATTTTCATAAATCGCCGACTTTTGGCAAAGTCGGGTTTCGTGAAACCCGACCCAATCCCAGCGTGGTATCGACCATGCAGTCGGCGATCTTCGCGCCAAAGTCACGTTTCGTATGACGCTTTAAGCGCCATTTCTCAGCCAATGAGGGTGCACGCAGAGTGTGGGCAGTGTGATGACATAGGTCTCGGTCCCCACCATCTTATAGAAGGGCATGGCAGTGATTGGCTTGCTCTCTGTGGCGTCACAGGGGCTATAAAGGGGCGTGCACGCTGACCGCCATCTTACTTCTGCCGATATCAGCATAGGGAAAGGTTGCTGCAGCTTCGTCAGAAGAAGGGATAGCGTTAGGGAGGGTACATTAACCCCAAAACCGCTTGTGCTGTAGCGATTCCCACTGTCCAACACCACCTTTTCTTTGCAGGGACAGTGGAGGCTAGATTTTTCTTCATCAGCTCTGTAGCTTATTGGGCTGCCCTAGAAGGCTCCCTGATAGCTGCATTGCTGTTTGTACGCCGCTGTGCAACCAACTGCTTTTTTAAAAGCAAAAATCCTGTTGCTCCTTCCTTTCTGCACAGATATCTTGTTTGTTTGTCCACACTTTTGTGTGCAGCACTCCTTTTTATTGCTGCCTGCCATACTTTTCTGAGATTATTGTAGGGAGATAGTAATTGTAGTACAGTCCCTTTTTTTTTTTTTTTTGTTATATATCTTCCAGCCACTTTCTGCCCTTCAAACTGTGTAGTGGAAAACAGTGGGCCTGTTTTTTTCTGCACTGTCCCAAACATAAAAAGGGAGATTTATATTGCCAATCAGTGCATCTGCGCCAGTCCTGTCTGTGGTATCTATGCCAGTCATTTTCTGCCACAGAAACTGTGGTGTAATACAGTGGGCCTGATTTATTCTCTAGTCTCCCAAAAAGAAAAAAAAAAGGGAGATTTATATTGCCAATCAGTGCATCTGCGCCAGTCCTGTCTGTGGTATCTCTGCCAGTCATTTTCTGCCACAGAAACTGTAGTGCAATACAGTGGGCCTGATTTTTTCAGCACTCACCCACACATAAAAAGGGAGATTTATATTCACAAGTTAACATACACCTTCTACCTTGTTTTTCAGTACCATATAACGGTTGTTAGTTTGGTTAAATTTTCACAAGAATGAGGAAGGCTGGTGGAAGAGGTCATGGCTGTGGGCGGTCATTGCCAGCCGGTAATGCTGATGGTGGTGGTGGTGGTGGTGCTGGTGGAGCATCGGGTGGTAGAGGGAAAATCAGAATAGCACCTAAGTCTCGAGTTGTTGAGCCAGCGTCATCGTCCGGCTACACAAGGCCTCGAACGCTACCTTTTCTGGGAGTAGGAAAACCGCTGTTAAAGCCGGAGCAGCAGGAAAAAGTTTTGGCTTTCCTTGCTGACTCTGCCTCCAGCTCTTTCGCCTCCTCGTCGGATAGTTCAAAATTGAAAAGTAGCCAGTCGTCGGTGGATGCTCCCGGTCAGGAACAAGTTGCTTCCTTGTGTCCTTCCCCCAGAACAACAGTGAAGGATGCGTCAGGCGACACAACCGGTTACTCCATGGAGCTCTTTACACATACCGTGCCTGGGTTAGAAAGGGAAATAGTTAACAGCCCACTAGAAGATGATTCGGACATGGAGTGCACTGATGCACAGCCACAGCTAGATTGTTATGCTGTTCCATTGACTCACATCACTACATTGCCCTCGCAGTGTACTGAGCCAGAAACTGACCCTGATGAGACGATGGTGCCCCGTACCGAACGTTATAGCACCTTACACGGTGACACAGAGATAGCTGAACATGATATTGAAGAGGAGGTGATAGATGACCCAGTTGTTGACCCAGATTGGCAGCCATTGGGGGAAGAGGGTGCCGCTGGCAGTAGCTCAGAAGCGGAGGAGGAGGATCCGCAGCAGCCATGTACATCACATTTGCTTTCATCTGGCAGGCCCGTCTCTGGCCAAAAAAGTTTGGCAAAACCAAAACCTGTTTTAGGACAGTGTGGCCATCCGGTGAAAGTAACACAGCGTGCAATGCCTGAAAAGGTATTCCATAGTAGGAAGAGTTTAGTGTGGCAATTTTTTAACCACGATCCGAATGATGAGTGCAAAGTTATCTGTAAGAAATGCTCAAAAACATTTAGCAGAGGGAAGAATCCCCACAATTTAAATACAACGTGCATGCTCAGACATGTAACCAACATGCACTTGCAAGCCTGGAATAACTCCCAAACGTTCCCTACCGTTGGTGCACCTGCTCAGAATCCAGGTAGTCAGCAACGCTACATCGCTTCCCTCACTGTAAGCCCACCGGTTAGAACAACAACAGCAGCAAATGTGGAGGTGTCGTCGCTAGGGCAAAGCAGGCAGGGAATCACAAGTTTATTGGTAGGAAACACTGCATGTAGGCCTATATCGAGAATACCATCACCAAACCTCTCTCAATCCGCCATGTCCACCACCACTACCACCGCTAGTTCCACCATATGCACCTCGCCAGTCCAGCTCACCCTACAAGAGACTCTCGTTAGGAAAAGAAAATACTCACCCTCTCATCTGCGTACACAGGGTTTGAACGCCCACATTGCTAGACTTATATCGTTAGAGATGATGCCCTACCGCTTGGTTGAAAGCGAAGCTTTCAAAGCCTTGATGGCCTACGCAGTGCCACGCTATGATCTACCCAGTCGACACTTCTTTTCGAGAAAAGCCATCCCAGCCCTCCACCAGCATGTCAAAGACCGCATTCTCCATGCACTGAGGCAATCAGTCAGTGGAAAGGTGCACCTCACAACAGATGCATGGACCAGTAGGCATGGCCAGGGACGTTACGTGTCCATCACGGCACACTGGGTTAATGTGGTGGATGCAGGGTCCACAGGGGACAGCCACAGTGGGACAGTTCTGCCTAGCCCACGGTCTAGGAAACAGTTGGCTGTAGGTGTTCGCCACCCCTCCTCCTACTCTTCCATCCGAAGCGAAAGCTCATCCACAGAGCGCAGTCGCACGACCACTCCATCCGCAGCTGCCAGTGTTGCACACGAGGTGTCCCATTATGGAACAGCTAGTGGTAAGCGTCAGCAGGCTGTGTTGGAAATGAAGTGCTTGGGCGACAACAGACACACCGCGGAAGTTGTGGCCGAGTTCTTGCAGTAAGAAACTCTGTCATGGCTGGGCAGTGTACATCTTGAGGCAGGGAAGGTAGTCAGTGATAACGAGAGGAATTTTATGGCTGCCATAGCCCTTTCACAACTGAAACACATACCTTGCCTGGCTCACACCTTGAACCTGGTGGTGCAGTGCTTCCTGAAAAGTTATCCGGGGTTACCAGCCCTGCTCCTGAAGGTGCGACGACTTTGCTCTCACATCCGCCGTTCGCCCGTACACTCCAGCCGTATGCAGAACCATCAGCGATCGTTGAAGCTTTCCCAGCACCGCCTAATAATCGACGTTGCAACAAGTTGGAACTCCACACTGCACATGCTTCAGAGGCTGTGCGAACAGAGGCGTGCTGTAAAGTTTTTGTGGGAGGATACACATACAAGGACAGGCAGTTGGATGGCAGACATGGAGTTGTCAGGTGTGCAGTGGTCGAAGCTACAAGACCTCTGTCAAGTCCTTCAGTGTTTTGAGGAATGCACACGGCTGGTCAGTGCAGACGACGCCATCATAAGCATGAGCATCCCACTAATGCGTCTGCTGATGCAAAGTTTGACGCACATAAAGGAGCAGGCGTCTGCAGCCGAGGAGGAGGGAAGCCTTGATGACAGTCAGCCATTGTCTGCTCAGGGAACTCTCCTGGACGAGGTGGCGGACGAAGAGGAGGAGGAGGATGATGGGGATGATTATTTATGGGAGGAGGAAGCTTCTCAGGGGGCAATAGAAACTGTTGGCGTTGCAAGGTCAGGTACAGGTTTTTTGCGGGAGACAAGTGATGTTGAATTGCCAGAAAGTGCTCCTCAACCCAGCACAAGCATTGATTTGACACCTGGAACATTGGCCCACATGGCTGATTATGCCTTGCGTATCCTAAAAAGGGACCCCCGCATTATCAAAATGATGACCGATGACGATTACTGGTTGGCCTGCCTCCTGGATCCACGCTATAAAGGGAAATTGCAAAATATCATGCCACATGAGAACCTTGAGTAAGTATTGGCTACCAAACAAGCAACTCTTGTAGACCGCTTGGTTCAGGCATTCCCAGCACACAGCGGCAGTGATGGTTCTCACATGAGCTGCAGGGGGCAACAGGGCAGAGGTGTTAGGGGTGCACAAATCAGAAGTGGCGTTGGACAGAGGGATTTTATGACCAGGTTGTGGAGTGATTTCGCAATGACCGCAGACACGACAGGTACTGCAGCATCAATTCAAAGTGACAGGAGACAACATTTGTCCAGTATGGTTACTAACTATTTTTCCTCCCTTATCGATGTTCTCCCTCACACGTCATTCCCATTTGAATACTGGGAATCCAAAATAGACACCTGGCCTGAATTGGCAGAATATGCATTACAGGAGCTTGCTTGCCCAGCTGCTAGTGTGCTATCAGAAAGAGTCTTCAGTGCTGCTGGTTCAATACTGACTGAAAAAAGGACTCGTCTGGCTACCCAAAATGTTGATGATCTAACCTTCATTAAAATGAACCAATCATGGATTTCTAATTATATTGCCCCACCTTTCCCTGCTGACACCTAGCTTTCCTGTAAAAAGGTCTGGCTTTTGGACTAGTCTTACTGACTGCTCCAATTTCTCCATTTGCAGCTGCTGTATGTCCACCATAGGCCATTTTTACACCTCCCTAAATGGGCTGACTCCCCCCACGGGGCCGTGGTCACAACTTGGCGCAAGCACCCGTGTGAGTGCCGTTTGGCTGAACAGGTGGGTGTGCCCTCTTTTGGGCGATGGCACTGGCACAGGGTCCCTCATAGTACAATGAAGTGTCTCTGGCGGTGGTGGTGCACACCCAACGTCAGACACACCATCGTAACATGAGGGGCCCTGGGCCAGTACCGCCGCCCACGAGAGAGTCTTCCCCCCCAGCTCAAACAGTGCTCTACCACTTGCAAAACTTACCTCTCACTGCTCCACCACTGTTTAGTCTGTGCTGTTAAATCCTTCAATGGCACTGCCAATACCAATTTGTTGACATGATTGATGCTAGTAAAAATATTCTGGGGCCCTGTCCTACATTTACACCAGTTAATACTTTGCGCCAACTACCACTGTCTGCAAGTCAGCAGAGGAGCCCACCTCTGTACCTAGCTATGCCACCTGTTTATTTGTGAAAAATTTTTTTGGCCAGACATTAACCTCACTTACAGTTGTCCTCCACTGAACAAAGCTAGGCCGCCTGCGTACTCCTGTAACCTATTTTTAACTGCATTTTGCCTATTACTTTTTGGGCCCTACTAACTGTGTCACTGTCTGCCCCTCGGTGCAATCGTCCTCCGCTGACCACACCAATGCTGCCTGTGTACCCCTGTAACCTATTTAGACCTGCATAGAGCCAACTTTTTTATTTTAGGCCTAGTAAGTCTGTCTACGGTCCCTCCTTGCAATCGTCCTCCGCTGACCACACCAATGCTGCCTGTGTACCCCTGTAACCTATTTAAACCTGCATAGAGCCTATTTTTTTAAATTTTAGGCCTAGTAAGTCTGTCTGCGGTCCCTCCTTGCAATCGTCCTCCGCTGACCACACCAATGCTGCCTGTGTACCCCTGTAACCTTTTTTAAACTGCAGTGAGCCAACTTTTTTGTTTAAGGCCTACTACCTGTGTCTGTCTGCGCCACTCAATACAGCTGTCCTCCTCTGAAAAAAGCTGAGCTTCAATTGTCAGGTTTTCAGCCTATAGGAATTTGAAAACTGCATTGGGGCTACTAGTTTGGTTGGGCCTACTAACGGTGTCTGCCGCTCCTTGGTGTTCTCCAGGTTTTTTTTCCTGAGCTTCAATCTTCAGGCTTTCGACCTACATTTTTAATATGAAACTGCATTTGGGATACTAGTTTGGTTGGGCCTACTAACGGTGTCTGCCGCTCCTTGGTGTTCTCCAGGTTTTTTTTCCTGAGCTTCAATCTTCAGGCTTTCGACCTACATTTTTAATATAAAACTGCATTTGGCCTACTAGTTTGGTTGGGCCCTAGTAACGGTGTCTGCCGCTCCTTGGTGTTCTCCACTGTACAAAGCTGAGCATCAATCTTCAGACTTTCGGCCTATATCAGATATTAAACTGCATTTGGCCTACTAGTTTGGTTGGGCCCTACTAACGGTGTCTGCCACTCCTTGGTGTTCTCCTCCACTGTACAAAGCTGAGCTTCAATCTTCAGGCTTTCGGCCTATATCAGATATTAAACTGCATTTGGCCTACTAGTTTGGTTGGGCCCTACTAACGGTGTCTGCCACTCCTTGGTGTTCTCCACTGAATATAGCTGAGCTTCAATCTTCAGGCTTTCGGCCTATATCAGATATTAACCTGCATTTGGCCTACTTGATTGGTTGGGCCCTAGTAAAGGTGTCTGCTGCTCCTTGGTGTTCTTCACTGAATAGAGCTGAGCTTCAATCTTCAGGCTTTCGGCCTATATCAGATATTAACCTGCATTTGGCCTACTTGGTTGGTTGGGCCTACTAACGGTGTCTGCTGCTCCTTGGTGTTCTCCTCCACTGAATTTAGCTGAGCTTCAATCTTCAGGCTTTCGGCCTATATCAGATATTAACCTGCATTTGGCCTACTAGTTTGGTTGGGCCCTAGTAACGGTGTCTGCTGCTCCTTGGTGTTCTCCTCCACTGAATAGAGCTGAGCTTCAATCTTCAGGCTTTTGGCCTATATCAGATATTAACCTGCATTTGGCCTACTAGTTTGGTTGGGCCCTAGTAACGGTGTCTGCCACTCCTTGCTTTTCCCCTCCACTGAACAAAGCTGAGCTTCAATCTTCAGGCTTTCGGCCTATAGGAATTTTTAAACTGCATTTGGCCTACTAGTTTGGTTGGGCCCTAGTAACGGTGTCTGCCGCTCCTTGGTGTTCTCCACTGAATATAGCTGAGCTTCAATCTTCAGGCTTTCGGCCTATATCAGATATTAACCTGCATTTGGCCTACTTGGTTGGTTGGGCCTACTAACGGTGTCTGCCGCTGCTTGGTGTTCTCCACTGAACAAAGCAGTGCCGCCTGTTTACTCCTGTTACCAATTTTGAACTGCATTTAGCCTACTTTATTCTTTGGGACTATATCTGTGTTTCCTCCTCATCCTGCCGATTGCCCAGCCAGTGCTAGATGAGTCTGCTGGTACATTGACCCAGACCACTACCATTCCCCTTGCACTCTACACAGCCAGAATCTGACCCTGCTGAAAGTCTGGTTCCCCTTCCTGCATACTATACCACCTTACACGGGGACAAAGAGGAAGGTGCAGATGAAAGTTCAGGTTCCTTCATGAGGTGGGGGGGCATACTCGTTGGCGACGTCACTGGCACAGGGCCCCTCATAGTACGCAAAAGTGTCTCTGCCGGTGGGAGGCGCCCCCCGCCGTCAAACACACCGCCGTACTTTGAGGGGCCCTGTGCCAGTGCCAATGCGAACGAGTGGGCCCCACCTGCTTGCTCGAGATCACACCACTTGCAAAGTTTTAATACTTACCTCTCCCGGCTCCACCGCCGTGACGTAGTCCGCGTTTCCTGGGCCCACAAAAAACTTGAGCCAGCCCTACCCCCCTCCCCACAACTTTAGCCAAATGACCCCCAATTTTCAATGCCTAACTATTATTATAAGGTAAATTAAGATTCACAAGCTTAACTGACAAGAATTGATGTTTTTGACATTAAAATGGGCACTGTAGGTGTTTTCCTGTCCTCCACTCACTGCCGACTTTGATTCCCCATTGACTTACATAGGGTTTCGTGTTTCGGTCGATCCCGACTTTGAGCTATAATCGGCCGATTTCACTCGACTCGACTTTTTACAAAGTCGGGTTTCGCGAAACCCGACTCGATCCTAAAAAAGTAAAAGTCGCTCAACCCTACACAGGACTGCTCACGGTTTCTCCCTACGCTTGTTGTTACCTCTTCTCTGCGTGCGTATCACAGGTGGAGTAGCGACCCTGGGAGCTCGGACATAACATCTACCATTATCCCGGGGAGTCAGCGGAAGGGTGAGATCCTGTAATGTGCACCATCTTGGGGGTAATTGCTGGGATTGTTCCGTTTGCTATTGGGTCTTGTGGTTCAATAAAGTATTGCCACGCTGTTTTACCCTTAACCCTGTGTTGTCTGTGTAGTGTATTGCCCACTAGGAGATAGAGCGGGCGTTCAGTGGTATGAGCCCTGGTCCATGCAGTCTTGCTAAAGGCAGCTGGGCCAGTGGACGAGAGCACCCACTGACCCCGTTTCTCCACACTTGGCCTTTTATCTAATTTGTTACATTACAACCTGTGTTTAAATATTTTTTTTATCTGATTTGTGTGATGCATCAGCACTAGTCTAAATTACTGAAGTCAAGTGTGAAAAATATAGGCATAAATTACATTTATGGGCTCAAATAACAAAAAATTGTCATGTGCATATGTACTCACCCCTTTTGCGATGAAGCCCCTAAACATTTCTCGTGCAAGCAATTCCCTTCATAAGTCACATGCTTAGTGAAAGGACGTCCACCTGTGTGTAAGTGTCACATGTCTGTCAGTATATGCACAACTTTTCTGACACGCCACAGAGGTTGTAACACCAATAAGCAAGAGGCACCACTAACCAAACACCATGGAGACCAAGGAGATCTCCAAAACAAGACAGGGACAATGTTGTTGGAAAGTACAAGTCAGGGTTGGGTTATAAAACAATATCCCAATCTCTAATGATCCCCGAAGCACCATCAAATCCATTATCATCAAATGGAAAGAACATGGCAACACAACAAACCGGACAATAGGTGGCGTCAAATCTAAAACTCTCAGCCCAGGCAAGGAGGGCATTAATCAGAGAGGCAGCACCGAGACCAAAGGTAACCCTGAAGGAGCTGCAGAGTTCTCAAGTAGAGACTGGAGGATCTGTCCATACGGCTACAATAAGTAGTACACTCCATAGAGAAGGCCCTTATGGAAGAGAGGGTAGAAAAAAACTTTACTTACAAACAAAAATTGTAAGGCTCGTTTTGAGTTTGCCAAAAGACATGTGGGCAATTCCCCAAATGTATGGAAGAAGGTGCTGTGGTCAGATGAGACCAAAATTGAACTTTTTGGCCACCAAGGTAAACGCTATGTCTGGCGCGAAACTAACACAGTTCATCATCCCAAGAACATCATCCCTACAGCGAAACATTGTGGGGGCGCGCATCATGCTGTGGGGATGTTTTTCGGCAGCAGGGACAAACTAAATGTTCTGAGTTCAGGGGAAGATGGATGGTGCAAAACACAGGGATATTCTTGAGCAAAACCTGTTTCAGTCTGTCAGTGATTTGAGACTGGGACGGAGATTCACCTTCCAACAAGACACTGACCCAAAGCATACTGACAAAGCAGCGCTCAAGTGGTTTAAGGGGAAACATTTAAATGTTTTGGAGTGTCCTAGTCAAAGCCCAGACCGTAATCCAATTGAGAATCTGTAGTCAGACTTGTAGATTGCTGTTCACCAGAGGAAACCATCTAACTTGGAGGAGCTGGAGATGTTTTGCCTTGAGGAATGGGCAAAAATCCCAGTGGCCAGATGTGGAAAGCTCATAGAGACTTATCCTAAGCAACTTGCATCTGCAATTGCTGCAAAAGGAGGCTCTACAAAGTACTGACTTTAGGGGTGAATAGTTATGCACACTGAAGTTTTCAGTTATTTTGTCCTATTTGTTATTGCTTCACCAAAAAAAAAGAAAACCAAATGTTCACAGTTGTAGGCATGTTATTTTGATGAACTGATGCAAACCCTCAAAAAACAGTGAAATTCCAAGTTCTGAGCTAGCAAAACACCAAAAATGCCAAGGAAGTGAATACGTTCACAAGCCACTTTATGATGCTTCATATTAGTTCCCCGGTGATAACTTTATATATTTAACCACATTGAGCTTCACCTGCCAAGTGCATGCCCAAACACAGTTTTTTCAAGCTTGTAACTTATGAGCATCTTTCATAGACTTGTTGTCATCTGCAAAAATAAATACAGTAAAGGTTTTATCACTAGGAAATTATCACTGCCAGATGATGGGGATGTGACTGCTAGTCCGACTCCACCCCCTCCTGTGATAAGCAGTTCACACAGAGCCTGGTGTGGGTGGGGTCATCTGTGGTGTGGGAGGGGTTTGATTTCTCAGCTCTCCTGCATTGCTAAATCTAAGAACTCTGATTGTGCCACAACTGCTGTACTCAGCTAACTAAGTGATACATCATTGGATTCAGGGTCTCTTTTCCTACATCATGCTGCCCTCAGATGAGATCACAAAAACTAGCTGAGAGACTCCCTTTAAATAATAAGGTTTTCCTGAATCCAAAATGCCTCCTCAGTGGCATGAATAATGTGTCCTTTGGTATGTTCACACATTGTTTATGTGAATTTTGAAGCAGATCAGCTTCAAAATCCACATCAAAGAGTATCTGAAGCTGTTATTGACATAGATTTTGCAGAGGATCCGTATAAACAAACCCTTAGGCTACTTTCACACTAGCGTCGTACGACGCACGACGAATTGCGTCGTTTCGACGTACCGATGCAAGCAGTGAAAGCGCCGCACAACGGGGGCAGCGGATGCTGTTTTTCAACACATCCGCTGCCCCATTGTGAGGTGCGGGGAGGTGGGGGCGGAGTTCCGGCCACGCATGCGCGGTCGGAAATGCTGCACACGACGCACCAAAAAACGTTACATGTAACGTTTTTTGGTGGCGACGGTCCGACGCAACCGTTGCACGACGGTTGCGACGTGTGTCAATGCGTCGCACTGCGTCGCTAATACAAGTCTACGGAGAAAAAACGCATCCTGCAAGCACTTTTGCAGGATGCGTTTTTTCTACAAAATGACGCATAGCGACGTGCAGTGCACGACGCTAGTGTGAAAGTAGCCTTAGAAAAAGTTAAATGTTAATTATTTGGAGCATTTTTAAAATGTTAATCGCAGCAAAACGTAAGTTTTCATTGCATTTTTTATGTGCGTTTTGGAAAAGCTTTTGCCATGGAAATGCTCCAGAAAAAAACACCCCATTACAAAGCTTCATGTAATAATTAAAAATACCTAAAAAGCAAGTTGGAAAACATATGAGAAAGCCCTTGAAAGCAGCATAAAATCATGTGTTCATGTAAATCCGCACAAAAACCTTGTATATTTTAGAAATTGATTTAAAATGTGGCTTTTTCAATCCACGTACCCTGAGGGTATGTTCACACAGAATTTTTATGTGGATATTGGAGTGTGTTCTTCTCCAAAATCCACATAAAATAAAACCACTTCAAATAGCTTCCTATTCTTTTTAATGGGAAAAGACCCCGATAGTGCACATGGTTCCGGATTTTTTTTTGCCCACATATAAAAAAATGCAATGTGTTAATTTCTATTTAAAAAAAAAAAAAATGCTCCAAGTTTGACTACTGAATAAATAACTGAAAAAACCCAATACATAAAAAATGGTATATAAAAAGAAGCCAAAGAAAGTGTTTATTTTATGTGGTTTTTGGACGTGGATATTTCAGCGAGAAAAATCCAGATAGAAAAACTATAGTGTGAATATACACTGAGTCTGTTTTTCTTGGGACAGGCTACTTTTTGCATCTTCTGACAAGTCAAGACAAGAATCCTTCTGTTTAGTCTTTCGCTTTACACTGCTGGTATAAGGACAAGCGGTAACACAATACTGTGCTCACTATCAACGTTATCTCTACTCACCCAATGCCCGGATGCAGAGACATGTAGTGATAGCAGCGTCCTATGACGATGTTCCTCAGGTTGGTCGTTGTCCCTGCTCCATTATATTTTTTGCTTGGGTTTTTCTGTGGACCTGGTGCATGTGCATCCGCTATGTTGAGCACTAACACTGTCAGTGCCAGAGCCTGTAAGCTCCTCAACCACAAGTGTTTAGTCACAGGTCTAGATGCACGATGCCAAGACATTGCCTTCTGTTGTGTCGGTCAGGACTGCTCAGTAAGCACTGGCCTTTGGATGTGCTACCCACTGCTCCAGTCCTCACAGCCAGACGGACACTGAGCAGTCAGCAGATCACTTTATATTCTGTCTGCGCCCTCCCTCCTACTCTTGTTTTCCAGCTCATACAGACATGCTGGTCTTTGTCAAGTTCTAAAAGGCGGGTACATTATGGGACGCAATGGAATTTCTAAGAGAGAGATAAAGTTTTACCATTTAGGGTGAAACTACTGTAAGCCCCATATAGATGGGTAGGATCAGATGTAACTATGGTTTCCAGTACAGCTGAGAAAAATTTGGCCACCTCTTCTAAAGGGATTATATTATTTTTCACTTTGGATCTAAGAATTAGCAGGCAGGTAGTTAGTAACTACCTGCCTGTTGTGCCCGGTGCCGATCTCTGCCAGCACAGGGCGGTCACAGACCACTCCTGTCGGCGATTCATCAGCTTCTGCTGATGGCACATCGACAGATGATGGCACAACTGCTGATGTCATGCTGATTGACAGCAGGAACCTGGCTGTCAATCAGCATGACGTCAGTAGTCACGCCCCATTGACAAAGCAGCCTGGAAGAGAAAGAGCTGCTCTGCTGACATGAGGCAGCTGAATAGCTGGCAGGAGCGGTCCATGACTGCCCTGAGCCAGGGCTGGGTAAATCAGGCAGGTACTGTAGTTGTCTCTGTTAGCAACTACCTGACTTAGTTTTTAGGCCTCTAGCAAAAAAAAATATAGTAGTCCTGGACAACCCTTTAAGCCAATATCCACGAAAGGCTATGCTAGTGGGAACATTTCCCAGCATATAAGGTTCGGTGTATATCCCTAGGTCTTGGTATCTTAGTGTAAAATTTGATGCTATGAGTAAATAGGAGAAAAATGATGTCTATATAGTTTTCCTTTGTTTACGATGCAAAAAAAACAAAACATAAAAAATTGCATACTGCTTTGCGACTTTAGATAGTCTAGAGTTTGATTTAACCCTATCATAGTAGATGGAGATATTCCATTATGTATAATTTTATGAAAATGATTATTGCTTTGTGGCTTGTGGTTTCTTTCCCATAAAGCTGGCCACACATATAAGAAAATGGTCTTCTCATTCAGAAGAAAGTTACTCTCTTCCCTGTAAACATGCAGGCTGAGCTCTGCCAGGCATGCATGTCTATATTAATAGACGAGAAAGAACAGCAGGTGCTAGAAACATTTCTCCCAGCAAAACATGATGGAGTCCATCCTTACCTGAAATTTGTCTCAAGGAATATTCAGGATGCTGAATACACATGTGAATGTCAGTCTGCTGTGCCGGCCTTGGTGTATGAACCTCTGGAACACATAGCTTGTTTTTTCCAAACCAGTGTCTCACTTGCCTGAGGGTTTTATCTTGTATTGTAGCTGAGCTGCAATGAAGTAAGTGTGACTGTGCTGCAGTACCACACACAACCTGTGGATAGATGTGGCAGTCTTTTAGGGAAAAAACAGCACTGTTTTTTTGCTAATCCTGTATAATTTATTTCACTGTGATTTCCAAACCTTCCATGCAGTGCACCAGTGACTAAATAGTCAATGTCTTGAAAGCACAATGAAGACTCCATATTGCATCATCTTTGGGTGATTGGATCATTTATGCCGGCAGCACACGACCCCATGTAAATGTGCTGCCAATAAAATGATGCTGTATGTGGAGAGAACAATCATGTAAACATATTGACTACTCTGTTCTCATTGGTAGCCATCAGCCTTTATTAACCGGCCAGTAACGAGCTGTGATTGACCTGCAATCATTAACCTTTAGTGATGAGCGAGTATACTCGTTGTTCGGGTTTTCCCCAGCACGCTCGGGTGACCTCCGAGTATTTATGACTGCTCGGAGATTTAGTTTTCATCGCGGCAGCTGGATGATTTACGACTACTAGCCAGGCTGAGTACATGTGGGGGTTGCCTGGTTGCTAGGGAATCCCCACATGTAATCAAGCAGGTTGGTAGCTGTAAATCATTCAGCTGCCTCGATAAAAACTAAATCTCCGAGCAGTCATAAATACTCGGAGGTCACCCGAGCGTGCTGGGGAAAAACCAAGCAACAAGTACACTCGCTCATCACTATTAACCAGCCAAAATTGGCTCATCTAACTCCACCATTATGGACCTCCATTTCATTAGCTAATACTCGGGCTCCAACTTCTTATCAAATATCGTAGTGTAAAACGATATCACCCTGCTCATTAAAGGGGTGATCTCGTCAAATGCAATATCTCATCTTTGGCCAGGATCGGAGCCACTATCAGGGTAAAATTAGCTGATGTTCGCTGATGGTTATTTCTCACAGATGGCCGTGGATCTGCACAAGGTTCAGCCTCACTCTAACAACCATTTCCCAAGTGTAAAATAACACCCACCTATGTGTGGCGCTAGTCACTTCTCACGGCCAAGCCGTGAGTCAGAGTGGTCAAGGAGTCCAAGTTGATAAGCCAGAAGGGTACGTCATAAACAGAAGGAAGAGACAGAAACATAGTCAGGTAACGTTCCGAGGTCAGAGTAGCGGGAGGATAACGGATCAGAGCTGAAGGGGTTAAAAAGGGTGGGTAGTCAGAACAAAGTGCAAGGTCAGGCAACAGATAAAACATATAGAACTCAAGGCATAGAGAGAATAGCACAAACCTCACAAGATGACTACTTCTGGCAGGGTTCTGGGAAACTCAGCTCAGTTAAGAAGCATGGCCATTAAGTGGAATAATGAACACTTGGAGACAGCCGACGCCTCACAGTCTCAGATTGGCTAGACTAGCTGTCACACTGACAGCTTAGCACGCCCCTGTACCAGATTGGATGGCCAAGCTGTCAATCACAGTACTGACAGCTTCAGCACACCCCTATACCAGATTGGATGGCTGAGCTGTCAGTAATTGCATCCCAGACACCCTGAGGGGTGGAACAGTGACACTATACTAACCTCTGGCGCTTGCGCCATTCCATCGGTGTCGGCACCTGGTCTTTTGAGACTCGGCCTAATAATCTGTAGACACTTCCCAAAACTGACTCCTCGAAAAAGTAAAACCTGCTTCTGCTGCTCCGACTTCCTCCGAATGTCAGTTGCGTCCAAAGGACCTGAGAGTGAAGCGGCCACTGATTGACAACAACATCACGTGAGACCCGGGAGAGCAGGTGGTGATGTTGATGGAATGGCATCGGCATCGCAGGTAAGTATAGGCTGCTGTTATTTTACACGGGGCAGTATAGCAATTGAGAAGGGGAGGAGGACCCCTGCAATTCTTGCATAGTTCGTAAAAAGTAATTAGCAAGCTGAACAATTCTGCTGTTTTTTTTTCAATTGTGGCACCAAACATGAGGGCAGAAAATTTCTAATGCATGTCAACAAACCTATGGAAACCCCATTTTCATATAATCATAGAATGTTAGAGTTGGAAGGGACCTGAAAGGTCATCGTGTCCAACCTCTTGCTCATTGCAGGATTTGCTAAGCCATCTCAGACAAATGCTTTACTAAAGTTCAGACATACTATATCTACCGCATTTCCCTGATCCACCCAGTCAGTGATTCCAACATAGAAGGAAATTAGATTAGTCTGGCATGACTTGTTTGCTACAAACCCATGCTGGCTCTGGTTCTCATACATATCAAGCAGATTTAGGCATGGAATCTACAAGAAAAAATGTCTACTAAAATTACCTAAGGGTATGTCCAGAGGTGTGGCTGGCCACATGCACGCAAATCATCGCCCCCAACACGATAGCCAATTGCCAAGCAAATTTGTTTCACAGTTTTGCAACCATTCTGTGATGCTGTAAGAATCAGGCTGCACTCAGATGTCATCCGAGTGCAGTCCCATTGGAGAGAGTGGATTCTAACAGGGACAACGGAGAGTGGACCCACTGGACCGTGACGACGAACCCCTCTCGGACGAGCTGACCAGGTGGACCGCCCCCTATACAGGGAGCGTTAGGGGCAGGCCCGTGAGGGACTATCGCCACGGAAGCTGGAGGGTCGACTGAGATAAGAAGGGTAAACTGCAGGAACACAGGGACCGAAGGAAACAGCGGAGGAAACAGAGGGAATGGCAAGGAACTACTGAGACGAGGGAGAAGATGGGAATACTACAGAGACACGGAGGCTGACGAGACAATATGGAGACACACAGGCTGACGGGAGCAAGGGAATGGTAAAGGAGCCGGGCAGGTACCGCAGAGAAACAGGAACTGAAGGAACAAAGCAGGAACACAGGAAAATCAGGCTGGTACTGCAGAGGAAGGAGGAGTCCCAAGGTCAGAAAGCTAGGAACGCACAGAGACCACAGGTGACCAGAAGCACTTGTAAACACAAATGATCATCAGGAACAGAGGAGCAGCAGGAAGCAGCTTATATACCAGCGTGAGAGCTACTTCCGGGTTACAGTCCTCCAGGATGACGGAGAGGACAGGAAGGAGTGCCAACAGAGGAATCAGATGTGCGCACGCGCAGAGCTGAATGCGCCGCGCACGCACACCCGGCGAGCTGCAGAAGCCGGGGGTGAGCGCTGCATGACACATTCTCCAGCATAGTAGATCCCATGGACAGGGATTTTCTTTAAGGGGTTATTCCCATCTCAGTGATAAAATGGGAGTATACATTCCTCATCTCCGACTGGGTGTGTATGTACAGTAATATTCTCCCCTAAATGCAGTGATCCATTGGGGCATTCAGTTTGTAGGGCATTTGACGTGGTAGTCAGACTCCCTAGCACCGCTATGGCCCTGATCTGTACATGGACAATATAGAACTGGGTATGTGTAAATGCCATAGACACAATAAATAGAGTGCACAAGACCAGTTATTTCACTGGCGCCATCAGAGTCACAGTATTTTCCTGAATTCACTGCTGCTGACTGACTGACATTGGATGATGAATGATCACATATCCTACTACTTTGTTAATTTAAATGTGCAGGAATGAATCATGACCCCTGTATATGTCATGTTTGGTTACACAGCCTTGAGGGCAAATTCTAACTTTTTCTATAATTGTGGAAATCCTTTAAAGGAAAATACCTAATCCTTATTGTCTCTTTGAAGGCTTAGAAATGGAGGTTTGTGATGTCATCATCACCAAAGTCAGCGTTGCCCATTTTTAACCCAATAATGACCAAGCCTTATAAATTTAGGCGCTTGGTCCTGGGCTTTAATCCCATGCCATTGTAAATTTACATCTCGGGATTAAAGATCCTACAATCTATCACGTGGATAGGGGATCATTTTTTAACTTGAAATCACCTCTTTAGTTAAAGAAGCGCTCTTCCCATCAAAGCTTTTAGACGTAATCCATTTCCACCCAAAACAGTCCTCACATATTACACCCACATCATCATGTACTATCCCATCACACATGGTACTATGGATGATCATTACTCTCATGGACTGTATCACCTTGGGCTTTCTCGTATTCTTTACCAGTTTAGAGCATCGGTCATGATCGTATAATCCGTCCGGAGGATTAGTATTCTGTGTGCACATAGGAACAGACATTACTTCCACTCTACATGCAACGAATACCAACTACCCTGCCATTCATTAGGTAGGGTGAGAAATTATGCCGACCCGTCACAATGAATTCCAAGAGATAAAGCTAAAGAATTACATATATATACCTAAAACATATATTATATTTCTTCAATGTTTAATTTGCCAGAACAGATATTTTTACTTCAAGCATTTTTTTTCATGGATTTTCTTAACAAATATCCTCTTGGCGATAGCACTGAATAAGGAATAAGGGATTAATAAGGATCAATGGCAATGTGCTGAGGTATGTGGTAGATACTACTCGTACCACTGCTATACTGTGCACCACATCCAATATAACACAGCATGGACACATCTATGAAGTGATGACAAACATGGGAGTTATATGAGCAGTAGTGTGGCAAAACACAACCTCATCAGCAGTGCTGGACCGGCTTGGCAGAAGCCCAACAGTAACATTGATTCTTGGGACCCACTGTTCAGCTACATGCAAAAATAACCTGACCCCCCCAGTACACAAATTTACTTTTGCTTCTGTGTAATAATAATTTGGCTAGCTTGCTTAATGAATGATTAGATTTTATCTTTTTCTGCAAATTGTGAATCAAATGTAATGGCACGATTCTCATTAGCACTCCTTCACAGGGGCCTACCGGAGGATTTTCCTGTTCGCCTGTGGGCCAGTCCGAGCCTGCTCACCAGTACGACTCTGCTCACATTGGGGATATGGATTCCAATGGCACCTGTCAGATCCCATTGATTTGTATTGAAAGGTCTGTTGTTATTTCTGAACATACAGTATGATTATTATTATTATTATTGCTGTCAAGCATAATGGAACTGCTCATGGTTCCCTGATATTCTCCATTGGCAGAGTGTATCCCTGGTTATACTTTATGTGGTAATAGAATGTAAAGTTCTGCCTATAAATTCACATAATCTTACTGCAAAAAGATGCCCGCTCACCAGAATATCAAGGAATCACCTGCTACATTACAAAACTAAAGAAGAAAATAACCGGGTGCCTCTAGTAGTCACCTACAATCCAAATCTGGAGGCGCTAAGGGGAGCTGCACGGAAATTACAACCTTTACTGCAAAAAGATGCCCGCTTACAATCCATTTTTCCAGACCCCCCCACTACTGTGTTTTAGGCAGCCCCCAAATCTAAGAAGCATCATTGTCAGAAGCTCCCTGTCCTCTCCAACAGCTGCAGGAACCTTTCCCTGCAATCAGAAAAAATGTAAAACCTGTCCATTTATAATGACCACGGACAAGATAAAGATCCCCAATTCACACCAGGACTACAAGATACCAGGTACATTCAGCTGCGTCACTTCTAATGTGGTGTACCTAATTATTTGTACTAAATGTCCAACTGGGGGTCTGTATGTGGGGGAGACAGGGCAGAAACTGAGAACAAGGATGAACTCTCATCGCCATACAATAAAAGAAAAAAGAATGGATATACCTGTGGCAATACATTTCTGTCTCCCAAATCATAGCATTATGGACATGAAATTACTTGTATTGAAAAGTAACTTCAAAACTCAGAGAGAGAAGAGTCTGGGAGTATAAACTGATGACGACCTTTGACACTCTAAATGCAGGAATGAATGTGTCACACGGATTTATGTCTTTTTACATCAACTAATGAACTTGCCCCTCAGACCATGTGGGGTCATCACAACAGAACGAGACCCTAATCACAGGACAATAAAACAATCCTTATCTAAGAATTGGCCCAATATTTATGGACGTAACTGTTTATCACCCATGGTAATTCTGCTTCATGTCACCTAGCTTATCCATGCTTTTTTTTCCCCTCTTTTTTTTTTTTTTTCTCTATACTATGTTGTGCATAAATATGTGATTCTTCAGAATTTGTTTTAGTCTTTGCCTGATGAAGAGACGTATGTAGTCTCGAAAGCTTGCAATTTGTTACCATCTTTTCAGTTAGCCATTAAAAGGTATCAACCACTGAGGACTCTCAATTCTAAATATTTTTCTATCTACTGGCTAACACGGTACCAAGATATATTTCTTTCCTGTAACATAATCTCAGCAGAATTTGTAATAACATCATGCCTATTATTTTCAAATATGTCTTAGATTAAAAAATTATATTTAGCATTGCAACATCCCCGGGTCCAACGTCAGTTCGCCACCGCTGCTCCAATCTCAGTGTATTGGCTGCAGTGTTGATGCCACAACTACAATACACATCACGACTGCAGCCAGTCTTTTCATGGTGTGACTAGGATAAGAGATGTGTGCACATACACTGACCCTCAGGCTAGGAGTCCCTGGCTATCCCTGTCCCAGGATTACCCCTGAAGGTGGAGATGCCTGGTCTTCATTCTTTCCTATGCTCCTAAGTAGCACTAGTCTGCACAGTGTATGGGGAAATACAAAACAAGGCAGACAGGGCAAAAATGGAAGCACAATCACACAACAATCTCTCAGGGAGATACACAGAGGAATATAAAGTGTACAGTCCGAGAGACAGCAAAGTAATATAAAGACAGCCAGGCCTGCCACTAGGAATTTCAGGGCCCCATACTGGCAGCATTTTCGGGGCTCCCTTGAGACTCCACCCCAAGCTCCGCCTCCACCCCTTGAACCTTCCACAGTCCCACCGCCCAGTCTTGGAAAAACTTCTGCACCACGTCTTCATCAATCACTCATGAATAGTTCCCATCGAACACCAGTTCACATATTTAGCCAGCAGCTTTTGTTTTGGCCAAAGATTTTTTAAACCGCCACCACGACAAGGTAGACTCTTTTGGCCGGGCTCTACTCTAGTCTAAACTATTAAACATTTGTTAAAATATCCAATATTCTTTTTAGTTATATTTTTATTTTTCTTTAAGGGAATTAGTCACATACATTGTTTTCATAGTGACCGAATAATACCACATACAAGAGACAAATACCACCCCAACATGTCCAGACCACATATTACCACCACATAATACCACATACAGTACAAGGAACAAATACAGCCCCACATTGGCCGGACTACATATTACTATCATGCAGTAACCGAATAAAACCACATGCAAGGAACAAATACTGCCACACCATGACCAGACCACATATTACCACCACATAGTGACCGAATACTACAATACTGATCATCAATAGAAAAAATACAATACTATGTGCCATAATACACAGGAGCTCTATATATGGTGTCAGTGTATAGGTAATGCAGTGATCACCAGTGACATTATACACATGAGCTCTGTATACAGTGTACAAGTAATACATGGTTCACCAGGGACATTATACACAGGAGCTCTGTATATAGTGTCAGTGTACAGGTAATACAGTGATCACCTGTACCATTATACACAGGAGCTCTCTATACAGTGTCCGTGTACAGGTAAAACACTGACTTACCAGTGACGTTTCTATTTGAAGTCCTTCATCTTTCTTTTCTTCTTCATCCAGAGCAGACCACCACCACTTCTTCCAACCAGGACTCGTCTCTGCAGAAAATAACACATAGTTACCTAGAGCACAGCTTTAAGAGCACATTCCCCACTTTTTACCTTTCTTCTAAACTACACAGCTGAATACCGACGTGCACCCACCATTAATACATAATTAGTTATTATGCAACCACCATTCCAAATATAAATTATAATTCACCACTATGCCCCCACTAACTATAAATAGCCACTTTCCCCACCTAATAAATATATAAATTAATTAGCCTCTGTGCTCTTTCCCCCAATTCAATACCAGTCACTGCATCCTCAATGACCCCCACTATGTACCTCCCACACCCCATTCATTATATTTACACTCCCCTTCTGCACCAATTCATTATGTCATGTCTTCTTTCTCTCCCACCCCACCCTCTAATTCATTATCAACTTCTCTCCCCCACATTCAATACATCATTTACTCTCCCTCACCCTCACTTTATCATTATTTGCTCCCCCACCCCAATTCATCATCATTTGTTGTCCCGCACCCTCAATTCATCATTTACTGTCCCCATCCACCCATCTCAATACATCATTTTACTCCCCCACCCTCAGAATTTGTCATTATTTCCTGTCCCAACTGTCAATTCATCACGTGCAGCCCCCTCCCTCACTCACATCATTTGCAGTCCCCCTTCCCCAATCGCTTTGCCATTTGCAGACCGCCTCACTTCATAATTTGCAGTCCCCCCACTCACTTCATCATTTGCATTCCCCCTCTCTCCATCATTTGCAGTGTCCCTCCCCCACAAATGTCAGAATGTGCAGTCCCCTTCCCCAATTACTTCATCATTTGCAGTCCCCCTCCCCCACTCTCTTCATCATTTGCAGTCCCCCTCACTACATCATGTGCAGTCCCCCTCCCCCCTCACTTCATCATGTGCAGTCCGACCAACCCCATTCACTTCATCATGTGCAGTCCCCCTCCCCCACTCACTTCATGTGCAGTCCCCCTCCCCCACTCACTTCATGTGCAGCCCCCCTCCCCACTCACTTCATCATGTGCAGTCCCCCTCCCCCACTCACTTCATCATGTGCAGTCCTCCTCCCCCACTCACTTCATCATTTGCAGTCCCCCTCACTTAATCATGTGTAGTCCTCCTCCCCCACTGACTTCATGTGCAGTCCCCTCCCCCACTCACTTCATCATTTGCAGTCCTCCCCTCAATCACTTCATCATGTGAAGTCCCCTTCCCCATAACATCATCATGTGCAGTCCCCCTCCCCCACTTACTTCATCATGTGTAGTCCTCCTCCCCCACTGACTTCATGTGCAGTCCCCTCCCCCACTCATTTCATCATTTGCAGTCCCCCTCCCCTCAATCTCTTCATCATTTTCAGTCCCCCTCCCCACTACTTCATCATGTTCAGTCCCCTCCCCATAACTTCATCATGTGCAGTCCCCCTCCCCACAACTTCATCATGTGCAGGTGCCCCTCCCCACAACTTCATCATGTGCAGTCCCCCTCCCCACAATTTCATCATGTGCAGTCCCCCTCCCACAATTTCATCATGTGCAGTCTCCCTCCCCACAACTTCACCATGTGCAGTCCCCCTCCCCACAACTTCATCATGTGCAGTCCCCCTCCCCACAATTTCATCATGTGTAGTTTCCCTTCCCACTATTTCATCATGTGCAGTCCCCCTCCCCACAGCTTCTTCATGTGCAGTGCCCCTCCATCACTTGCAGAAGTTGCAGCCTCCCTTCACCTCCTCCCCTCACCCGTTTAATTAATTTTATACAGAAAAGAAAAAAAAAGTTTTTCATACATACCTCACTGATGATCCCCAGCAGGTGCAGCTCTGCTTCTGGTGTCCTCATACATGTCGGCATGTACGCAATTACATCATCGCGTATGCGCCGTCACCTGATCGTAAGTCCACAGGGCAGAGGGAGCGGAAGCTGCGCAGCCATCAAGGTTAGACGGCCATGGAGCTCCGAGAAAGCTCCCAGGCCCCAGGGCTGATGTGTGCACCGCAGCGCACAACGCGTTAGTGCACAATGGGGCCCAGTGAGCAGAAGCACAAGAGCGGGGCCTGGCGTGCCCTGCTCTGTCATGCTGCTCACTGGCCCCATACAGCAGTAAGGGCAGTAATGTCCTGATGGTGGCCCTGAAGACAGCGTGGGCAAAAGTAAAGGTTTAACCAAACACCGCCCCCAACAACTTTAGAAATAACTACAAATTACCTGATCTGTGGAGCCAGCTTAAATAGGGAAAGAGCAGAAACGAGACTGGTTCTCCCGCAGCATGTGTTCACAAGCAATTAACAAGATAGGTCCAACAAAGATTTAACTCTTACTAACCCTCCTAGAAGCTGCAACTCTAAAAGTTGATGCCTGAGTCACTCTGTGCTGACCATAGTAATCTATGGAGTCACAAGGAGGAGTGATGTAGATGGCATGAGCCACTGAGCTCATTCATTGTGAGCAGCGGTGATGTGCATTGTCTTGTCACCGCTGCAGCCAGTAAACAAACACTGGAGCAGCGGCAGACAGCTGACGATGGACCTGGGGAGGATGAGAACTGTGTTTCTTGTTTTAGAAGGAGGCAATCTGTTGGGTGCATATGTTTTGATAGTGGAACACCTTTAACTTGGCCATACACATCAGATACCTCTCTCAAAACTATTCCTCCAATGTGCATGCATTCGCATTGAGGAGCGGGTAGTAAGCCTATGCCCGCAGTAACTTGACTTCTTTCAGATCTACCATGAACAACCCTTCTTTTTCCTGATAATTGCCATTGGGAGAGAAGGTTCTTTCTGATTACTTCTTTTCTTATCTCAATGCAAATTATAACATCAAGGAGGATGAGTAGGTTATACACTGAATGTCAGCAAGGAGAGATGGGGAAAGCATTCAAGTTATTAGAGAGGGCAGCCTACTTAAGCTGTAGATAGGAAGGAAAGCACACAATGCTTCTTGAGCTATAGAAGGGAAAATAAAAGAAGGCCAAAAAAATGTGGATATGATGATTGCTTACTGAAATGTAGTGCAACTTTGTAAACTATAATGTAATATAAAAATCAATTTGTTCCATGGCAGAGGTGTTCATGAAGCGATGGCCAGGGGACCACCACGGTGCAGGAAGACTACTGTACACAAGATGAGGTGCAAACAACAAAGGGTAGATTTATTGGAAGGCAAGGAATGAAGTGGATGAGGAAGATGCAAACAGGGGTATGCAATGGCAAAAGATAATTTACAAGAGTTATATTCTTTAGCTTGTCCTTAAAATAGCACGGTGCTCCAATCTGTTACAGACTCAATATATGTCACACAAGTAAATGCAAACAATAAACTTATGCTACTCTACGTATAACCTCCCTGGCCTTTACTAAGCAGGCCTCACGGCTGCCGACTTCTGACTATTGAGGCCTACAGTAGGCCCTGACATGTGCACAAAACAGGAACAAACTCACGGTGATGTTGGGGACTCAGATCCAGTCCCGGGGGGCCCCTAAAAGTCTAGTACGGTGGTTCGCATGGCTTTCTGTCAGCTCCGTGAAATATGGTCTTCTTACTTCTGGATCTGGGAGGTGCTCCTGGAAACTAAATCCCTTTCTCGGTATCTTCGTGGCTCCTCGAACTAACACAGGACAGCCACCCTCGCTACACCCGGGAAAGTCTGTCAAATCTCACAAGTCCACTCTGTTACAGGCTGGGGGTCCTCTCTTGCAGCTATCAGCACAAAGTTCTCTCTGCAGCAGCCTCAGCTCACACACGCTTTTCAGGCTCCACCCCTGTCATCTGCACAGTCCAGTTCATTCACAGTCTATTGCAGGGGAGAAGCAGAACATTCCATCCTGCCAGACAAGGGGGTGCAGTCTCTTAAAGTAACAGAGTGTTCCTTACTGTCCATATCAGCACCACCCTCCTACATTCATTGCTTTTAATTATTTGCCATAGTCTTATCTGAAGTATTGGCCCAAACCTGAATGTACAAATGAGGACAAATTGACTATAATGATTCAAAGTATTGTCTCCTGAGTAAAACAGAGCCCAGTTGATGAGAGCTGGAGAACATTGCTGAAAAGGTGACAGTTCCAACCACATAATACATTTATGGTACATTTTATTACTTTGCCATAGATATATTTCATATGAAAGCCCCCTTAAGCTTCTTTCTTTGAGGGTTTTCAGAAAGTGTTTCTCGATAGTTACAGGTAACATGAATAACCCAACCTTTAAAGCAAATTGAGCATTGATAGACATGAATGTGAGTCTCGTTGAGTCTTGCCTGAACCTGATGACTAATGACTGGAAATGAAAACAAAGACCCAAACAAAGTGATTTTTTTTATGGGAGGTTGAATAAAAATGGTCTGAAAGGGTACTTTTGGAAAAAGTTCAAAAGGTAAAACGAACTCGTCTGCAGCTGTATTGATTTAATAGAATATCGATCAATGCTCCTCTTTAGTCGGATGGTAATTTTGTATTAATTTAGAAAGAAATTTCTATTTACTCCTATTTACTCCTAGCTATTAGTGATGAGCGAATATACTCATTACTCGAGATTTCTCGAGCATGCTCGGGTGTCATTAGAGTATTTTTTAGTGCTCGGAAATTTAGTTTTTCTTGCTGCAGCTGAATGATTTACATCTGTTAGCCAGCATAAGTACATGTGGGGGTTGCCTGGTTGCTAGGGAATCCCCACATGTACTTAAGCTGGGTAACAGATGTAAATCATTCAGCTGCGGCAATAAAAACTAAATTTCCCAGCACTAAAAAATACTCGGAGGACATCCGAGCATGCTCGGGAAATCTCGAGTAACGAGTATATTCGCTCATCACTACTAGCTATCAGTCATAGACAATGGGTAATAATACAACCCCTGGCAAAAATTATGGAATCACTGGCCTTGTAGGATGTTCATTCAGTTATTTAATTTTGTAGAAAAAAAGCAGATCACAGACATGGCACAAAACTAAAATCATTTCAAATGACAACTTTCTGGCTGTAAGAAACACTAAAAGAAATCAAGAGCAAAACATGTGGTAGTCAGTAATTGTTACTATTTTCAACCAAGCATAGGGGAAAAATTATGGAATCACTCAATTCTGAGGAAAAAATTATGGAATCACCCTGTAAATTTTCATACCCAAAAATAACACCTGCATCAAATTAGATCTGCTCATTAGTCTGCATCTAAAAAGGAGTGATCACACCTTGGAGAGCTGTTGCACCAAGTGGACTGACATGAATTATGGCTCCAACACGAGAGATGTCAATTGAAGCAAAGGAGAGGATTATCAAACTCTTAAAAGAAGGTAAATCATCACGCAATGTTGCAAAAGATGTTGGTTATTCACAGTCAGCTGTGTCTAAAATCTGTACCAAATACTAACAACATGGGAAGGTTGTTAAAGGCAAACATACTGGTAGACCAAGGAAGACATCAAAGCGTCAAGACCGGAAACTTAAAGCAATATGTTTCCAAAACAGAAAATACACAACAAAACAAATGAGGAACGAATGGGTGGAAAGTGGAGTCAACGTCTGTGACCGAACCATAAGAAACCGCCTAAAGGAAATGGGATTTACATACAGAAAAGCTAAACAAAAGCCATCATTAACACCGAAACAGAAAAAAAACAAGGTTACAATGGGCTAAGGAAAAGCAATCGTGGACTGTGAATGACTGGATGAAAGTCATTTTCAGTGATGAATTGCGAATCTGAATTGGGCAAGGTGATGATGCTGGAACTTTTGTTTGGTGCCGTTCCAATGAGATTTATAAAGATGACTGCCTGAAGAGAACATGCAAATTTCCAGTCATTGATGATATGGGGCTGCATGTCAACTAAAGGCACTGGGGAGATGGCTGTCATTACAGCTTCAATAAATGCACAAGTTTATGTTGATATTTTGGACACTTTTCTTATCCCATCAATTGAAAGGATGCTTGGGGATGATGAAATCATTTTTCAAGATGATAATGCATCCTGCCATAGAGCAACAACTGTGAAAACATTCCTTGAAAAAAGACACATAAGGTCAATGTCATGGCCTGCAAATAGTCCGGATCTCAATCCAATTGAAAATCTTTGGTGGAAGTTGAAGAAAATGGTCCATGACAAGGCTCCAACCTGCGATGGTGATCTGGCAACAGCAATCAGAGAAAGTTGGAGCCAGATTGATGAAGAGTCCTGTGTGACACTCATTAAGTCCATGCCTCAGAGACTGCAAGCTGTTATAAAAGCCAGAGGTGGTGCAACAAAATACTAGTGATGTTTTGGAGTGTTTTTTTGTTTGTTTGTTTTTCATGATTCCATAATTTTTTCCTCAGAATTGAGTGATTCCTTAATTTTTCCCCTATGATTGGTTAAAAAAAGTAACCATTACTGACTACCACATTTTTGTTCTTGATTTCTTTTAGTGTTTCTTAAAGCCAGAAAGTTGCCATTTGAAATGACTAGTTTTGTGCCATGTCTGTGATCTGCTTTTTTTCTACAAAATTAAACAACTGAATGAACATCCTCCGAGGCCGGTGATTCCATAATTTTTGCAAGGGGTTGTAGAAGGAGATGGACGGCTTTCCTGCACTGCTGTCAATATCCCACAAAGGATAACGCAGAATTAATAAAATAAAAACTTTATTCTGTTCTGTGGATCTGCGCGTTTGAGATACCCTATTTTTCAGATTATAAGACGCACTTTTTTCCCCACAAATTTGGAGGAAAAAATGGGGGTGCGTCTTATAATGCGGATATACCTTATTGGCGTGCCGCTGCGGGTGTCCCGGAGGCGGTGCTGCTCTGTGTCCCGGTGGCGGTGCTGCTCTGTGTCCTGGTGGCGGTGCTGCGCTGTGTCCTCTGTGGCGGTGCGGTGCAGCGCTGTGTCCCCGATGCTGCGGGGGGCTCTGCCGACATTTTGTGAAAGGCAAGAGCCCCCCCGCAAGTTCTTCCATGGTTTCCTGTGTGGCGGTGGACTCCGGGAAAATGGCCGCCGGGAGGCGGCGCATGTGCAGATCGAGAGCTCGGCACTGAGATCTCGGGAGCTGAGATCTCAGCGCTGAGATCTCATCTCCCGAGATCTCGATCTGCGCTTGCACCGCCTCCTGGTGGCCATTTTCCTGGAGTCCACCGCCGCACAGGAAACCATGGAAGAACTTGTGGGGACACAACGCAGCACCGTCACCGGGACACCCGCAGTGGCGTGCCGCACTTTAGAACACCCACTCATCCCAGCCTGCGGCAACGCTCCACTCTGGCCTCCTCCACCAGCAAACCTGGGACTCCCGCTTCACTGCAGCCACCACCCCCGGTAAGCAATAAGACGCATGGATTATAAGAAGCACCACCATTTTATTAAAAAAAAAAGTTTTTTTCCTATTTTTCTTATGAAAATTTGGGGTGCGTTTTATAATCTGGAGCGTCTTATAATCCAAAAAATACAGTAAATAAAGGCGCACCGTCATATCAAACACTATTACCAATACTGCCAAAAAGTTATTTTTTATACTCTTATTTTTTTGGCACCACTTATAGAATATTATATAGTCAGAAAAACAGAATTTATCAGGGAGTGTAAATATCTTATTTATTTAATTAACGGCTGTTTCCATAATTAATACAAAGAGAAAACCAAACAGACATCATTGTCATCCATGATGGTGTAAATCCACTTCCACTATTGGGACTACAAGCTGGGTGACCAGGAAAATCCACGCACTGCAGGATCCGGACAGGTCTGCCAGGGAGATGGATACAGGAAAATCTGTCATTATATAGAGTATATTGTGCTGGTAAAATCAATCAGTACGATGTGCAGACAACTTATAAAAGCTAAAACCGAAAATCACAGAGGTGGAGGAATCTGTAATAACCTCCATTGTCACCAGCTGTAGCAAGCTGTGACATACCTGCTGCCAGTCATAATTAGGCCGGCGTCACACTCAGCGTAAGACAATACGGTCCATTTTTACGGCCGTAATACGGAGAAATGTTCCCAAAATAGTGATCCGTAGTCAGGGTGTGTCAGCGTATTTTGCGCATGTCATCCTCCGTATGTAATCCGTATGGCATCCGTACTGCGAGATTTTCTCGCAGGCTTGCAAAACCGACATCTAATGGATTTATGTGCTCAAATGTTCGGTAAAACATATATACAGTATATATATATATATATATATAATAATAATAATAATAATAATTTTATTTATATAGCGCCAACATATTCCTCAGCGCTTTACAACTTATAGAGGGGACTTATACGGACAACAGACATTACAGCATAACAGAAATCACAGTTCAAACCAGATACCAGGAGGAATGAGGGCCCTGCTGCTCGCAAGCTTACAATCTATGAGGAAAAGGGGAGACACAAGAGGTGGATGGTAACAATTGCTTTAGTTATTTGGACCAGCCATAGTGTAAGGCTCGGGTGTTCATGTAAAGCTGCATGAACCAGTTAACTGCCTAAGTATGTAACAGTACAGACACAGAGGCTATTAACTGCATAAAGTGTATGAGAACATGATGGAGGAACGTAATTATGTTGTTGTTTTTTATTAATAGGCCACACAGGGATAATTAGGTTAATGCGTTGAGGCGGTAGGCCAATCTGAACAAATGAGTTTTTAGTGCACGCTTAAAACTGTGGGGATTGGGGATTAATTGTATTAACCTAGGTAGTGCATTCCAAAGAATCGGCGCCGCACGTGTAAAGTCTTGGAGACGGGAGTGGGAGGTTCTGATTATTGAGGATGCTAACCTGAGGTCATTAGCAGAGCGGAGGGCACGGGTAGGTTGGTAGACTGAGACCAGAGAGGAGATGTAGGGTGGTGCTGAGCCATGGAGTGCTTTGTGGATGAGGGTAGTAGTTTTGTACTGGATTCTGGATTGGATGGGTAGCCAGTGTAATGACTGGCACAAGGTAGAGGCATCGGTGTAACGGTTGGCGAGGAATATGATCCTGGCAGCAGCATTCAGGACAGATTGGAGCGGGGAGAGTCTGGTAAAAGGTAGGCCAATTAGTAGAGAGTTACAATAGTCCAGACGAGAATGAATAAGTGAGACAGTAAGAGTTTTTGCAGAGTCGAAAGTAAGAAAAGGGCGAATTCTGGAAATGTTTTTGAGATGCAGATAAGAAGAGCGAGCCAGTGATCGGATGTGGGGGGTGAATGAAAGCTCGGAATCAAGGATGACTCCAAGGCAGCGGGCATGTTGCTTTGGAGTAATGGTGGAACCGCACACAGAGATGGCAATGTCGGGCAAAGGTAGGTTTGTAGAGGGAGAGAACACGAGGAGTTCAGTTTTTGACAGGTTCAGTTTCAGATAGAGGGAGGACATGATGTTAGAGACAGCGGTAAGACAATCACTGGTGTTTTCTAAAAAGGTCGGCGTGATAACAGGAGAAGAGGTATATAATTGGGTGTCGTCAGCATAGAGATGGTACTGGAAACCAAATCTACTGATTGTTTGTCCAATAGGGGCAGTATACAAAGAGAAGAGGAGGGGGCCTAGGACTGATCCTTGAGGAACCCCAACAGTAAGGGGAAGGTGAGAGGAGGAGGAACCAGCAAAACAAACAGTGAAGGATCGGCCAGAGAGATAGGAGGAGAACCAAGAGAGAACGGTGTCCTTGAGGCCGATGGAGCGGAGCATAGTGAGGAGGAGCTGATGATCCACAGTGTCGAATGCTGCGGAGAGATCCAAGAGAATTAGCATGGAATAGTGACCATTAGATTTAGCTGTTAGTAGGTCATTAGAGACTTTAGTGAGGGCAGTTTCAGTAGAGTGTAAAGAGCGGAAGCCAGATTGAAGAGGGTCGAGAAGAGAATTATCTGAGAGATAGCGGGTAAGACGGGAGTGGACCAGGCGTTCCAGGAGTTTAGAGATGAAGGGAAGATTAGAGACAGGTCTATAATTAGCGGCACAATTTTGATCGAGGGAGGGCTTTTTAAGTAGTGGATGTATGATGGCATGCTTAAATGAGGAGGGAAAAATACCGGAAGTGAGGGAAAGGTTGAATATTTTTGTTAGGTGAGAGGTGACAGCCGGGGAAAGGGACTGGAGGAGATGCGACGGAATGGGGTCGCTGGTGCAAGTGGTCGGGCGAGAAGATGCAAGGAGCCTGCTTACTTCTTCTTCTGTAACTGGTTCAAAGTCAGAGAGTGAACTAGATGCAGTGGGGGAGGGAGGACAGTGCTTGGTATGAAGAGATTGGGAAATGATTTCCTGTCGAATGTGGTCAATTTTTTCTTTGAAGTAATTGGCCAGATCGTCAGCGTGGAGATCTGTGGTTGGGGCCTGCTCTCTTGGGTTGAGTAGGGACCGGAAAGTGTCAAAGAGACGTTTAGGGTTATTGGACAGCGAGGTGATGAGGGTGTTGAAATAGGTTTGTTTGGAGAGGTGAAGGGCAGAGTTGTATGTTTTTAACATGAACTTATAATGGATGAAATCTTCGGGCAGATTAGATTTTCTCCACAGACGTTCGGCGCACCTGGAGCACCGCTGCAGGAAACGTGTTTGCAGCGTGTGCCACGGTTGTCGCCGTCTGTGCCGAGTTGTTCTATGTATAGGAGGTGCAGCTTCTTCCAGGGCACTTTGCAGGGTTTCATTGTAATGCTTCAGAGCAGAATCAGGACAAGAGATGGAGGAGATTGGGGCCAATGAAGACTGCATTGAGACACATATATATATATAGTCTGTATTTATATTTCATTCAGCGCGATATCTGTGAAAAGCCGGTAATTCAATTGCCGGCTTCTCATTTCTCCTGCACAAACCCGACATGATATGAGACATGGTTTACATACAGTAAACCATCTCATATCCCCTTTTTTTTTGCATATTCCACATTACTAATGTTAGTAGTGTGTATGTGCAAAATTTGGGCGCTGTAGCTGCTAAAATAAAGGGTTAAATCGTGGAAAAAATTGGCGTGGGCTCCTGCGCAATTTTCTCCGCCAGAGTGGTAAAGCCAGTGACTGAGGGCAGATATTAATAGCCAGGAGAGGGTCCATGGTTATTGGCCCCCCCGTGGCTAAAAACATCTGCCCCCAGCCACCCCAGAAAAGGCACATCTGGAAGATGCGCCTATTCTGGCACTTGGCCACTCTCTTCCCACTCCCGTGTAGGGGTGGGATATAGGGTAATGAAGGGTTAATGCCACCTTGCTATTGTAAGGTGACCTTAAGCCAGATTAATAATGGAGAGGTGTCAATTATGACACCTATCCATTATTAATCCAATTGTCTGAAAGGGTTAAAAAACACACACACATTATTAAAAATTATTTTAATGAAATAAACACACAGGTTGTTTTAGTATTTTATTGTTCTCTCAATCCACCTGAAGACCCTCGCTTGGCAAAATAATAAACCAACAATATACATACCTTCTGTTGATCTGTCACGTCCAACGAGGTAATCCATCTGAAGGGGTTAATTATTTTACAGCCAGGAGCTGCGCTAAACCACTCGCTCGTGGTTGTAATCCCCGGGTAATGAAAGGAAATCTGAGTGATCTGTACTTACATTGAGTTGCGGTGAGGCGCCCTCTAGTGGATGTTCTCATGAACTGCAGCCTTGAAAAAGTTCCCACGCTCGAGTTCATATGAGGACATCCACCAGAGGGCGCATCACCGCAACTCAATGTAAGTACAGATCACTCAGCTTTCGGGGGTTACAGGCACGAGCGAGTGCTTTAGCGCAGCTCCTGCCTGTAAATTGAGTTAACCCCTTCAGATGGATTACCTCGTGGGACGTGACAGTTCATCTGAGGGTATGTATATTGTGGGTTTATTATTTTGCCAAGCGAGGGTGTTCAGCTGGATTGAGAGAACAATAAATTATTACAACAACCGCTGTGTTTATTTCATTAAAATACTTTTTAATAATGTGTGTGTCTTTTTTTAACCCTTTCAGACAATTGGATTAATAATGGATAGGTGTCATAATTGACGCCTCTCCATTATTAATCTGGCTTAATGTCACCTTACAATAGCAAGGTGACATTAACCCTTCATTACCCCATATCCCACCGCTACAGGGAGTGGGAAGAGAGTGGCCAAGTGCCAGAATAGGCGCATCTTCCAGATGTGCCTTTTCTGGGGTGGCTGGGGGCAGATGTTTTTAGCCACGGGGGGGCCAATAACCATGGACCCTCTCCTGGCTATTAATATCTGCCCTCAGTCACTAGCTTTACCACTCTGGCAGAGAAAATTGCGCGGAAGCCCACGCCAATTTTTACCGCGATTTAACCCTTTATTTTAGCAGCTACAGCACCCAAATTTTGCACATACACACTACTAACATTAGTAGTGTGGAATATGCAAAAAAAAAGGGGATATGAGATGGTTTACTGTATGTAAACCATGTCTCATATCATGTCGGGTTTGGGAAGGAGAAATGAAAAGCCGGCAATTGAATTACCGACTTTTCACTAACACTGCTGCGTATTTCTCACAAGTCACTCTGCTGGTCCGTGTGTAATCCGTATTTTTCTCGCCCCCATAGACTTTCATTGGTGATTTATTTGCGCAATACGGTGACAAACGCAGCATGCTGCGATTTTGTATGGCCGTAGAACGCCGTATATTACGGATCAGTAAAATACGGCTGATAGGAGCTGGGACATAGAGAATCATTGGGCCGTGTGTTATGCGTATTTTACGGATGTATTTTCTGCGCTCATACGTCCGTAAAACTCGCCAGTGTGACGCCGGCCTAAAACAACCTTATGTGGTGCCATGGACGCGATAAACTAAGTTATCACCTTAATATAATCTTTGCTGCTTCTCCTTTACCAACCAACTTAAAGGAAACTAGTAAAGTCCTTTATGCTGACTTGTCTGAGGCGCAGCGTGGGGTAGTGAAATATTGATTTTAGTGTCCTGTCAATTAGGAGTTAATATGAAGTCTTTTTTGAGATCGCCCATCTTAATCTGTGCAGAGTACAGTCAGCAAGTAGACAACTGACACAAAGGCTCCTCATAATACACTGATTATTAGGTTTCTGCCTATGCACAGTAACTTAGAGAAACCTATCAATGGCTATGGACGCCATTGACATGGAAAAAATGTATTTTACCTATGTTAGTGAAATTGTACTAACTTAAATTCCTTTTATTCCTTAATTTGTATCCAGTTTGCAACTAGATTCAAGTTACAGATTTTTCTCATGGGGGATTGTCTCTCCCAGTAATATAGGCTGGATGTGAGTTCTATGTGTGTAGTCAGGCTGCCTCTGTCTTCACTGCTCATATCTCAGCACAGCTTCTATCCTGCACTTATTGTCTTTTCATGTGCTTTACTCTTTTTTTACAGACTGTTTTATCTGCCGATGTAGTTGCAAAGCTGGATTTCTCCGTGTTGGCACACTGGATTATTACAATACCGGTAACTGTATTAATATGGCATGATAATGTGTGCAAACTGTAAAGCGCTGTGGAATATGTTAGCGCTATATAAAAATAAAGATTATTATTAATATGTACTAGAACTTATAAATCCGCATCACTAGTCTCAATATCAGGCCGGGGTCACACTTGCGAGTGCAATGCGAGCAACAATATTGCCTTGCGCAGGCGTGTACTCCGGAGGACAGAGAATGAACTTCAATCCAATATTGCGGCCAGCATGCAGCCAGCGGGTAAGGAAAGGGTGAATCAAACACCTCAAAACCCCGCCCATATGACCCAAAACTGGTCCCGCCAAATTCAGGTGACAGGTTCCCTTTAATAGGTTTTAAAATAATTAAAAAAATTAAAACTTTTTCTTTTTGAGTTTTAGCTTTTGTCTGACTCCTTTTTTTTTTATATATAACCATATTGCTTCCAGTGTGCGGGGATCTGGCCTTACAGAACATTTGGTATGAAAGCTTCATGATGGGGACTAATAAACATCTAGCCCTGCAAGTGCAAACCTAATGTGAGCAGAGGATGAGCAGTGCAAAGAGCCAGGGATAATTGGCTACACCATTCAGATCCAGGACTGCAGCCTCCAGATATAAGACCCAACATTAGTGATGAGCGAGTATACTCATTGCTCGGGTGGTTTCAAGTATTTATGACTGCTTGGGGATTTAGTTTTTGTTGATTCAGCTGCATGATTTACAGCTGCTAGCCAGCCTGAGTACATGTGGGGGTTGCCTGGTTGCTTGGGAATCCCCACATGTAATCAAGCTGTCTAGTAGCTGTAAATCATCTAGCTGTGGCAAGGAAAACTAAATCTCCGAGCAGTCATAAATATATTCGGAAACCACCCAAGCAACGAGTATATTCGCTCATCACTACCCAACATATGTATAACACGTACAATATTCAGGTGGAATCGTTTTATTATTGGCGCTCTACTAATGTATTGTTACTTACCGATAATTGTCATAGCAGTGGTACAAAAAACCTCTGTGAGACAAGACAGATTCTAATGTAGCTGTGCTGTTCCTTCCACAGGAATCCCTGTGAAAGAGAATATTAAGCTTTATAACATCTGTTGAGATGCTGTAAAAAAAAAATGAGACAACTCCTAGATGACTTCCACAGCCAGATTTGGCGCCATCCACTCAGCTTTGCCGGATCAGGCAGCTCATGGTTTTTTACCCTATAACCCCTATGCAGGAATCTGGACTTCTCCACAATGGCCCCTGGGTGGCACATGTGGACAAGCTGATGACTCATGGAGAGCATTGAGAGATGAAAGAGGTCCTGTCACCAGGTCAAAAGTGGCCAGTTTTTGCTCTTATTTTATTCCCTCTGCTCTACGGAGTATTAAATTTTGTTTTATATCAAATCAAGCATTTGGATAGAGATTTTTTAATTTAATTTTTATGGTCTTTACTAAGGGGGCATTGCTCACAGGTTTCTCCGGTGACGTGTCTTTAGGCTGCTCTGCATAATTTCCCTGTAAGGGTATTTGTCCACATTCAGGTTTGCTTCAGGCTTTGGTCAGGATTTTATGCAGGTAAAATCTTGACCAAAAATGCACCTGAGGTCACTGGCAGGTCACCTGCGGTGTTCCTGCGTGTTTTGCTCATTGAAGCAACATGCTGTGTTCTGAAAAAAACGCAACGCATGTGCATTTTTGCAGGAAAAACGCATGCGTTTTTTAATGCACAGTGGAGACAGGATTTCATTAAATCCCCTCCACTGTGCTGTAACATCTGGACGCTGCGTTTTTGACGCTGCGGCTCAGCGGTGCGTCAAAAACGCAGCGTATCTTGAACGTGGACACATACCCTTAGAGAAAAATCAGCAAGGGACTGATATATACAGAAAAGCTAAATGAACTCTCAATAGGCAAATTCTAATACCAGAAAGGAGAGATAATCTTATGAATAGAATAAAATATAACTTTATGGAAAGATTAAAAGGACATAAAATACAAACAAACACACAAAGTCTACCTTACTATAACTACATTAAGTGCAAGTGCTCAAAAGATTTGATCTCACCAATGTGCCATGTTGAAATATCTTCTTCCAAACAGGATTACAGAAGCAGATATTAAAGGGATAATTTATTTTTTGCCCTGTCACGACCTATGTATTGCTCCTGACAAGACCAGTACCAGAATGTGGCAAAGTGCACTTGCACTTTATATAGTTATAGTAAGGTGTTCTTTGTTTGTTTGTGTTTATTCTAGGCCCTTTTAATCTTAGAATAAATTATAACTTTTAATAGTATTTATAAGATTATCTCTCCTTGCTGGTATTATAATTTCAGTATAAGCTACACCCCCTTGGTAAAGACCATCAAAATTAGCATATTGGCACCACTAAATAAAAATTTCCAGAACCGTATGTCAGATTAAAGGCTCATACTCATTCGTGAGAAAAACGGACGAGTGCAATCTGATAATAAATTGGATTGCACTCGGACCAATGTTATTCAATGGGTGACATCTCATCTGCAATTTTTTTTCTCAGCCGAAATCAGACTGAGAAAAAAATCACAACATGGTGCAATTTGCTGCTTATCTCGGACGAGACTCGCCAATGCAATTCAATGGGTGATGAAAAAAAATCGCATAGCACCATGCGAGTGCTGTTCAATTTTTACGCACCGGTGTCCTTTGAAAAGCTGGTAATTTATATGCGGCTACTGTAAAATCACACGGACAGGTTATCATAGAAAAGATAGAAGAGATACAGTATATACACTTAGATTACATATACAGCTCTGACAAAAATTAAGAGACTGCAAAATGTTCAACAGGGCAGACAAAGTGCGCCGGAGCCGCAGCGTGAAAACAAGAAGAGGAGGTCATCATAAGAAGATGGGAGGCCCCGGACCGCGACGCCCACCAGATCGGACCGCAGCGGGACCACCCCTGGGTGAGTATAATCTAACCTCCTTTCCTCATCTTTCAGGATACATTGGGGGCTTATCTACAGCATTCCAGAATGCTGTAGATACGCCCCTGATGCTGGTGGGCTTAGCTCATCTTCGATTTTGGGGGTGACAGGTTACCTTTAACATGGGCATACAGGTTATAGAATGCTTAAAATGGCATTCTATAACCTGCAGGCATGGGAATTCGGAACAAGCACTAGACATCTTAGGGACAACTGATGCTGATGGAAGGCGACAGCAATGTTAATGAAGACCGGAAGCAGAATTTTCTATCAGACACCGGATGCCTCATAGCCTGGAAGAATTCCTCTGTCTCGGGCAGCATTGATAAGCTGTCAGGTTCCCTTTAATACATAAAATTACATTTCTAAAGCATTCTTTAAAGGGAAATTCTCAAGTTGCCTCTTGAGAAGCTCAAAGCTGTGCAGTCTCCTTACTTCCTGATGGAATGGGGCGCGGATGCTCCTCCTTGAGTAACAATTTTGACCAGGAGTTTTGTCCTGCTACAACACAATTACAATTTGTCAGTGTTTGTTTTGAGTTTATACTGTTATGAGTATATTTGCATATAGCGATAACAAGGCATTTGAACAAGCACAAGGCTTAGGAAAGTGAGAGCGATGATTAGGAGAACTGCTCTGGAAACTAGATGCTGGGGGCCTGGGAATTGTGATTCTACAGGACAGACAAGAGCAACTCGGTTAGGAGCTGAGAGGGAGGGGGTGAGGTGAGCAGAAAACTGCTGTATAGAAATCAATGTGCTGGAGGAAGATGACTGTGATCTCAGGAGTTCACTCCTCTCCTGGAATGTGACTACTGTGCACACTATGCCAAGCTCTCGTTGCCAAGCTCCATGGAAACCAGCTGCACACAAGGTAAGATTAAAGCTCTCATTGCAGTAGGATGACAACAGATAGAAAAACAAGTTGCTTATTTTCATGCTGCCTACTTAATTTAGGCAATTTTTTAACTTGAGAATACCCCTGTATAAAAAGTAATAAGTAAGACTCCTGAAAGCTTTAAAGATCTATTTGTACTTACACATTCACACCATCAATTTCATCCATCACCCAAATGCTGATGCTGGAAACTTTGTCATTTTGAAAATTTGGTATTTCATAGTCAGCTAAAAAACTTGATAGAATAAAAAGAAAATCAAATGATAAAACTGCTGTGAAATATTGACAGTTTACAGTAATACAATAAGTAATATAATGGAAAGTGGGGTTTTAATCATATGGTTTATGTAAATATTTCCCATAACTAAAAAGGAAATGACCAGAAGACTCATTGTCTTTTCTCCATGGCAACATCCTTAGTAATACCTTATACAGATCTATGATTCATCTGATCCGTCCATACAATACTGCCTAAACTGTACCCAGAAGAATCAGCCAAATATCAACGCTCCACTTCTGTAGTAAATTGGTCCAAGTCAACTTAAAGGAGCAAGTTACAAACTTGGCCGATCATGTTAATACTGGCGAGTTAGATATTTAAAAAAAAAATGTCTGTGTCCAATTTTATAATTTCTCACCCAGGAACTGGGAATGCGCCTCCTGGTGTGGATCCATTCAGCATGATCTGTATTTCACCATAGCTGTACTTAGCATACTGTATTGTTAGGAAGACACAGAAAAGACAGATGACAGATTCTTATTAAAGAGGTTGTGTCTGATCTGATATTTTAGTAAATTCTTGTAATCTCTATGAAAAAAATCTAAGGGACATTTTCTTAGAAATGTGTGCAGTATCTCTATTGAAAATCAGACAATTATACAAATGGCACTCTGTTCAATTTCTGATCAGAGTGTGATCAGAGTGTGTTCAAAGTGTGTTCAGAAGAGTTTGATCAGAGTGTGATCAGTGTGTTCAGAAGAGTGATCAGACTGTGTTCAGAGTGTGATCAGGGTGTGCCCAGAGTGTGTTCAGAAAGAAGAGTGTGTTCAGAGTGTGTTCAGTGTGTTCAGACTGTGTTCAGAAGAGTATGATCAGTGTGTTCAGAGTGTGTTCAGAAGAGTGTTCAGAGTGTGTTCAGAAGAGTGTGTTCAGAAGAGTGTGATCAGACTGTGTTCAGAGTGTGATCAGAGTGTGTTCAGAGTATGTTCAGAAGAGTGTGATCAGAGTGTGTTCAGAAGATTGTGATCAGAATGTGTTCAGAGTGTGATCAGAGTGTGTTCAGAAGAGTGTGATCAGAGTGTGTTCAGAAGATTGTAATCAGAGTGAGTTAAGAGTGTGATCAGAGTGTGATCTGAGTGTGATCAGAGTGTGTTCACAGTGTGTTCAGAAGAGTGTGATCAGAGTGTTCAGAGTGTGTTCAGAAGAGTGTGATCAGAGTGTTCAGTGTGTTGAGAAGAGTGTGATCAGAGTGTGTTCAGAAGGGTGTGATCAGAGTGTGTTCAGAAGATTGTGATCAGAGTGTGATCAGAGTGTGTTCACAGTGTGTTCAGAAGAGTGTGATCAGAGTGTTCAGTGTTATGGACCTGGTGGTTAGGTGCACCCGGAATGACCTGATAGTATACACGGAATAGGGACTAGCTCTGGGGAAGTGGGAACTCTGCTGACCGCAAACCCTACTCCTATCACACACACTAGAAATAGCCGTGGAGCGTGCCTGACTCTGCCTAGACGCCTCTTCACAGCCTAAGAGCTAACTACCCCTAAAGATAGGAAACAAAGCCTCACCTTGCCTCAGAGAAATTCCCCAAAGGTAAAGGCAGCCCCCCACAAGTATTGACTGTGAGTTAAGAGGAATATACAAACACAGGAAAGAAATAGGTTTCAGCAAAGGAGGCCAGTCTAACTAAACAGATTGAGGATAGAACAGAGATCTTTGCGGTCAACACAAAAAACTACAAATAACCACACAGAGTGTGCAAAAAGACCCCCGCACTGACTCACGGTGCGGTGGTGCCACTCTGCACCCCCAGAGCTTCCAACTAGCAAGGAAATATAATGGTTGCAAGCTGGACTAGAACTTAAGCAAGAAAACAATGAGCCAAAAATAAACAAGCAGGAACTTAGCTTCTGCTGGAATAGACAGGTCCTCAGAAAGGTCCCAGAGAGATCTGAACCAATGCTAAGACATCGACAGCTGGCATACACTAACGATCTGAGTGGAGTTAAATAGAGAAGCCAGTCTAGCAACAAATGAGCAGGTGAGAAAAGCACCTCAATGGCTAGTAGCTCCACTCACAGCCACCAGAGGGAGTTCACAGACAGAACTCGCCGAAGTACCATTCATGACCACAGGAGGGAGTTCGAGAACGGAACTCACAACAGTACCCCCCCCTTGAGGAGGGGTCACCGAACCCTCACCAGAGCCCCCCATACTCCAACTCCCCCTCGACCAACACCGGAGCAGGAGGATCAACGGAGGGAACCATAGGCGCCATATATCTCCGCAGCAACGACCTATGGAACACATTATGGATGGCAAAAGAAGCAGGAAGGGCCAAACGAAATGACACAGGATTGAGAATTTCAGAAATCTTATAAGGACCAATGAAACGAGGCTTAAACTTAGGAGAAGAAACCCTCATAGGAACATGACGAGACGACAACCAAACCAAGTCCCCAACACGAAGTCAGGGACCAACCCGGCGAAACGTTGAGCCTTCTCCTGGGACAAAGTCAAATTGTCCACCACATGAGTCCAAATCTGTTGCAACCTGTCCACCACAGAATCCACACCAGGACAGTCCGAAGGCTCAACCTGCCCTGAAGAAAAACGAGGATGAAAACCAGAATTACAAAAAAAAGGCGAAACCAAAGTAGCCGAACTGGCCCAATTATTAAGGGCCAACTCAGCCAATGGCAAGAAGGTCACCCAATCATCCTGATCCGCAGAAACAAAGCATCTCAGATATGTTTCCAAAGTCTGATTGGTTCGTTCGGTTTGGCTATTTGTCTGAGGATGGAAGGCCGAAGAAAAAGACAAATCAATGCCCATCTTAGCACAAAAGGACCGCCAAAACCTTGAAACAAACTGGGAACCTCTGTCAGACACAATGTTCTCCGGAATGCCATGCAAACGAACCACATGCTAGAAAAATAATGGAACCAAATCAGACGAGGAAGGCAACTTAGGCAAGGGCACCAAATGGACCATTTTAGAGAAACGATCACAAACCACCCAAATGACCGACATCCTTTGAGAAACAGGGAGATCTGAAATAAAATCCATGGAAACATGCGTCCAGGGCCTTTTCGGGACCACTGGCACGAGAACAGCAGGGCTTAGCCCGAGCACAAGTCCCACAAGACTGCACAAAAGAACGCACATCCCGCAACAAGGAAGGCCACCAAAAGGACCTAGCCACCAAATCTCTGGTACCAAAAATCCCAGGATGACCAGCCAACACCGAACAATGAACCTCAGAGATAACTCTACTAGTCCATTTATCAGGGACAAACAGTTTCTCCGCTGGACAACGGTCAGGTCTATCAGCCTGGAACTCCTGCAGCACACGCCGCAAATCAGGGGAGATGGCAGACAGAACTACCCCTTCTCTAAGAATACCAGCCAGCTCAGGAACTCCAGGAGAATCAGGCACAAAACTCCTTGAAAGGGCATCAGCCTTCACATTCTTAGAACCCGGAAGGTATGAAACCACAAAATTGAAACGAGAGAAAAACAGCGACCAACGAGCCTGTCTAGGATTCAACCGCTTGGCAGACTCGAGATAAGTCAGATTCTTGTGATCCGTCAAGACCACCACGCGATGCTTGGCTTCTTCCAGCCAATGTCGCCACTCCTCGAATGCCCACTTCATAGCCAACAACTCCCGATGGCCAACATCATAATTACGCTCAGCAGGCGAAAACTTTCTAGAAAAGAAAGCACATGGCTTCATTACAGAGCCATCAGAACTTCTCTGAGACAGAACAGCCCCTGCTCCAATCTCAGAAGCATCAACCTCGACCTGAAAAGGGAGCGAAATATCTGGCTGACAGAACACCGGAGCCGAAGAGAAACGACGTTTCAACTCCTGAAAAGCTTCAACGGCGGCAGAGGACCAATTCACCACATCAGCACCCTTCTTGGTCAAATCAGTCAACGGTTTAACAACACTAGAAAAATTAGCGATGAAGCGACGGTAAAAATTAGCAAAGCCCAGGAATTTCTGAAGGCTCTTCACAGATGTAGGCTGAGTCCAATCAAAAATGGCCTGAACTTTAACAGGGTCCATCTCGACAGTAGAAGGGGAAAAAATGAAGCCCAAATAGGAAACCTTCTGAACTCCAAAGAGACATTTAGATCCCTTCACGAACAAGGCATTAGCACGAAGGACCTGGAACACCATTCTGACCTGCTTCACATGAGACTCCCAATCATCCGAAAAAACCAAAATATCATCCAAATATACAATCATGAATCTATCCAGATACTTTCGGAAGATGTCATGCATAAAGGATTGAAACACAGAGGGGGCATTAGAAAGCCCGAATGGCATTACCAAGTACTCAAAATGGCCCTCGGGCGTATTAAATGCTGTTTTCCATTCATCGCCCTGTTTAATACGCACCAGATTATACGCCCCTCGAAGATCTATCTTGGTGAACCAACTAGCCCCCTTAATCCGAGCAAACAAATCAGACAGTAGAGGCAAAGGGTACTGAAATTTGACCGTGATCTTATTGAGAAGGCGGTAATCTATACAAGGTCTCAGAGAACCATCCTTCTTGGCCACAAAAAAGAACCCTGCTCCCAATGGTGACGACGACGGGCGAATATGCCCTTTCTCCAAGGACTCCTTTATATAACTCCGCATAGCGGCGTGTTCTGGCACAGACAAATTGAAAAGTCGTCCCTTAGGGAATTTGCTACCAGGAATCAACTTAATAGCGCAATCACAATCCCTATGAGGAGGAAGGGCACTGGATTTGGGCTCATCAAATACATCCCGGTAATCCGACAAAAACTCAGGGACTTCAGAAGGAGTAGAGGAAGAAATTGACAACGATGGAACATCCCCATGTACCCCTTGACAACCCCAACTGGACACAGACATTGATTTCCAATCCAGTACTGGATTATGGACCTGTAGCCATGGCAAACCCAACACGACCACATCATGCAGATTATGCAACACCAAAAAGCGAATATCCTCCCGATGTGCAGGAGCCATGCACATGGTCAACTGGGTCCAGTACTGAGGCTTATTCCTGGCCAAAGGCGTAGCATCAATTCCCCTCAAAGGAATAGGATACTGCAATGGCTCCAAGAAAAAACCACAGCGCCTGGCAAACTCCAAGTCCATCAAATTCAGGGCAGCGCCTGAATCCACAAATGCCATAACAGAGTAGGACGACAAAGAGCAAATCAGAGTAACGGACAAAAGAAATTTAGGCTGTACAGTACCAATGGTGACCGACCTAGCGAACCGCTTAGTGCGCTTAGGACAATCAGAGATAGCATGAGTGGAGTCACCACAGTAAAAACACAACCCATTCTGACGTCTGTGTTTTTGCCGTTCAGCTCTGGTCAAAGTCCTATCACATTGCATAGGCTCAGGCCTCTGCTCAGAGGATACCGCCAAATGGTGCACAGTTTTGCGCTCACGTAAGCGCCGATCGATCTGTATGGCCAAGGACATTGATTCATTCAGACCAGCAGGCGTGGGGAACCCCACCATAACATCCTTAAGAGCTTCAGAAAGACCCTTTCTGAAAATTGCTGCCAGGGCACACTCATTCCATTGAGTAAGCACAGACCACTTTCTGAACTTCTGGCAATAAACCTCCGCTTCATCCTGCCCCTGACACAAAGCCAGCAAAATTTTCTCTGCCCGGTCCACAGAATTAGGTTCATCATAAAGTAATCCCAGCGCCAGAAAAAACGCATCTACATTACCCAATGCAGGATCTCCTGGCGCCAGGGAGAATGCCCAGTCTTGAGGGTCGCCACACAACAAAGAAATAATGATTTTTACTTGCTGAATGGGGTCACCAGAAGAGCAGGGTTTCAGAGCAAGAAACAGTTTACAATTATTTTTGAAATTCAGAAACTTAGATCTATCCCCAGAAAACAAATCAGGAATTGGTATTCTAGGCTCTAATATCGGATTCTGAACTACATAATTTTGAATGCTTTGTACCCTTGCAGTGAGTTGATCAACACTAGAGAACAGACCCTGAATGTCCATATCTGCACCTGAGTTCTGAACCACCCAGACGTTAAGGGGAAAAGAGAGACAAAACACACTGCAGAGGAAAAAAAAATGGTCTCAGAACTTCTCTTTTCCCTCTATTGAGATGCATTAACACTATGTGGGCCAGCTGTACTGTTATGGACCTGGTGGTTAGGTGCACCCGGAATGACCTGATAGTATACATGGAATAGGGACTAGCTCTGGGGAAGTGGGAACTCTGCTGACCGCAAACCCTACTCCTATCACACACACTAGAAATAGCCGTGGAGCGTGCCTGACTCTGCCTAGACGCCTCTTCACAGCCTAAGAGCTAACTACCCCTAAAGATAGGAAACAAAGCCTCACCTTGCCTCAGAGAAATTCCCCAAAGGTAAAGGCAGCCCCCCACAAGTATTGACTGTGAGTTAAGAGGAATATACAAACACAGGAAAGAAATAGGTTTCAGCAAAGGAGGCCAGTCTAACTAAACAGATTGAGGATAGAACAGAGATCTTTGCGGTCAACACAAAAAACTACAAATAACCACACAGAGTGTGCAAAAAGACCCCCACACCAACTCACGGTGCGGTGGTGCCACTCTGCACCCCCAGAGCTTCCAACTAGCAAGGAAATATCATGGTTGCAAGCTGGACTAGAATTTAAGCAAGAAAACAATGAGCAAAAAATAAACAAGCAGGAACTTAGCTTCTGCTGGAATAGACAGGTCCTCAGAAAGGTCCCAGAGAGATCTGAACCAATGCTAAGACATCGACAGCTGGCATACACTAACGATCTGAGTGGAGTTAAATAGAGAAGCCAGTCTAGCAACAAATGAGGAGCAGGTGAGAAAAGCACCTCAATGGCTAGTAGCTCCACTCACAGCCACCAGAGGGAGTTCACAGACAGAACTCGCCGAAGTACCATTCATGACCACAGGAGGGAGTTCGAGAACGGAACTCACAACAGTTCAGAGTGTGTTCAGGAGAGTGTGATCAGAGTGTTCAGAGTGTGTTGAGAAGAGTGTGATCAGAGTGTGCTCAGAGTGTGTTCAGAAGGGTGTGATCAGAGTGTGTTCAGAAGAGTGTGATCAAACTGTGTTCAAAGTGTGTTCAGAGTGTGTTCAGAAGTGTGTTCAGAAGATTGTGATCAGAGTGTGATCAAAGTGTGTTCAGAAGATTGTGATCAGAGTGTGTTCAGAGTGTGATCAGAGTGTGTTCAGAGTGTGTTCAGAAGAGTGTGATCAGAGTGTGTTCAGAAGATTGTGATCAGAGTGTGTTAAGAGTGTGATCAGAGTGTGATCTGAGTGTGATCAGAGTGTGTTCACAGTGTATTTAGAAGAGTGTGATCAGAGTGTGTTCAGAAGAGTGTGATCAGAGTGTTCAGTGTTGAGAAGAGTGTGATCAGAGTGTGTTCACAGTGTGTTCAGAAGAGTGTGATCAGAGTGTGTTCAGAAGAGTGTGATCAGAGTGTTCAGTGTGTTGAGAAGAGTGTGATCAGAGTGTGTTCAGAGTGTGTTCAGAAGGGTGTGATCAGAGTGTGTTCAGAAGATTGTGATCAGAGTGTGTTAACAGTGTGATCAGAGTGTGTTCACAGTGTGTTCAGAAGAGTGTGATCAGAGTGTTCAGAGTGTGTTCAGAAGAGTGTGATCAGAGTGTGTTGAGAAGAGTGTGATCAGAGTGTGCTTAGAGTGTGTTCAGAAGGGTGTGATCAGAGTGTGTTCAGAAGAGTGTGATCAAACTGTGTTCAAAGTGTGTTCAGAGTGTGTTCAGAAGAGTGTGATTAGAGTGTGTTCAGTGTGTTCAGAGTGTGTTCTGAAGAGTGTGTTCAGAGTGTGATCAGAGTGTGTTCAGTTTGTTCAGAGTGTGTTAAGAGTGTGTTAAGAGTGTGTTCAGAGTGTGATCAGAGTGTGATCAGAGTGTGTTCAGAGTGTGTTCAGTTTGTTCAGTGTGTTCAGAAGAGTGTGTTCAGAGTGTGATCAGAGTGTGATCAGAGTGTGTTCAGAGTGTGTTCAGAGCGCGATCAGAGTGTGATCACATTGTGATTAGAGCAGGATCAGAGTGCGATCGGATTCTCTCAGATGAGGAGAAGATGGAGAAAAAAAAAGTCTCCATGTGAGGCTGCGAAAATCAGTCTTCATTCAGATATCATCCGAGTACAGTCCGATTTTTCCCACGCACACAGACTTGCATGGTCGATTGCGAGCCGAATATTGGATCAAACTCTGACATGCAAACTTGAACATGTGCATGGCCGGCCATGTAACAACATTGGTCCGGTTGTAATTCGATGATTTGTTGGATTGCACTCGGACAGAAAATATGCTCGTCTGCACCTGCTGTAAAGATGGCCGGACAGGTTCATTAACTGGTGAATTGTTCATTCAACTGTTATTCCTTTCAACCTCACCAAATACATTCAAGGTAGGTTTGGCTAATCAAGCAGGTGTTCTCAATGGGAGAAGGGAATAACTCGCTGCAGCATATTTACTTTGAGAACAAAATTGAATTTCAACATGCCCAACCTTTATTTTTCCTCTATGACGTCTGCCAAATATTAGTTGATCATCTACTGTAACCTATATTAGACCAATTGCATGACGTGTGAACCAAGCCTTAGAGGACACCTAAAGAATGAAGTAATCAGGACGTGCTCTTCTACACCGCCACCATTTCACCTTATCCCACCACAAATTTTGCACTACTGGTTTCCATTGTGGCCTCGGGGGTATCATATATAGAATCCCCAGTAATAACTTACATTAACAGAAGCCAGCCTCCAGAAAGACTCCTCAGCGTTGTGTTCGCACTCTGACGTAATCGGACAAGAGTCGTAGTTAAATCCTGGAATGTGATAAAATATACATATCCTTATAAATTTACCTGGTATACATTATATATGGACATTTTTTTCCTCAGACAATTTTGAAAAATCCTATCTGTATCTACCATTATGGTTTTAAGCCCTTCATGACAATGGCGATTTTCCATTCTCATTTTTTCCTCCCTTTCTTCCAAGAGCCATAACTTTTTTATTTCTCAGTCAATATATCTACATGAGGACTTGTTTTTTTTTGCTTTTTTGCAAGATGAGTTGTAGTTTTGAATGACGACATTGATTTTACCATAAATTGTACTGAAAAACTTGAAAAAAATTCCAACTATGGTGAAAATGCAAAAAAGTGCAATTCCACAATTGTTTTTGGGGCTTTTTATTTATTATGTTCCTTATACGGTAAAACTGAATTGGCTCTATGATTTCCCAGGTCGGTACGAGAGCGCAGATACCAAACATGTATTGTGTTTTGGTGAAAAATGTTTGGGAAATTTGTAAGAAAAAAAATAATTGCTTTTGTCACTATTTTTGGAATATAGTGCTGTGTGATGGCTTAATTTTTGTGTCCTAATCTGATGTTTTTACTGTTACCAATTTTGGGGTAGATACGATGTTTTGATCACCTCTTTTTACATTTTATGGCAATGTTAATTAATGTAATTCTGGCATTTAATTATTTTTTTGCGTTACGTTGTTTACCAATCGGATTATTTTATTTTGATAGATCTGACATTTTCGTATTCAGCGATACCAAATATGTGTAGTTTTTATTTTTTTAATTGTTTTATTTTCAATGGGACAAAAGGTGAGTGATTTGAAATAGTGTTTTTTTTATTTTGATTTTTTTTGTGTCTTACTGTTCGGAACAGTCCCATTAGGGGACCTGAAGCTGCGATCATCTGATCGCTTGCTTTATACACAACTGTGCATCAGCACTGCTAAACAGAGAAAATCACAATCTACTGTTACTGGCCATGGGCCGGCATTTACAGGAGGATTGTAAACACAGGAATGGTGGTGATCATCAGACCCCCGGTTTTCATGACAACCCGTCGGCTCTCTGAGATCACGTCACAGGCGTGGAATGAGGCACTCCCTGCCGGAGCAGAGATTGACAGAGGGATTTAGCAGGTGAACAGTAATGGGTGGAGTTCCACTCCACCCGCAGCTGTTAAAAGCACATTACGGTTGATTAAATCAGCTGTCATGTGCAAGGAAAGATGTAGGCTCAGTGTGGAGTCGGCATCAAAGGCAGGGACACGACATATGACATACATGTACATCATATGTCATGAAGAGATTTTAAAGAATTGTATTATTGAGATTTGTAGGCAGAGAAAATACTCTCAGACAATAGTATAGCCTTTGACTCACTGATAGTGCTTCTATCACCCATACACAGTATAAGATCTTGAGTTTGAGTCCCATAAAGAATGGAAGTACAAAAAGGGTCTGAAGAGTAAGTAAATGTATAGAGAATTCAACTGGTCACAAGTACTGTGGGCATTAATCCTGTCTCATGACATCCCTGTGTTTATTGGGCTATTTCTGGTATTCTCATCAGTCACATATATGCTTTACCTTGACAGTTGACGGTTGTCTCACCTGAATGATTGCTCGTTCCACAAAAGTACAAGTTATCGATGAGCCATCCCATTAAGGTGTCACCTAGAGGCATATACCGGTTCCCACCATCTGACAATCTGTGCACTAGATGTTTGTTGTTCTCCCAGAAAAGCGACTATAATGAAGAAAGAGTAAATATTATTACTGTCTGTCCATATATCACTGTAGATTCTCATCTCCTGCTCTGGAAGTATCAGTGTAGCGCCCCCACTGTTGCAGGGCCGAGGGGTACCCGGTACCGGGCCTCTGAGTCTCTGCGCTGGGATTGTCACGGTGGCTAGACCCGATCCGTGACCCTGCTGAGGGGCGCCCAATGAAAGGTGCGGATGGTGATGATGTTGTGGTGGTGCGGTGCAGGTCGCAGTAAATAACGAGAACACCAGGTTGCAGTCTCTTTACCTCTTTACTGAAGGCTTCGAGTTAGCCAATCCAGAGCACTGTTAACCGGGCTGTCTGAGACCGGCCGGTCCAAAGGCACATTAGGAGTTCCCTTTGACAGGTGAGAATCAGCGTCTACCTGCTAGCGCCTATGTGTTGTAGTCCTTCCCTGCTGAGCACCCGGGATTGTCCTCACAACTAATTCTGTCTGCCTCTGATGTTCGTTCTCTCTCCGTCCCCCAGATGATATGGCAGGACGCACCCGTATGACGGGGTAGGCCTGGAGTTCTTCCGGGACTCTAGAGTCGCCCCTCTCCCACAGCTGCCTCCGTTGTCTGCTTAGGTGTTTTGGTGAGACAGCCAACCTATAATTGGCTGTCCTGCCGTGGTTTGAAGTAATGCTTAAAGTCTCTTACTTTCTCGGCGTTCCGGCCACCGACTGTTTGCGCCTCAGAAGGATGTTGCCTCGATCTTTCAGCACAACTCCTTCTGGTCCTATTGCCTCTTTGCTGTATTCCCGTTGCTCACTTGTTGCGTTGGTCTCTTAGGAGTCTACCAGGATCCCATCCCTGACAGGTCCTTTCTCTAGCTCTCCCCAGTAACTTCTCTCCGTCTTGTCGTCCAACCCCCAATTTTACCAGAGTGTGAAGAGTGGCCTACTAGATAGAACCACCCCCCCTGGTGGCCGGAGTGTGAAGTCTAGTGTGTGATACCTGGTCAGGTGAGCTCCCTTAGTGCAATCAGATGCAACATCACTCCCCTTAGCGGCAGAGCGACGTTACTGCAACAACCAGGACTCTGGGGCACTGCACTCCCCCCCGGTTAAATCCAGTACTCCCGGACTGGGAAAATGAGAACAACAATACATGTTAACAGAAAACACACAACATTTTGAAATATTATAAACAATTAAACATAACAGTGCTTCCCTCTATGGGAGGTGAGGACTCTTGAACGTTGCGTAAGTTAGGTCATGCACAGTTTATGACTCTCAGTTCAGTGGTTGAAACTGCGGGGACCCCGAGTAAACAAAGGGGTCCCCTTTTAGAAGTTTTTTAGAGTAATTCACTGTCCATTACTCTGTTGTCCATTTTAAAACCTGTAACAAAAGATATGCACACAAACATTTTCAACTAAATAGCAGCCCTCATTAATACCTCCAAGTTTTGTAGCGGAGGGGAGTTTGATTCTGAGTGCTGCGCGTAGACCTTCGCAGCGCAGGGGTTGCTACTGGCCTAACAGGGCCCAATATGCTTGCTACCGCTGGTGTAGTGCACTGCCTTCTAGCTACACTTCTAGTGAGTCTGGGTAGCACTGGCAGGCTGGAGCTCTCAGGGCTGCTGCCAGCAACAGTGGGTACGGCAGGCTCGCCGATAGCAGAGGGAGAATTTGCCATTTCAGCGATCGGTACAGCATCTTCAGGTAGGGCTTGTTGAGGCTGCGGGGCCAGATGATCTGGTACCACCATTGTTTCTGGTGGGTTCGGCTGGTGGAATGTTAGAACAGGTACCACGATGGCCTGATTTATCTGAGTCCAGGACTGGGGAAAGTCACCAAAGGACAGTGTGGATCATCTTCTCCTTTTCTACAGGTGGGGAGTTTCCTGGATCCATTTCCCTCGCTCTCAGCTTATCAGGGCAGGCTTTAAGGTGGTCCCTGGATATCACCGTCGAGGTCTCTCCTCCATCCTTGCTGATGAGGCAAACCTTCGTGTTGTCAAAATCGGATGGCAGGACGGTATACGGTTCTGCTTCCCATTGGTCGTCGAGTTTGTGTAGCCTCCTCTTTCGTTTGAGTACGTGCTCACCAGGTGGCAAAGGAATTGCAGGGGCATGCTGGTTGTAGTCCCATTCCTGTTTTTGCCTGGCCTGAGCAAGGCTTCTTTCCACGCATTCTTGTACCTTGCGGTACCTTTGCCGCCTCTCGGTATCCCAATCTGGCGATGTGTCTTCGGGGGTTAGGACCCCCATGTCCAGATCAACGGGTAACTTGCTAGATCTTCCTCGCATTAGGTATGCTGGAGTGCAGTTGGTGGAATTTACTGGGATGTGATTATATATGTCCACCATGTCAGGCAACTTCGTTGGCCACAGGCTCCGTTCCTCTACGGGCAAGGTCTTTAGTAAGTCGATCACCACCTGGTTCATCTTTTCGCACATCCCATTGGTTTGGGGATGGTATGGTGTGGTTCTGATCTTCTTACACCCGTACAGTTGGCAGAACTCTTGGAACACCTCCGCTTCGAATGCTGGTCCCTGATCGGTCAATACCTTCTCCGGGTAGCCATGGGGCCTACAAAAGTACTGCTGGAAAGCCTTGGCGGCCGTCCTGGCCGTTAGATCCTTGACAGGCACAACCACCAAAAATCTGGAGTAGTGATCCACAATGGTAAGAGCGTAGACATAGCCTGACCGGCTAGGTGTCAGCTTCACATGGTCCAGCGCGACCAGTTCGAGCGGCCGCCTGGTGATGATAGGCTGCAAGGGAGCCCGTTGGCTGCCACGGTCCCTCCTGCGTAGGCTACATGGACCGCACTCTCGACACCACTTCTCAATGGCCCTCTTCATGCCAATCCAATAGAACCTCCCTCGGAGTAGCCTCTCCAGCTTCTTCCACCCGAAGTGTCCGGCTCCATCGTGGTAGGCTCCTAGAACCATGGGCGCATCTCGCCTTGGCACTACTATCTGCCATACCAATTCGTGAGTATGTGGGTTGATGCTTCTCCGGCACAGCTTGCCATCATGGATAAACAGTTTGCTTCTCCCCTTCCACAGCTGTTGAGTCTCCTGTAGATCATCTGGGCCGGGATGCAACCCTGCCTGCGTCAAGAGCTCTTTCACCCGACGGACCGCGGGGTCACCATCCTGGGTTTCCGCCCATCCGAGATGGGGCAGGGGATTCAGCGTGGCATTCGGTTGGTTCTTGTGCCTGTTCTTCACATGATGGGAGTTCTGAGTGGCTTTGGGGCGATGGAATGCAGGCAGCTCCACCTCTTCAAGTGCCTCCGGGTCTTCCCCCGTTTCTGGCAAATTGGGCATTCGAGACAAGGCATCGGCATTTGTATTCTTGCGTCCTGCCCGGTACTTGATGGTGAAGTCGTAGTTGGACAGCCGGGCCATCCACCGCTGTTCCAAGGCCCCGAGTTTGGCGGTATCCAGATGCATTAGCGGATTGTTATCCGTGAAGACGGTGAATTTCGCTGAGGCCAGGTAGTGTTTGAACCTCTCTGTCACTGCCCAGACGATGGCAAGGAATTCCAGCTTAAAGGAACTGTAGTTGTCAGGGTTCCTTTCCGTGGGACGAAGTTTCCTGCTGGCGTAAGCGATTACCCTCTCCTTGCCTTTCTGGACCTGGGACAGCACGGCTCCCAATCCTACATTGCTGGCATCCGTGTACAGCACAAATGGTTGGTCGTATTCGGGGTAGGCCAGTACCTCTTCTCCCGTCAGTGCCGACTTTAAGCAAGTGAAGGATCCCTCCAGCCCCTCGTTCCAATCAAATGGGGTGTTCCTCCCCTTGGTCTTCTTGGATTGGCCCACCAACAGGTTTTGCAAGGGCGCGGCCTTCTTGGTGAAGTCCTTAATGAACCTCCGGTAATAGCCTACCAGCCCGAGGAACTGCCGGACTTCGTGGAGGTTGCTGGGCTTTGGCCAGTCCTGGATTACCGTGACCTTGTCGGGGTCTGGGGCCACTCCTTCGGCACTCACCACATGGCCCAGGTACTGCACTTTTGGTTTCAGCAGATGACATTTGGATGGTTTCACCTTTAAGCCAAAGTTGGACAGGGCTTCAAACACCTCAGCCAGGTGCTTCAGATGGTCTTCGTAGGTCTTAGAGAAGACAATGACATCATCCAAATACAGCAGTACGGTTTCAAAGTTCTTGTGCCTCAGGCAGCACTCCATCATCCTCTGAAACGTCCCCGGGGCATTGCACAATCCAAAGGGCATGTAGTTAAATTCGCAGAGACCCATCGGTGTCGTGAAGGCTGTCTTCTCTTTGTCCGCCTCCACCACGGGAACCTGCCAGTACCCACTGGTGAGATCTAAGGTAGAGAAGTAGTTAGCAGATTTTAAGGCAGCCAGAGACTCCTCTATCCTGGGCAGTGGGAATGTGTCCTTATGTGTAATGCGATTCAACTGCCTGTAATCAACACACATCCTCATTGTACCATCTTTTTTTTTAACAAGGACTAATGGGGCTGCCCAGGGGCTACAACTGTCTCTCATCACCCCAGCCTCCTTCATTTCTCGTAACATGTCCTTGGCACACTGGTAATGAGCTGGGGGTACAGGGCGATATCTCTCTTTTATGGGTCGGTGATCTCCCGTGGGGATGTGATGTTGGACCCCTTTCACCTGTCCAAAATCTAAGGGGTGTTTGCTGAATACCTGCTCGTACTCGTGAACCACCCTGTAGGCCCCCTGTTTCTGATGGGCTGGGGTGGAGTCAGTGCCCACATGCAATTCCTGACACCAATCTTTCAAGTGCCCTGCAGAACCATTGTCCTCCGCCACGTTTGACGGGACCAAGGGTTCAGGTGTCTGTATCACACTATTATTGACAACAAACAGTTTGGCGAGCGTGGCATACTTGGTGAGGTGAACCTCTTCCTCCCCACAATTGAGGACACGTACGGGCACCCTCCCTTGGCGGACGTCGACCACCCCCCGGGCTGTCAGGATAGTAGGCCTATTGTCTGAGTATACGGGTTCTACCAGGGCCTGGTAGTCCTTTCCCCTGAGGCCTATGGCTGCCCGACACCATATTAACATTTCACTCCTGGGGGTATCGCGATGGGGTTTGAATCACTCACAGTGACACGACCAATCTCACCACCAGTCAGCTCTACCTGCTGTCTCTGCATCAGAGCTCTGATTTCTTTTTGCAGGGCGCGTTGTTCACTGTGGCCAGCGGTTTCTGCTACCTGTTGCAACAAAACAATAACTTCTGCAAGACAATTTTCTATAACATTAGTACCGATAGTCATCATGGGATTACATTCTCGGCGGTCAATATCAACAATTACAATCCCTTGGGCTTTCAATTCCACCCACCCCACCTTGATGGTGACCTCTTTATACCCCACTTGTGGCAATGGCTGACCATTACTGGCTATTATGGTGAAATCGTCATCGGGGCCACGAGTAATATCGGTGTCCTCCCAATACCGTTTATAAAGCACGTAAGGCATATTCGTCACCTGAGAACCGGTGTCCAGCAAAGCATTCATGGGGATACCGTCAACCACTACAGGAAGAACTGGTCGCCCTCCAATGTATTTGGCTCTCCAATGCTGTGGGCCTGATCGTCCTACTCCTGGGGGTTGGCCCTTTGCCCCAGGGGTTGCTCGTTTAAAGGACAGTACCTTGCAAGGTGGCCCACCTGATGACAGCGGCGGCAGATGGGTCATCCGTCCCGATGGAAGCGATCGTCGTCCCGGCCTCTGTTCGGCGGAGTCCTCCTCTGTCGCATCCAAGGGACATCCTCTGGTCTGGAGGCCAGCTGGATCTTCTCCTTGGGGGCCTCCTGTAAGGACTGCACCGTCCGGGCCAGGGCAGCAACGCTCTTGGTCAGCTCCTGCATCTGGAGGCGGAGTCCTGCAGGGGAGTCGTCCTCTAGGCTCTGGGCATCGGCCTCGGCGGCGACTGGGGCATCTGACGCCACCTCCTGGTGGTATGTGAGAGCGGGACACCTGGGAGGCACTGCACGGCTGGGCTGTCGCTCCTGCAACGCCTGGATAGCTTTATCCTTGAATTGCGCAAAAGTCAAGTCTGGATTTTGCATGGCCAAGAAGTGCAATTGGCCCCGTTGGTGACTGCACAGGAGCCCCTCAATGAACCGCTCCTTCAGGAGTTTATCCTCATCCTGCATGCTGTCGGGGTCACTCTGCTTAATGGCCCGCCGCGCCTCCTGGAGATTAAGGGCATAGTCCCGTAAGCTATCCTGCGGTCTCTGTTTGCATCCATAGAAAGTCAGTTTAATTTCTGTAGCAGTGCGGGTATCAAAGGTGGCTTTAAGCTTTGCAAAAACCTGCTGCGCAGTTCCCTTATCCGCGGCGGGCCAGGACTTCACTTCCCTCAGAGCCGCCCCGAAGAGTTGGCCGATTATCATATGAACCTTCTGTGGCTCCGTCAGGGGATAGAACTCGAGCAGGCTGCAGATTCCCTCTTTAAACTCAGTTAATGTGTGCGACTCCCCGGAGTATCGCGGGAGCCAGGCCGCTCTGGGCAGGTATGGCATAGAGAAGGGCATTTTATCCTTTGTGGTAGCGGCAGTGTCTGACTGGTTGATGGGGGCAGCGGGCTCTGCGGCCACCGGTGGTGGTATTAGGGCCTCGGCTACATCCGCTAAGGGGACCGGAGCTGCCTCTGCGTTCACGGCTGCGATCGCAGCTTCCGCTTCCCCTAACTCAGACATGGCTGTCCCTTCCTCCCACTAACCTGCTGGAGGTCGGAGTTCCTCTTCCGGGGTTGGCACCTTACTGCGTTTTCTTGTTCCGCGCTTCTTTTTGGCCGGTTCCTCCCACGAAGCTAAGGCTCCTCCCCCGTGCGTGGCGATGGCGAATTGTGGCGGGAACTCTTGGCGCAATAACAATGCACAGTCCTTGCAATAAGTCACAGTCCAAGCACAATAAATCACAGTTCCAAGGCACACATGACCTGATTCTTCAGGCTTAAGTAAATCCTGTTCGTGACGCCAAGTTGTAGCGCCCCTACTGTTGCAGGGCCGAGGGGTACCCGGTACCGGGCCTCTGAGTCTCTGCGCTGGGATTGTCACGGTCGCTAGACCCGATCCGTGACCCTGCTGAGGGGCGCCCAATGAAAGGTGCGGATGGTGATGATGATGTGGTGGTGCGGTGCAGGTCGCAGTAAATAACGAGAACACCAGGTTGCAGTCTCTTTACCTCTTTACTGAAGGCTTCGAGTTAGCCAATCCAGAGCACTGTTAACCGGGCTGTCTGAGACCGGCCGGTCCAAAGGCACATTAGGAGTTCCCTTTGACAGGTGAGAATCAGCGTCTACCTGCTAGCGCCTATGTGTTGTAGTCCTTCCCTGCTGAGCACCCGGGATTGTCCTCACAACTAATTCTGTCTGCCTCTGATGTTCGTTCTCTCTCCGTCCCCCAGATGATATGGCAGGACGCACCCGTATGACGGGGTAGGCCTGGAGTTCTTCCAGGACTCTAGAGTCGCCCCTCTCCCACAGCTGCCTCCGTTGTCTGCTTAGGTGTTTTGGTGAGACAGCCAACCTATAATTGGCTGTCCTGCCGTGGTTTGAAGTAATGCTTAAAGTCTCTTACTTTCTCTGCGTTCCGGCCACCGACTGTTTGCGCCTCAGAAGGATGTTGCCTCAATCTTTCAGCACAACTCCTTCTGGTCCTATTGCCTCTTTGCTGTATTCCCGTTGCTCACTTGTTGCGTTGGTCTCTTAGGAGTCTACCAGGATCCCATCCCTGACAGGTCCTTTCTCTAGCTCTCCCCAGTTACTTCTCTCCGTCTTGTCGTCCAACCCCCAGTTTTACCAGAGTGTGAAGAGTGGCCTACTAGATAGAACCACCCCCCCTGGTGGCCGGAGTGTGAAGTCTAGTGTGTGATACCTGGTCAGGTGAGCTCCCTTAGTGCAATCAGACGCAACATCACTCCCCTTAGCGGCAGAGCGACGTTACTGCAACGACCAGGACTCTGGGGCGCTGCATCAGCGCTGCCACGTATTATATATTACGCCTTTTAATATCAGGCTAGAGCTACACGTTCTTGAAGATAAGGGGATCCATGGCACTCCTGCTGGATGAGGGCACAAGTAAGGTTCCACCCTGAATTCTTGTGGGTCGGGACAAGTAATCATAACTAATGAATGAGTTTGTGCTGCAACTAGAGAGTTGCCATGACCATGACATGATAGTTATCAGAAATCCAGCTCTGCTCGTGTGGCCACAAAGCCTAACCCGATGGTATATCACATAATGCACATTTGTCCAGCAGTGGCCACTGAAGAAGATATCTGTGGCGTCCATGGCTTTCATTGACCGGCAAGGTTCCCAATCATTACAATTAGTCGCACTCCATCTATGCAATCACATTAATCTCTGATTTTCTAAATAATACATTTGATACAGAACCTTATTAATTGGGATGTCATGGGAAGTCAGGTTGATGTAATGCTCATAATCAGATGGGAATACAGAACATGGATCCTTGCTGACAAAAGCGCTTTTAAAGGCCGACCATATTGCTGAACAGTTCTTGTTCCTGTAATGATTATAAAAGACAGAAATTTGTGGATTTATGGATTATTATTATATTTGAAAACACCTGGATGAGTAAGATTTGCATAACGTATGAGGTTTCAACTTATTCCACTGTATGACCAAATTTCTCTTTAGCAAAAAAAAAAGAAAGAATAGTGCAGTGTGAATACAGCCTAACACCTTCACTATTTAGAAATTGTATAGCAGTCTTATCTGGACATTTAAATAGCAGTTTTATTTTTTTGAGTATACAACAGCTGCAGGCTTATGTTGTAGGAACTATCTTGTGTTTACTTGAACAGTTTGGTTATATGTGTGTACTTCCTCTCTTTACTATACCTCATGACCTTTCGTTTGTGTTTTTTGTCACTTCCCTTCCTGTAACCCTCCATGCTGTTCCAATAAAGATTATGGTTGCTTGGTTGCTGTATGTCCCAAGTAAATTAGTTCAACAAGAGCTCTGATGATTCTACTGCAAGAATTGTAATATATATATATATATATATATATATATATACATATACATACACACACTATGTGTGTGTCACGCTGTGAGGGGAAACACACAGGGGAGGGGGATTTCAAACTATCCCTGGAACTAGGAACCTGACTGACTATCTCTGTCCTGGGGGTACATTTGATGGTAGAGAGGCCCAAGTCACGGACCTCACTATACTCCTGTTAATCCCTGGTCTGTCTCCTCCCCCACCCCATGGAGTCTGGGACAGAAATGTAATGTGAACAAGCCACACAAGACAAAACAGGGAAAACAGAAACCCTCTATTATATAAAAGCACCAACCAACAATAGGAAGCATGATAGGGACAGGGAAGAATAAACTAAATGGGACCAGGGACCAGGAGATAAACCCATGTATAACAGAATACCTCTACAACAACTTCTCTCCAAAACACTTAGCTTAAGCACACAGCACGGGAAGGTGAATCTCCAATAGCAACAACGAACTCCTCTTCAGCACAGTGTCTCCTAAGAGCAAGAAAGCAGAGCTTTCACTGGCAAGGCAGAGAGGGTCTGGTCAGATTTTATAGGAAGAGTCAACAACCAGATCAGAAGCAGCTGAAATGGAGCTGCATGTTTCTGACCAGCATAAAAAGGGTCAGTAACCTCTTCAGCAGCAAAGGAAACTAAAATCATTTAATATGGGATCCAAATACAAGGGCTAAATGGAAGATCTGCGATATATACAGTATATATCTATATATATAATTGTCAAAGGGTTTTTCTGTCTGTCTGTCTGTCTGTCCTGGAAATCCCGCGTCTCTGATTGGTCGAGGCCGCCTGGGCCTCGACCAATCAGCGACGGGCACAGTATCGACGTAGATGTCATAATGGTTGCCATGGCGACGATGATGTCATAAAGGTTGCCTCGACCAATCAGCGACGGGCACAGTCTGCCGCGAATTCTGGAATCAACATTGTCCATATACTACGGGGACATGCATATTCTAGAATACCCGATGAGTTAGAATCGGGCCACAATCTAGTGTATATATATATATATAGTAAGGCAGAGCAGCTCTCAAGTCTGAGCGGTAATGAGGCAGTGACCCAAGAAAGTTCAACTTAAATGTCTTTATTTGCCAACTTATGAAATAAATTGAAACTTTATCATCTGGTCAGTATCAATCTGCACCACCATATAAGTTGTGGGTCGGTAATGGCTTTGCTCTAGTCTCTGGCTCTGGTCAGTGTTCAGTCTCACACAGGCAAGCTTTCACAGAACCTCCTACTCTGCTACTTGCAAACCATCACTGGGGCTGGCTGGGCAGGGGGGCAGAGAGGCAAATGCCCCCCGGGCCGCTCCCCCAGCAGCTGTACAGGGCCGGCTGCCTGATGGCTACGCACAGCAAATTATGCGTGGCCATGTCCACTGTACTGTGACGTGGCCGGCAGCAGACACAGCCGCATCACAGTCTGTCGGTGCACATCGTGCGTCGGGAGCTGTGCACAGCCGTCTAACCTTGACGGCTGCCACTGCACAGCTCCAGCTCCCTCAGTGTTCTCTGTTCTTCCGGGTCAGGTGTCAAGCGCATACGCGATGACGTCATCGCATACACGTCGACATGTGCCGGATGCTGGAAGCAGAGCGGTGCTGCTGAGGAGCGACTGTGAGGTAAGTATGAAAAACTTTTTTGTTTTCTTTATAAAATGAATTCAATGGGTGAGGGTAACTACAAGTGATGAAGTGGGGCGTGTAAAGGGGACAGCACATGATGGAGTTTGGGGGTGTAAGAGTCATGTCGGTCTGGTAGTCGGGGGCAGATATATCTCGCCCAGATACTTGTCCTATGTGAGCTAGGCCACTCAGTATCTTCAGGATACCGAGGGGTTAATAAGTGCAGGAATAAAGGATGACCAGCTGGGGGTTTCCGTCGTCAGCCTGGGGCACACAGATTGCCTGTCTGTGTGAGACAAACGTGAGTGAGAGCTGTGCTCAAGTACTGTGTGTTGTTAGCTGGGTGGGAGAAGCCCCCCAGTTGTTAAGATAGCAACGTATTGGTTTAGTTAGTGCCAGACAGGCTAGGATTTATTTTTATGTTTTGTTTTTTCTATGTTGCTTTCACTTTAATAAACCTGACCTGAGGTCAGCCAACTCGGAAACCTGCTGTCGCCTCAGAATTCAATGCACAAACCACGTGACCTTTGACCCCAGCAAAGGCGATCCCGGAGTGTTTTGTTACATTGTGGTGGAGAACGCGGGCAATAACGTGGCACAGGCGACAGTATGGAAGACGTGGTGAAAGCCCTAGTACAGTCCACTGCCGTACAGCAGCAGGCCACTGCCGCACAGCATGAAGCTAATCGCTTGATGGCCGCACAGCTGAAGGAGTTAGTGGACATGACGGGTGCAGACCGCCAGCTTCTCCAACAGGTGGCGCAGTGCCTGGTGAGCATGCCTGAGGTGGACCCGGAAGCAGAGTCCAGAAGGATCCATATGAGTCGGTACTGGCAAAAGCTGACTGCAGAAGATGACGTCGAGGCATACCTGACAACGTTTGAGCGGACAGCCTTGAGGGAGAAGTGGCCGAAGGCACGTTGGGCCAATTTGATTGCCCCGTTTCTCTCCGGCGAGGCCCAAAAAGCTTACCATGACTTGGACCCGGAAGACGCTCAGGACTTTGATAAGCTGAAAGCTGAGGTCCTGGCCCGGCTAGGGGTGACGACGGCTGTCCGTGCACAGAGGGTACACCAGTGGACATACAAGCCAGATAAACCGCCGCGGTCTCAGATGTTCGACCTGATCTACTTAACAAAGAAATGGTTGCAACCCGAGGTACTGACAACACCAGAAATAATCCAGCGGATTGTCCTGGACAAGTACCTTAGGGTATTACCACCAGCGCTGAGAAGGTGGGTAAGCCAAGGAAATCCCACGACCGCGGATCAACTTGTGGAGTTGGTCGAGCGTTATTCCGTGGCAGAAGGACTTCCCGATGAAACCGCTAGCACCCGGTCCGTGCCTCCTCCTCATGGAACCGGTAAGACTGTTCCAGGGACTACGGGTGAAGGAAAATCGCCTAAAACTGTGGGGGAGGAACACGGGACTGCTCGCACTCTGAGACCGAGAGTGTTGGACGGTGGACTCAGTAGGGGGCCTGTTAGGTGTTTCCGCTGCCATGAGAAGGGCCATGTTTCTGCGAACTGTCCTGTTACCACTGAACCCATGCAGTGCGACGTTACAGACTCTAAAAAACGCATGTCTTTGGTTACAGGGCTAGTGAGTGTGAATGCGGGTCAAAATGATACAGCGAAGCACCTGTGTGAATTATCTGTTGATGGGAAGAATGTTGTGGCATTACTAGATTCTGGAAGTGTGGTGACTCTGGTGAAAGCCAGTCTGGGGGCACTTCCATCTGGTCCGTCTGACAAGTTTTCTGTAACGTGTGTGCATGGGGACACTTGCTCGTACCTAACAGCAGTCATATGGATTTCCACTCCCTATGGGTCTGTGCAACACAAAGTGGGACTCGTTCCAGGATATAATCCTGGGCAGGGATTTTCCCCATTTCTGGCAGTTGTGGGAGAATCAGTTGCTCCTTCACGGTAGCTGTGCCCGTGAATCTTCTCCCATGCCCTCGGGAGGTCCCGAGCCCCTAGAGGAGGCCCCACAGGAAGACGTTGATGGGGAGGTTATTAAATCTAACTTTCAGTTCCCCTTCTCAGTTATGGCGGGGGAAACTGAGGAAACTCAGTGAGAGGCGGAGGCAGAGAGCCATCCAGCACCCTGCCTGCCAGATTTGGAAGTCCAGTCGGATGACTTCCACAGCGAGCAAATGAAAGATCCTACCCTGTCTCCGGCTAGGAAAAATGTAAAAATAATAGATGGGGTACCCGTAGAACCTAACACTAGGCTGGCATACCCGTACATGGTACTTGAGAATGATTTGCTCTACCAGGTAGAGAAAAAAGGGGAAGACACTGTACAACGGTTAGTGGTACCAAAACCTTATCGGCGGAAGGTACTCGACCTGGCCCACGGGCATATAATGGGGGGCATCTGGGGGTACAGAAAACCACAGAAAGGATATCACACTGTTTTGTGTGGCCCGGTATACATAATGATGTGCGTAACTATTGTGAGTCCTGTCCAGAGTGCCAAATCTCTGCGCCTAAACCTCGGTTCTGTAGCCCTTTGGTACCCCTCCCTATCATAGAAGTCCCATTTGAGAGGATTGGGATGGATTTGGTTGGGCCCCTTCCCCGGTCCGCACGTGGGCACCAACATATTCTCGTCATCGTGGACTATGCCACTCGTTACCCGGAAGCCATTCCTTTGCGTAACACAGCTACCAAGACGATTGCCAAGGAATTGGTACAAGTGTTTAGTCGGGTGGGAATTCCAAAACAGATACTCACCGACCAGGGGACTCCCTTTATGTCGAAGGTAATGAAGGAGCTCTGCCGACTCTTACAAATAGATCCGTTGCGTACATCTGTCTATCACCCCCAAACAGATGGCCTGGTTGAGCGGTTCAACAAAACCTTAAAACAGATGCTCCGGAAGGCGATAGACAAAGATGGGAAGAACTGGGATTACTTGTTACCCTATTTGCTGTTTGCCATTAGGGAAGTTCCCCAGTCTTCCACAGGCTTTTCGCCTTTCGAGCTGTTGTACGCCCATCGTCCCCGTGGACTGTTGGACGTCGCAAAAGAGACCTGGGAAGGACAAGTCACTCCCTTTAAAACGGTGATCGACCATGTAACACAAATGCTGGACCGTATTGCCGCTGTGATGCCCATTGTTAAGGACCATATGCTACAGGCCCAGGGAGCACAGAGGCAAAGTTATGATAGAGGCGCTAAGGTCCGTACATTTGCATCTGGGGATAGGGTGTTGATCCTGATCCCTACGGTAGATAGTAAATTTCTGGCGAAATGGCAGGGTCCCTTTGAGATCGTAGGTAGAGTTGGTGAAGTGAACTATAAAGTGTACCAGCCTGGTAAGAGAAAACCAGAACAGATTTATCATGTGAATCTGATAAAGCCCTGGAAAGACCTCTCTGCCCTAACGGCGGATCTGCCCCATCCGGTTTGCTCACCTACCGTACCGGAGGTGCAGATTGCCGAGACTCTCTCGGAACGACAAAAATCTGAGGTTAAGCAGTGTTTGTTACAGAACCGACAGTTTTTCTCGGAAAAACCTGGCCGGACTAAGCTGGTGAAACATGAAATTGTCACAGAACCTGGGGTCACAGTTCATGCGAAGCCATACCGGATCCCGGAAGCGCGCCGTGAAGCCGTCTCCCGGGAAGTAATGGCAATGGTGGACTTAGGAGTCATTGAGGAGTCGCACAGCGCCTGGTCCAGGCCAATCGTGTTGGTACCTAAGCCGGATGGCTCCATCCGGTTTTGTAATGACTTTAGGAAACTGAATGCGGTTTCTAAATTTGATGCGTACCCTATGCCCCGGGTCGATGAGTTAATCGACCGGCTTGGTAAAGCCCGATACATTACGACCCTGGATCTAACAAAGGGGTACTGGCAGATCCCTCTGGCGGAGGCGGCCAGAGAGAAGACGGCATTTGCTACACCGGAAGGTCTGTTCCAGTATGTCTACATGCCGTTTGGACTTCACGGAGCTCCAGCAACGTTCCAGAGATTGATGGATCGAGTCTTGAGGCCCCACAGGCAGTACGCTTCGGCCTACCTGGATGACATCGTAATTTACAGCATGGACTGGGAAACTCACCTCCGGAAGGTACAGGCAGTGATTGATGACCTACGAGGCGCGGGCTTAACGGCGAACCCCAAGAAATGCCACATCGGACTTGAAGAAGCCCGCTACTTGGGCTACGTGATTGGCAGAGGAGTGGTTAAACCACAGATCGACAAAATACAGGCAATTCAGGGCTGGCCGCAACCAGTGAACAAGAAACAAGTGCAAGCTTTCCTGGGAATTGCCGGCTATTATCGCCGGTTCAAACCCAATTTTGCAGCCATGGCTACCCCTTTGACGGACCTTACCAAAGGGAAGGGTTCCGTCATGGTAAAATGGACCTCGACTGCTGAAGAGGCCTTCCACAGCCTGAAACGGGCTTTGTGCTCTCAGCCAGTGCTAGTGGCTCCTGATTTCAGCAGCGAGTTTGTGGTGCAAACTGATGCCTCTGATACTGGTGTCGGAGCTGTACTTTCACAGGTGAGGGACGGAGTGGAACACCCGGTCCTCTACCTCAGCCGGAAACTGAATGTACATGAGCAGAGGTATGCCGTAGTTGAAAAAGAGTGCCTAGCCATTAAATGGGCTCTCGACTCCCTCAAGTATTACCTGGCGGGTAGGAAGTTTAGGCTGGTCACGGACCATGCCCCTCTCAAGTGGATGCACCTCCACAAGGACCGTAATAGTCGGGTAACCCGGTGGTTCCTTGCTCTGCAGGCGTACTCTTTTACGGTGGAGCACCGCCCCGGGATGCAGATGGGGAATGCTGATGCCCTGTCCCGAGTGCACTGTTTCAGGAGTGCTCTTGCTCGACCGGAGCGGTCTGAGCAAAGGGGGGGATATGTAAGAGTCAGTTCGGTCTGGTAGTCGGGGGCAGATATATCTCGCCCAGGTACTTGTCCTATGTGAGCTAGGCCGCTCAGTATCTTCAGGATACCGAGGGGTTAATAAGTGCAGGAATAAAGGATGACCAGCTGGGGGTTTCCGTCGTCAGCCTGGGGCACACAGATTGCCTGTCTGTGTGAGACAAACGTGAGTGAGAGCTGTGCTCAAGTACTGTGTGTTGTTAGCTGGGTGGGAGAAGCCCCCCAGTTGTTAAGATAGCAACGTATTGGTTTAGTTAGTGCCAGACAGGCTAGGATTTATTTTTATGTTTTGTTTTTTCTATGTTGCTTTCACTTTAATAAACCTGACCTGAGGTCAGCCAACTCGGAAACCTGCTGTCGCCTCAGAATTCAATGCACAAACCACGTGACCTTTGACCCCAGCAAAGGCAATCCCGGAGTGTTTTGTTACAGGGGGTTAAAGGAGACTGTTAAAGGGGGCTGCACATGAAGTGTGGGGTAAGAGGGACTGCACATGATGAAGTGGGGGGAGTAAGGGGGATTGCACATGATGAAGTGGGGGAGTGGGGCTGCACATGAAGTGGAGGGTAAGGGGGGCTGCACATGATGAAGTCGGGGGAGTGGGGCTGCACATTAAGTGGAGGGTAAGGGGGCTGCACATGATGAAGTGGAGGGGAGTAAGGGGGATTGCACATGATGAAGTTGGGGGAGTGGGGCAGCACATGATGGAGTTGGGCTGCACATGATGATGGGGGTAAGGGGGACTGCACATGATGAAGGGAGAGTGGGGCTGCACATGAAGTTGGGGTAAAGGGGACTGCACATGACGAAGTGGGGGGAGTGGGGCTGCACATGAAATGGGGGTTAAGGGGGACTGCACATGATGAAGTGGAGGAGAGTAAGGGGATTGCACATGATAAAGTGGGGGAGTGGGGCTGCACATGATGAAGTGGGGGTAAGGGGGACTGCACATGAAGTGGGGGATAAAGGGGACTGCAAAGGATGAAGTGGGGGTAAGGGTGACTGCACATGATGAAGTGGGGGTAAGGGAGACTGCACATGATGAAGTGGCGGGGTAAGGGGGACTGCACATGAGGAAGTGGGGGGAAGAGGAATGCACATGATGAAGTGTGTCTGAGGGGGACTACACATGATGAAATGAAAGGGGGATAGGGGCACTGCAGATGAAGTGAGGGGGTGATAGGGGACTGTAATGGATGAAGTAAGGGGACTTCAAATTAAAGTGGGGGACTGCAATTGATGAAGTGGGGGAGAGGATGGGGGACTGCAAATCATGAATTCAGTGTGAGGGAAGGGGACATCAATTTAATTGAAGGTGGGGGTGGGGAGAGCAAATGATGAATTGAAGGTGGGGGTGGGGAGAGCAAATGATGATCTAGGAGGAGAGCAAATAATGAATTATGAGGGTGGGAGAGTAAATGATGTATTGAATGTGGGGTAGAGCTGTTGATAATGAATAGAGGGTGGGAGAGTAAGACATGACAATGAATTGGGGTGGGTGGTACATGTAAATATAATGAATCGGGGTTAGGGCTAGAGCAGGAGGTACACAGTGGGGGGTGTTGATGATGAAGTGACTGGTAATGAATTGGGGGAAAAAAGTACAGGTGCTAATTAATTTATATATTAAATGGGGAAAGTGGCTATTTATAGTTAGTGGGTGCAAAGTGGTGGATTATAATTTATATTTGGAATGGTGGGTTGCATAATAACCAATTATATATTGATTGTGGGTGCACCTCTGTATTCAGATGTGTAGTGTACAAGAAAGGGAAAATGTGGGGAATGTGCTCTGGAAGCTGTGCTCTAGGTAACTGTGTTATTTTATGCAGAGATGAGTCCTGGCTGGAAGAAGTGATGGCGTCTGTGCTGGATGAAAAAGAAAAGCAAAGATGAAGGACTTCAGCAAGAGACGTCACTGGTGAGTCAGTATGTTACCTGTACACTGACACTATACACTGTATACTATATGCAGAGCTCCTGTGTATAATGTCACTGGTGATCACTGTAGTACCTGTACATTGACACTATATACAGAGCTTCTGTGTACATTATCATTGGTGATCACTGTATTACCTGTACACTGATACTTTATACAGAGCTCCTGTGTATAATGTCACCAGTGATCACTGTATTACCTGTACACTGTAGAGTTCCTGTGTACAATGGCACTTAGTATTGTGCTTTTTTTAAATTAATGATCAGTATTGTAGTATGCAGTCACTATGTGGTGGTAATATGTGGTCTGGTCATGGTGTGGTGGTATTTGTTCCTTGTATGTGGTAATATTCAGGCACTATATGGTGATAATATGTGGTCTGGCCATGGTGTGGCGGTATTTGTTCCTTATATGTGGTATTATTCGGTCACTATGTGGTGGTAATATGTGGTCTGATCATGATGTGACGATATTTGTCCCTTGTATGTGGTATTAATGGTTGTTTAAAAAAAATGTATGTGACTCATTCCCTTAAAGGAAAATACATAAAAATATATTTATTTTTAATAGTTTAGAGTAAAGTAGGGCCCGGCCGAAAGAGTCTACCGTGTTGTGGTGGCAGCTTAAAAATTATTTTGGCCAGAAGAAAAGCTGCTGGTTATGAATGTGCTGGGGTGGAGCCTGGGTGGAGTCTCAAGGGTGCCCGAAATTTTAGCCACTATGGGGCCCCGAAATTCCTAGTGGCAGCCCTAGTCTGTCTCATAAGCTGCAGACCGCAGCTTCCTGAGACTTCAGTGTGCTCACGCAGGCGGCGCGATGACATTAACGTTACCCCTAATCGTATATGTTTAAGGGGGCACCACGGTACACACAGTGGGATCATAACCCTGACCAACAAATATGTATGGCAAAAAACAAGAGCAGAAAAGGAAGGTCATGAATGGGGATCACCACACGATGGATTTAAACAAAATATAAACACAGCTTTATTAGTGAATATTAACAAACATGAAACATGCATTAAGAAAAAAACACAATTAAAAACAATTAAAAAAGGTAACATACTTGTTCCTTCCAAACACAGCCTATAATAAGACTGACACCTGCGCCAGAAAAAAATAGGCAGACCTCTATGGGAGGGTGCCTATATGGACACCACTAAATGTGCACTCAAGATGTAACAGGGCAAACCCATGGGTAATCCCTAGGGGTAAACAGAATGAGCAACAATCCTACCAAAACATGGCATAATATGCACTCATACAATCCTGATAAATACAATAGATGGCACCACCCTTGATGACAGAATGACCCTAATAGGTGTACACAGGAGTACACTAGGAGTTGCTAGTATCTGATTCGCCGTATTTATCATATGATTGGACAGCCCTCTCTCTTTCAGTACCTTACTTGTATATATCTATATAGGCGTCACCTTCCTTCCTTTTTCTCTTTTCTTTTGACTAGCGTTACTATGTTATTCTATGGTGTGATTGACATTTCTAGCACCTCCATAGAAGTGTCCAATGTGTGAAGTGATTTAATTATTTATTTTGCTCTGGCATTTTCGCCCCTTATTGCGCGGGCGCCGCTCTACTTACATATGCGGCGCTGCTACTGCAACGTCGTATAGGACAGGCGCTCTTAGAACCTGTGCAATCAGGCTTTTTTCAGGAGGGTACCTATTGAACTACTGTTTCATTGGTGTATGCGGCGCTGATATGGCAACTCCATGTGAGACAGGCGATCTTCACGCCTGCGCAATTGGGCTTATTGTAGTAAGCTGCCTATTGGACTCTCTCTTAATGCGCAGGCGCCGCTCTGTTTGTCTATGCGGCGCTGCGATGGCAACCTTGTGTGAATACAGGCATTCTCCACGCCTGCGCATTCAGGCCTGTACCAGGAAGTGACTCATTGGATTGTACACGCGGCGGCCGGCCGGCACACAGCTGCGATTGGGGAGAAAAACTATGGAACTTGTTTTTAAAGCCTGTTATCTCTGCTACTTTAATGCAATGGACAGAGATAAGCAGGGAAAAGGAGGGCCACCGCAACTCGAGGGCCACTGCCTTGTGATTGCTCCCCAGGCTGAAAAGTGCCAGCCAGCCCTGGACACACCCAACCTTTACCTGCAGGACTAAATGTGGGCCACTTGCAAGACCCTGAGTGGAAGGAGAGATCTTTCTCACCACCTTCCTACAGGTCTCTCCAAACATGAAAGCCAATGTCAGGTTATCTTAAATCTGACTTGGTCAAATAACTTGACCCAGTCCACACTTTTATTTTGCGTTGTAACCACAGCTGTGGCTGTAATTACAATGCTCTCCAGTTGGTTCAGTATGTCTCCCCACACATCCTGCTGGACACACAACGACCCTTGTATATGATTCCCATCACTGCCTCACAATATATAAATATTTTTTTAATTATAAGAACTGTCTAATAATAGTGAGCAGATGACTCTTTGCTTGTATGCAGCATTCTGTTTTTTATATAACCAACCATAGCCTACCAAAAAGTTTCTCTGTCCTGAAGAGCCCAGTAATGGAGAACCTAGTTTACCACAAAGCTTGAGGAGTAATTGTCTCAAATGTGGCCACGTGTGGGAGATACGGGAATAAAAAAAAAAATGACCACCACCTATGAATAGGGTAAAGCAAGCGTGAACAGGTGCAAGTTGACATGACTCCATAATATACAAAGAGAATACAGCCGCCTCTGTAAGAAATGCCATTACCATTAGTGTCTGGGAATCGGCTCCCATTACAGCAGATACATTAGGTAACTCCTGTTAAGAGCCAATACTGATTATTGTAGCTTACGGCACTTACCCCACAGAAGGATTCACGGTTTCAATGTAGTCATAACACCTGCCAATAACAATATTTTCCAAATTTGGGGTTGTGCCCGGTCCCTTCCATTGATCCGTACCTTCCAACTGTATGAGGAAGATCATTCCAAAGAGCAGGGTTTCCAAGGTGAGATGGGAGGATTTCATATTGCATAAGAAGCAGATACACCTGCAAGAAAAATAATATTCTTCACTAGAACACGACACAATTCTTTGTAGAGAATCACAAAAAACCCTGTCTGCCTTTGTATCACATTGGAGACATATGAAGGTAGATAATGATGCTCTATGCACTTTTACTGCAGCCTTAGTACAGAGCTATAAAACTGTTGTGTGCATAAGCACCAAGACTGTATCATTGCTCAGAGCAGGAAAGTCTTTCCTAATCGCACAAGAAGAATTACAATCCATTTTTGGTTCATGGATGGATCAATAACATGGCTTTCTGCATTACCATATGACTGCATTCACACAACATTATGCTGAGGTTTCCCATTAAATAGGGTTGTGCAACAATTGTGAAAATACTTAGCTTATGTTCATACAGTTTTTGTCACGCTCGGGAGTGGGAAAGTCCGGCGGACAGCACAACACACACAAACAATGGGATGGAAAAAGGGAGAGGAAGGCCCTAACAGTAAGGAACAAGGGATGGGGCACCTCCTAACAACAGTCTGAGCCTTTCCCTAAGCCCCCCTAACACCCTATGTGGGTCCTCCCCCCCACCCGCTGTCACGTGCCTAGTCCCTAGCTGTCACCTCACTATACCCTGGCTAGTGCACTGGTCAGCAATGACGCTAGCCTCACCACTGCAGATGATATCAACACTGGGGGGTAGTGACAAGCATGAGACAGACAAGGAAAGGAACAACAAAAAGTTAGCTCAAGCCTCTGCTGCAAAGCTTCACACAGCAGAGGATACGGAACCGGGACCTCAAACTCCACCGAAGCAGCTGATAAACTGCTGGCACCAGAGAGCTCCAAACTCCTCTCTAGTCTTCAGAGATAAACTCTATTACCAACAGTCAGCTGATGCATCATGTGACTATTTAAAGTTTGGTGGGAGTGGTCACCACCCACATCAGCTGACCAGCAACACAGCAGCTGCCAGCAAGGAAATTGACATTAACCCTTGCTGGCCCAAAAGTAAAAAACACGTTTAAATTAAAGCAGAACCAGAGCTGTCACGTCTCCAAAAATTAGTTGTGACAGTTTTTGTGTGTTTTTCTTTTATTTGTCAAGTTTTGGGTTTTTTTAAACTTTTTGTTTCTATTGATTTAATGGTCAACTTTGTAACGATTTTTTTAGCCGAAACAACCCAAAAATTGATATGAAATATAAATGACCAGTCTTCAATTATTACAATATCCACTAATATATTGACTCCAGTAAATAATGCATAGAAAATGAGGACCTGAGTCACCATATATTATGAAATGAAGTTTTTTGTACAAAATGTATTTCATAATATATGGTGACTCAGGTCCTCCTTTTCTATCCAAAAACTGATATGTTGCTGAAAAAATTTGGAAAATAAGAGCACCATGTGTACTGTAATTGTTATCCCATTGATAGTAATAGGAAGGTTATATTTTGTGGTTGCTTTTGATGAGTATAGCACATCCCATCAGGAGGTACTATCATAGCCTGTATAAAAGCCGAGGCAGGGAATGCAGCAGCCACTTTTGGGGTAATTTAAGATAGTGAGAGGTGATCAAAGCTCACAGCTCAGCAATAAAGATGGTAAGAGATAGATCTAAAAACATGACAAATATTCCATACATCAATATATATAACTGCAGCAGTCAAAAAGATTAGTGTAGTAATCAGTGGAGATGGGCAGAAATTCACATTCGCTGACTTTGACAAATTTTCCTTCACAATTTGTTCTACCACAAATAAATTAGTGCACATGTCAACACTGGAAAGCTTCCAATTGCTTGGTAAAATAAACATGGGAGAGAGGAGAGAAATTGGGGACCCCACTGACCACATAAGCTTATTCTCTATAGAAGAGAGAGACTTAACGAGTGAATTGGAGATAGAAAACGACTGCCGTACAGACTGTGCTCCGCTGGGAACCACTGATCTATGATGGCCCAGGTACTGACCACCACTGTACAAGGTGTGATCATCTGCTAGATGTCTTCACGGCCAAGCTTGCTCTCTGACGCCTGCAAATTGAATCTCAAATTTTGTGCTTGTGTGGCACCCTTACATGCAACACTTTCTAACTCCAGGCCAGAAGGGGGAGCTCTAAACCCAGTTTAAGGGGAACTTCCCTATATACATCCTGGCCGGGAGGAGTCAGTTAGTCTGGTGCAGACAAGAGGACAGTTGACAGTTGGTAGCAGACAGTGAAGGAGCACAAAGGGACTTAGGAGCTAGAGGAGGGCTGCAACTGGTCCCCTTCTAAGCTGAGCGCAGAAACTGGGCACCGGGAGCCCGAGGTCATGAGGAACTACAGGTCCCACGGCAGAACCGAAGGGCAGGAAACTTTAAGGGACTTGCCCACATAACACCTGAGGTACAGCAACAACTAGAGCCTGGAGTCACCGTAGACAGACCCCAAAGAAATGGCTCAAGTTACCTACTGTGCAGGTACTGTCCCTGGATAGGGAAAAAAAGAGGACCTTGCTGGACAACTACAGGCAGCAAGGGACTACAGACCAGCGCATAGCGGAAGGCTCCCAAACTGACCTGTCAAAGGGATTTCAACTTGTCTTCAGTCTGCCTTGACTCCATCTACACCTGTTGCCGGTACCCTGGACTGAGGCTGCTGAACACCAGTAAACAAGGTAAAGACTGCGACCCTGTGTCCTCCATTTATTTGCCGGCATTCACCATCCTTGCCAAACACACTGGGAGCCCTGGGGATCCTGCTTCACCTGTGGGAAGCAACACCTTATTTGCTGCAGCACCATCGCCCCTAGAGGACCCCTTTAAGCAGCATTGGCCACCTCTGACCGAGAACCACAGGTGGCGTCACAAACTTTCATTATTTCCACAACCCCTTTAAAGACCGTCCCTTTTACTTGGGCGCCCAGGGCCATGGACCGGGTCGCTGCCACCGTGACCACCCCTTTATGTGCGACCGGACCTGGTACCGAGTACCCCACGGCCCTGGTGGGAGACTCAACTTGCGCGAAACCACTAAATTCAACTAGAATCCTATCCTCCGTGGATCCATCTCTAGTCGTTAGTGAATAATACAGATATTCCATTGATTGAAGCAGAGAGATAGAAGAGGTGCCAGCAGAATTGCTGGACTCAGTGTGATTGATCAGTGATATGGTGGAGCTGATATTTGTCCTGCTGCATTTAAATTTTTTATTTTTCTTATTTCATAATGTGCTATAAAAGCAGCAGAAAGCCAGTACAATACTTTTGGAAGAAAAAAAATCTGAAATCAGCATCAGAGAAAGGGGGAACTATTTTGTTTTGTTTTTTTATATTTCAGAAGAAAATTTTCACCTAAAAACAGAAATTGAACTGTGACTGTCTGCTTGAAAAATAGTGTGTCGCAAATAATTTTTTTTTTCAACATCCGTTTAACTAGTCAAATTTTAGGGTATAGGTACAACACACCACACCAATACATTGTTTTTTAGCAAATGCTGACTTTTTGGACATGGACCTACCTACCATTTCTTATGACATCATGTTTGGGAAGAAGGTTGACTTTTATTTAAAAAAAAACAATACATTTAACTTTTCAAGTCTGTATTTGCACACATGGTTTATCAATCCAGTTTAACAACTACAACACACCTATTATTAAACCTGACAGGGCACACCTGTGAAATGAAAACCATTCCCAGGGACTAGTGCAGCGCCCCAGAGTCCTGGTTCCTGCAGTAATATTATTCTTCCACCAGGGGGAGTGATATTACGTCTGAAGGTAATAAAGGAGTCCATCTTTCCAGGTATCACAAACCAAACACAACACTTCACACTCCAATCCACCAGGGGGAGCTATGCTCCTATCTACTAGGGCACTCCTCACAGAAGGGTAAAACTGGTGGTTTGGATAGAAAGTTAGAAAGAAGCTGACTGGGCTTTGCCCAGGCAACACCTGTCAGGCAGACAGGGGGAAAGGAGGAACATCTGAGCTGCAGACAGAGGGTCCCTGTCAGGGGTGGGATCCTGACAGAGGCCTAGCGAGACAGAAAGCTACAGAGCTGCGCCTGCCCCACGTGCGGCAGTATCCTAAGAAAGGACACGAAGAGAATTGTATTGTAGAGAGTGAGAAACGAGATCACAGCACAAGGAGAAAACACCGAGAGGCGTTCTGCCCTGTAAAGGCTGCCTCCTTCTGAGGTGCGTAGCCGGTGGCCGGAACACCGAGGGAGTAATTGACTCTACGCTTTACTTCAAAGACCGGCAGAACAGTCAATTCCAAGTTGGCTGCCCGACCTTAATACCTAAGAAGACACAGTGGCAAATTGTGGGGTCGGGGCGTCTCTAGGGTCCCTATAAACAAGCCTCAGGCCATCAGTGATATGGGTTTGTCCTATCCATATCATCTGGGGGACAGAGAGGAAGAAATAACATCTACAAGAGTTGTGAGGACCTTACCGAGAAGCTCAGCAGGGAGGTACTACAACACACAGGCGCTAGTAGGAAGGCTACTGATTTCCACCTGGATAAGGGGACTCTGAATTTGCCTTCGGACCGGCCGGACTCTGCCTGCCCTGTGGTCTGTACCCTGGACTGTGGATGCTGAAGCCTCCAGTAAAAGGTAAAGAGACTGCAACCTTGTGTCCTCGTTCTTCACTGCGCCTTACAACATCCACCATCACCACCTATATTTCTGGGAAGCCCTTGGGATACACTTCACCTGTGGGAAGGTATACCATCTAGCTGCCATAACATCACCCCAGCGGACCCCTAAGCAGCGTCGGTCACCCTGACCGAATACCACAGGTGGCATCACGAACATTATACAAACTTTCCCCTGTGTATCGGACGCCCCTCAAAGGGCCACGGACCGGGTCGGGCCACTGTGACATCCCCTGAACTGAGAAGGACCCGGTACCGAGTACCCCATTGCCCTTACGCGTGGGGGCGATCCAATCTCTCTTGAAGCTCATCAAGAGAATGCCAAGAGTGTGCAAAGCAGTCATCAAAGCAAAAGGTGGCTACTTTGAAGAACCTAGAATATAACACATAATTTCAGTTGTTTCACACTTTTTTGTTAAGTATATAATTCCACATGTGTTAATTCATAGTCTTGATGCCTTCAGTGTGAATGTAAAATCTTTAAATGAGAAGGTGTGTCCAAACATGGATGATATGTCAGGTTTTCCCTTTGCCAACCAGATTCCAGCAATGAAACGGTGGGCTGCAGAGGCAGAGAATCACAGATGGCATGTGTAGGTGTATTGGAGGAATTAAAGACTTGACATCTCAATTATTTTTTTATTTTTTTTCCATAGAACAGTGTTTTGTGTCTCCTCTAGTGTCAGGGTCGTGACCGACCCGTTTTAGGTTTTAAATGCATACAAATTCTACATACATTTGTTTATTGCATCAAGACTTTTTGACTTTTTCAGGAACTTATTTTAAAACAAAATACAATAAAATAAAACTATTTTACTAAATTGTAAAATGCTCTTATTAAAATTATAACATTTGTGTTGTTGGGGTCAGTTTCGACCCAGGTCTAATATAAGAGTAAAAAAAAATAATAAGTCCCAAAACTGAACTCATAAACACAGTATAAACCAACAGCCCACAGCCAGCTCTACCTCCAACAACTTGAGTTAGGGACATGTCCAGGCATGTATGGCCAAATCAGCTTAGAGTTGGTACTTTGCAGAGTATACATCTCCAGTTTACACATGCAACAATGAGAAGATTTGATGTAAGCCAAATTCTGGATTATATCTTAGATGATAATGAACCAGAGGACACACAGCAGCAAACTGATACAGATGAACAGGTTTCTGAGGAGGAAGATGATGTGGAGTATCAACCGGAAGACACAGACAGTTCTGATCAGTCTGATGAGGAGGTCACTGGTGCTGAAGCTGCTCCCGCAGAAAGATTCAAATCCAAAAGTGGCAAGATCAGTTGGAGCTCAGTACCTCCAGATGTACATGGCAGGGCAGATGCTGCAAATGTCATAAAAATGACCCCTGGGATCACAAGGTTTGCTGTGACAAGAGTAAGTGACATCAAGACATGTTTTGATCTGTTTATGCCATTGTCAATAAAAAAAGTCATTGCTATGACAAACCTTGAAGGAAAAAAAAGTCCACGGCAACATGTGGAATGACCTTCATGATGTCCTGGATGCCTACATTGGTGTTCTTCTCCTTGCTGGAGTGTACAAATCCTGCAATGAGGCCACTGATAGTTTCTGGGACGCATTGACAGGCAGGAATATTTTCCGGGCAACAATGTCACTTCAAAAGTTTCAAATGATATCAAGAGTCCTCAGATTTGATAACAGAGACACCAGAACAAAATCTGACAAACTTGCTCCTATCAGGGATGTTTGGGAGAAATGGGTGCAGCTCCTTCCACTGATGTTCAACCCAGGGCCAGAGGTGACAGTAGACGAACGTTTTCTCCCTTTCTGCGGAAAATGTCCCTTCCGGCAATACATGCCAAGTAAGCCAGGCAAATACGGCATAAAAATCTGGGCAGCCTGTGATGCAAAAACTAGCTATGCATGGAATCTACAGATTTACACAGGCAAGTCTGCAAGCGGCATCCCTGAAAAAAACCAAGGAAAACGTGTAGTCCTCGATATGACTACTGGACTGCAGGGTCACAACATTACTTGTGACAATTTTTTTTACCAGCTATGACCTTGGACAAGAACTTCTCAGGAGGAAAATCACCATGGTGGGCACAGTGAAAAAAAACAAACCTGAGCTGCCCGCTGAATTGTTGCAGATGAAGGACAGGGCTCCACTTTCCTCAAAGTTTGTTTTTACAGACACCACCACTGCTGTTTCATACTGCCCCAAATAACGACGGAAGGTGGTACTGATGTCCACACTTCACAAAGATGCAGCTGTGTCATCAGGAAGTGAGAAAAAGCCCAGAATCATCCTGGACTATAACAAAAACAAAGTAGGAGTGGACAACCTGGACAAGCTGACTGCCACCTACACTTGCCAGCGAATGACTAGGAGATGGCCAATGGTTGTATTTTACAACATCCTTGATGTGTCAGCATGCAATTCATTTGTGTTGTGGACCCACATTCACCAAGGATGGAATTCAAAGAAAAAAAACAAGCGGAGGATGTTTCTTGAGGAACTAGGAAGATCCCTTGTCAAGGCGCACATTGACCAAAGGGAACGAGTGCCCCGAGACCCAGCCGCTGCAGCCTTGGTCCGACAACTCCAGAGCTCAACAAGTGCTTCGTCCACACCCACAGCAACACAAAGAGCATCATCACCAGCTTCCTTCTCAACCAGGCCTGCCTCAACATCAACCACAACAGCCACAACCCCAGTGAGACCACTTGATTCTAAAAGAAAGAGGTGTCAGGTCTGCCCTAGCAATAAGGACAGAAAGACAAACACATCGTGCTTCGCCTGCAAAAAATACCTCTGCAAAGAACACACAAAGTGTCACTTTTTGACACACATGCATCTAAATACTAATGCATCTAAAAACTAGTACTTGATTTCTGTTGATTTGATTTGCTTGATTGATTGTTGTTTGTTTGTTTGACCTAGAAAAGCTACTTTTTATTATTATTGCTATTAATGTTAATATAATTTTCATCTTTTATTTGTATTAAAGTTCTATAAAAAAAAAATCTGTTTTTTGCCTTTTTCATAAAGTAGTTGGATATGGGTCAAAATTGACCCGTAACACCATAGATGTTACTAGAGTTAATAATATAATATGTATATATATATATATATATATATATATATATATATATATATATATATATGTATATTTTTTTTACATTTAAGAAATGTGTTCTAAAACTCTTCAGTAATAGTCAGGCAATGTAACAAACTTTTTTAAGTTTATATTATTCTCTTGAGGTTCATTTGACAATATTTTTATATTGAAAATGAAGGGTATGCTCCCAAATGAAAGGCCCAGGGGGCCACAACAAAAATATTAAAATCAATCCTTCCATGGATGAGAAACCCAAACAAGGTAACTAAAAGGTAAGAAACAAATTGGATCATAAATAACTGTTTTTAGGGTATCCTAGGGGTGATTTAAGACACGGGTCAAAACCGACCCGTTAACATAAGAAAGAGTAACAGAAAGCTAACACTAGAGGAAGGTTAAAAACATGCCATATGAATTGTATTACCTTTTTTCCAATAGAAATCAATAGGAAGAACAGAATTCTCTCCAAAGTCAAGGTAAAAAACCCTCAGTGTGAACACACCATGAGGGTAGTCTTTTTTAAGCCTTTTTACCCTAAAATCTATTACTTTAACCCTTTGGGGATTTTTTTGCAGGCTTTTGGCTTGATGTCGTACAATTTGAAGCATATACCACAAAGAATTCACCCAACACAAAAGACATGTTATATTTTTTATCCAGAAACTTTGTTGTGAAAAAAAACTCTTAAAAAATGTATATGATCTGGTTCAAAATCCTCCTAAAAAATCCTCCATGTGAACCTAGCCACAGGATATGTTCATATGGAATATTTTTCTCATTTGGATTTCCACATGTAGGATTTCAG